>NW_026596051.1:36153244-36159589 GCF_907164565.1 Psammomys obesus
GTGTGTGTGTGTGTGTGTGTGTGTGTGTGTGTGTGTGTGTGTGTGTGTGTGTGTGTGTGCGCAAGTACCTGTGGAGACAAAGCTGGAAGTCCAATCCCCTGGAACTGGAGTAATGGGTGATATGAGCCACCTCGTGAAGGCTGGGAACCAAACCCAGTCCTCTGCAAGAGCAACGAGTGCTCTTAACCACTGAGGCATTCTCCACCCACATGGACGTTCCAAGACAATGTTCTGGAGAAAATGCAGAGTAAGGGGATGCGTTAAAAGCAGGTTAGACCTGTTGGAGGAAAACACTAGAGTGAATCCTGAGGACACCACAACATGAGAACCCCAAAATGAAACAGAGATTTTGTCAGTAAGCGTGAACTTAAACAACCTGTTGTGTGTGTGTTTGTGTGCGTGTGTGTGTGCATAACTGTGTGCAGAGCCTGGGGCTCTTTTTAAATTATTTTTAATATTTAGCGCATTGGCATTTTGCCTGCACGTATGTGTGTGTGAGGGTGTTGGATCCCCTGGAACTAGAGTTTTATTTATGAGCTGCCGTGGGGGTGCTAGAAATCGAACCCAGGTCCACTCGAAGAAGAGCCAATGCTCTTAACCACTGAGCCACCTCCCCAGCCCCAAGACTGGAGCTCTTATGCACACTTGTAAGAATGTAAAAATATGCCACTGCAGGTTATGAGGCTTTCTCAAAAAGTTAAAAATAGAAGTATAATAAAATCCACAATCCTCCATATTTATGCAGAAAAATCGAAACTACAATCTCAAAGATTTATTTCAACTCCTGTGTTTGTTACAGCATTAATTGTAATAGCCAAGACATGAAAACAACACACTTAGCCCGTTGGTGTATAAGTAGATAAAGAAAATGTGGTATAAACATACCACATAAAACAAGGAAATCTTGCCTGTTATAAGAACCTGGGGATACGCTAAGTGAAATGAATGAGCTAGTTACAAAAGGACAAACACCATATATATGGTTCTGTGAAACGGTCCACACAGGAGCAGAGTTCTACCTTGCTGAAGGCAGGATAATGAGAAGTGAGCCGCTATAGGGGGTAACATTTCAGCTAGCCAAAATAAACAGGTCCTGAGATCTACTGAACAAATGTGTGTTGATAGCAAACACTGGCCGGATTGTATGCTCAGGGTTTGTTAACAGGGTGAATTTTGTGTTCAGTGTTTTTATATGTTTTAAGTGCTATGAAAAATAAACGAGAGAAAAGTTAAACCAAAACTAAGGAGGACAAAGGAAATAATAATAAACACAGCAAAAATTTTATGAAATGAACAAAAACTGAAAATATAAAAATAAAAAGATGGTTCTTCGATCAGACCAATATGGTTTAATAAAATAAATGAGCTGGTAAGGGTAAGGAAAATTAGCTGCGTCAAAAACAAGAGGGAAGATGTATGCATGGAGCCCCAAAAGCTTTATGGCTGCACATGGGGAGCCCGCTGTGTCAGCCTTCTGACTTTGCTATTGTCTGAAGTTGTTTTGGTGATTCTGGACTCTCTGCATCTGTGTGTATGGTGGCCCGGAGCCAGATTCAACTATTCAGAAACAGGCTACCTTCTTTGTGATGCAAACAGACTACCAGGCTCTTGGTATGACTTTCATGACCGAAACCCATCTATGTGACAGGTCTCAAGGGAAGATGCTGAAGCTGACATTCCCACCGCAGTGGGACATTCCCTGGCCGCTGCAGCGCCTTGTCTGTGCTCACGGGCTCCCTGTTCCCAACCCAGCTGCTCGCTCCAGAGGCCTTCCTCAGCACCTCTGTCTCCTTTCTCTGGGAGAAAACCCAAGTCCGAAGACATTTTTCTCCACACTAACTTAGCTCCCAACACCCACTGTCAGCCCTTTCTTTTCTCCAGCTCTATAATGTATCCTATTGGGGTACCCTGGCCCTGAGGCCATTCTCCACACTGGCCTTGATCTACCTGACTCACACTCAGAACTGTTCTTTGAGGGGAATGAGCAGGCTGATGGGGAGGCACCCTTCCTTTCTAGCTTACTCTGGTCTCACACTGCCCTGGTAAATCGCTTTCACCTCAGTGTGTTGCCTTAACCAACCAGCCACTCTGCTATCAGGCTATCTTGGCTCTTGACATCATGAACTACACAATCACATGTCAACTTCTCAGAGGGAAAAGGCTTCTGGGATTGTGATTAGGATCTCAAATTGGATCCATGCATCAGTTTGGCTGAGCCTGACATGAAACAGTCGTGGATTAATCAATAACATGGTCCTTTTAAATTTCGCTCAGGAACGTTGGCGCAGTCTGCCTCGATGTGATGTTTGTTGTCAGGCTACAGGTGTGGCACAGCCTTTGTCGGCTATTTCTTCTTGAGACTAAGGACATGTGCCACCGTGATCAGCTAAGCTTCACCTACAAGGAACTGAGCTAGGGGCTGCTGTGTGCTAAGCCGGCACTCTCCCATCGGGCCACGCTCCAAGCCTGAGTCACATGTTTTCAGTGCTAGAGTAGAGCAAGTGCTGTTGTTTAATTGTGCTCTCTGGCTGATGTCTGATAGATAAAAATGACTGGTTGTTGTATATTGATCTTTTATCCTAAACACTGGTAAAGTCGTAGTAGTTTGTAAATAAGGACAGTCTTGTTTCCTTACTTAAATATGAATAACCTTTTTCCTTAGTCTTTTCACATTGGCTAAACTTCCAATGACATGTTGGGCGGTCGAGTCAACATCCTATGTGCTCTGAATCTAAAGACAGAAGCGCTCTTTGTTAAGAGCATGGGAAAAGCCAGGTTTTTGCTGCTGGTGGTAATGTGAGTTTTGGCACCATGTAGTTCAGAATATGCTGAAAACTGGCCTTGAACTCATGATCCTCCTGCATCAACTCCCCAAGTGCTGAGATTACCACCATTTCTAAGCAGTCATTTTTTTATAGATACCTTTTTTCCTAGGCAAGAAATTACTACCTTTGCTGAGTTTAATTTTAATTATAAATTGATGTTGAAATTTGTAAAACTAGCCTTTCTGTGTGTACTGACAGATCACCGCGTTGTCTTGATTAATGCACTTGATTAGGCCCTCTGCTGCTGTGGCCTGGACTGTGTCTTTTCCAAAATTCATGCTGGAACTCAGGTGTCAGATTTAACACTGTGGCCTTGGGCTGTGGTCTTTAATGGCCAGGCAAGCTAGGAGAGCTCCAGCTGGGAGGTGGGCCCACTCCAAAATTAAAGGGCTTTCAGAAGGAGATGTTCTCTTTGTCCTTCCACTTCTGAGGGAACAGCAGGAAACCCCTTCTATCGTTGCCTTACTATGAGAGTTCACAGCCTCCAGAAGTGTGAACCACTACATTTTTTCCTTTATAACCTCTCGGTACCATGTATTGTGCTGCAGCAACACAAACCAATTAGCATGGCAGCATATTATAGGGCTGTTAGAATAAACTTGATTCTTTCTCCTTATTCATTGATTATTAAGATAATGAAGCAATGGCACAAACCTGTGATCCCAGCACTAGGGGAGGCAGAGAGAGGCAGAGGCAGGCAGATCTCTGTGAGTTTGAGGCCAGCCTGGTCTACAAAGCAAGTCCAGTCCAGGGCTACACAGAGAAGCCCTGTCTTGAAAACCTAAGAAAAATGAAACAAAAAAAAGAATTGTCTCCCTATTCTTAAATGGAGATTTTTTTTGTTATCCTGAGGAAATTATTAATTTAAACACAATCATGAATTATTTACAAATTTCAAGACATTACAGCTTTTATCCCGTTGGAGCAGCTGGTCATTGCAGCCTCTGCATAGAGCCTGCTGAGTCCTTTTGACATTACTTGCTCATCTCTCCAGGTGTGGGACAGCAAGATGTCCCAAATTTGCCATGCATTTTCTTTCCTAAGTCAGAACTCAGTCAACTACCCAAAAAGTCCTAGTTGTGTCTATCAGTGTTACTCATTGTGACAAAGTTGGTCATTGTTACCAGGCCTTTCCAGGAAGGTAACTCCTGATTACAATACAGTTTTCACTTAAGTTTGTATCTTCACACACACACACACACACACACACACACACACACGCCCCAACTCTCAAGAATAGGCTTGCTAATGGCTAAAGTGTCTATGCTCACTCACTTGCTTCAGCCAGCACCGCACATGTAATAGCTGCGAGGCAACACTAAAGTTTTGGCGTGCTCCCGGTTCTAGCACTATTTAACCCTGCGGCACACCTCCGTTGGCAGGACACAGCACTTGTTTGCACTCCATTCGTTCGGGTCCTGCTTCGTCAGGGCCATCCACTATCCTTGCTTGCCGGTGGCTTGCGTAGTCGTCCAGGCTGTGTGATTCGCGTTTTCTAGTGGGTTCCTCCAAGTGTCTGCAGAGGAGCCATCTTGTCTGTGATCTCCGTGTTGAGCACAGCAGCTTGTCTACTCAAAAGTGAGTTAGGTTGGATATAAGGTTTCTGGTTGTTCTTTCCTTGAGAATCTTTCTTTCTTCCTTCCTTCCTTCCTTCCTTCCTTTCTTTCTTTCTTTCTTTCTTTCTTTCTTTCTTTCTTTCTTTCTTTCTTTCTTTCTTTCTTTTATTTTTTGAGACAGGATTTCTCTGTGTAGTTTTGGCTGTCCTGGAACTCATTCTGAAAACCAGGCTGGCCTCCACCTCACAGCAATCCCCCAGCCTCTGCCTACCTAAGTGCTTTCCTTGAGACTCTTCATATATAAAAATAAATAAATAATATATGTAATATAATATATAATAAAAATAATAAAAATAAATAAAATATGTAAGAATATGTAAAATATGTAAAAATAAATAAATTATGTAAGTGTAATTTATTTTATTTCTATGTGCATTGCCTGCATGTATGTCTGTGTGAGTGTATCAGATCTTGGAGTTACCAACAGTTGTGAGCTGCCATGTGGGTGCTGGGAATTGAACCCAGGTCCTTTGGAAGAACAGCCAGTTCTCTTAACCGGCAAGCCATCTCTCCAGCTCCTTCCTTGAGAATCTTAATGCGTAATTATTTACTTTTTTCTCCATTCTGACTTTCTTTTCATAAGAAGCCACGTACTGTTTTTGTAAAGCTATCCTGAGCTGTGCGCCCTTTTCTTTAAAGTAAGTAATAAATAAGCAAGACTGTCTTGGTGTTGGTTGGTTGTGCTCTTATTCTGAGGGTGACTGACTGTATTCCCTCTTAATATATAATCTTGCTCAAGAAAATCTTCTTGAGCTGTAATTTATTTTTACCATTTATTCTGTTTGATGGCATTGGTTTCCCTCCACAAGAAGGGACAGGTGGGTCACTTTCTGACATTATTATCTGTTTCTCTGGGGGTTGAAGGGCAGAGTTTGCTGTGTAGCTCAAGCTGGCCTAGAGCTTGCAACATAACCCTCCCAAGCTCTGGGGGTACAGTCACGTGACCACACCCACTCATCACCATTTTTAAACTGAGAAAACTAATGGCCATCAGGCAGATTATTCACTTTAGGGGTAGCGAATTAGCCGAAAGAGGACAGGCAACAGTGGAGAGAAGCCCCAAGGACTGACAAACCCAGTGGGTGCAGACAGGCTGTCTATGAAAACCCGAGGTACAGCAAGGCCACAGAGGTCCTGAAGCTTTAAGCTTCCATTAATTAGATGAACTTATCTGAGGCCTCTGAGATCCAGGCCTTAAGCCAGCTGCCTTATACGTCCCACAGTTAAGATCCTTGCCCTCGCCCACTGCTCTCAGTGTGGTCTCCAGGAAGCAGCATTAAGCGTCACCTGGAAACGGACGCTGCTGAGTCAGAATGTCTGGTGGAGGATCCCGCAGGCTGTGTCTGACAAGCTGGCCACACCATTCTGGTAGAGGCTCATGCTGGAAGGCCACTGCTTTAAAGAGATCATTCTTTTAACCCCTTAAGGTGAGACTGAACGGGGATCCAGCAGAGGTGGGGGTAAAGGTCATAAAGGGGGCTGTCACTCAGCTGACCACGCACTGGGGCAGGTTCACGTGTTTTCTTGGCTCTAAGATGGGGGCAGGCACAACTCTTCTTCAAGGAGGTCATGAGTACCAGACATTTCAAAGTTTGTCTCACCAGGGCAGGAATCACAGGCCTGAAAATACATCTACTTGAGGGGTTGAGGAGAATCCCAAGGTCAAGGCTAGCCTGGGTAATTTAAAGAGGCTCTGTCTCAAAATAACAATTGCAAAAAGGCCACAGGGGCCCTCTCCTGAAGCTTCCAGTCACTTGGATGAATTTATCTCGGAGAGCAACTCAGTGGTAGGGCACTTGCTTGGCTCTGCGTCAGTTCCCAGTACTGCCAAAAAGAACTCCCCCAAACAAAACAACAAGAAAACACACACACACCCGCACCCCACCACACATACACACACACAC
>NW_026596051.1:36159989-36205417 GCF_907164565.1 Psammomys obesus
CACACACCCTCACCCCACCACACACACACACACACACACACCCGCACCCCACCACACACACACACACACCTTCACCCCACCACACACACACACACACACACCCTCACCCCACCACACACACACACACACGTCTGCCTCTTCCTTACCCCAATCTACCTAAAATAAGTCTACAAAACTTAACATCCCTAGGACAGAAACCGCAAGATAGCGGATGGCCACTTCCAAGCAAACGCTCTGCCTGTAATACATTTTTAATTAAGTTTTTTAAACCGTTTCTGGGGCTGAGCAATTCAGCTGAGCCTCTGAGTCCTGAGGATAAGGATTTATTATTTCTTTTAAAGCAGAAATAGGTTTTCCAATGCTGACTTTTATCCAAATAGTTTCAAAGATTAGATTAAAACTCTCTAAAAGTGAAACTTAGACTCATGCTCTTATGCTTTGGAAGGGGCGGGGTTATCTTATGCTTTGTTTCCCTTGTATTTTTTTAAGATAGGAAGAACAGATCATGTGATGCTTTTGTTTTAAATTTGTGATTCAGGATTAAATCTAACAAAAGGAGCCAAAGTTATTTGAGCATTTTTCTTACCTTGTAACATGTTCACTCAATTTATTTGTTATAAAAATAGACAACTTGAACCACAAATTTAAAAAATACAGGGAAATGTGAAGAAAAATAAGTTCTATCCTCTCACTCAAAGGAAATAGCCAATCTAATTATTTCTTTGTGCCATTTTTCTGCTCACGTGTATGATGTTAATGTGCACACCGACTTGTAAAGGTTATTGCCCGTGCCCCTGTGAACCCCATAAATCTTATTTAGGTTCCAAAATATGCGCACACACAGATTTAGCATGCTCACAGAAGGGATATAGAATGGTTTACTATGAAGGAGACCCCTCCGCAGGAAGCAGGGCAGGACCCAGAGAGGAGGTTTTACCCGTGGCCACAGGTGGCGCTGGCCTGAGACAGGCTTCTACACAAGCAGGCCTCTGCACTGAGGTGCCCTGTGGGAAGGGCACCCAGTCATCAAGCCTAGACCCCACTCCCCTTTCCTGGACATGCGCGCTTCTCAATCTGTCTCTTAGATTTTTTTTTTTTCTTTGCACATCTGTGTAAGGGGAAAAGCTTAAACCAAAAACTTTATTGTGAAGCTAAATTTCTTTTGACACTGGCGTCTTGTGGCTATGCCAGTGTTTCTTATAACGGAACATTTATTTACTTACATTCTGGAAGGAAAAAAAAAATGGGTGGATTAGAAATGCCCTTGAGGTTTTCTTTTGTTTTGTCTTTCCCATAAAACAACCAGAAGGTCACAGGACAATAAAATACAGCACACCCTGAAAGCCAGCTTGCCCAGAGAGAGTTCAGATCATTGTTTTTTGGACATGTACACATACATGTATGTGTGTGTGTGTGTACATATATATATCCATCACACATGGCTTTCAAGTGTAGTGCAAGTATCAAACTCGTGGGCCATGTTACCACTAGCTTTTAAACACCCATCCTAAAGTGCGCAGGTGCCGCTAATCCTACCGTTAGAGCCCCTGCCCCGTGACAACAGAAGCTATGTCAGCTTCACACATGGCTCTGAAGTAGCCACAGGGCTAGTTTTTCCATTCGTATGAAAGAATGTTCCAGCATCTTTAATGACCGAAGATAATCCTCTGTCGTCCTCTTGTGCATCTAGGTTACAAAAATATATACCCGCCTTTGAAGAAAGGTCTTGATTGGCTGAGGTCAACTGCAGGTCAGATTGTGGAAACCTGGCATGGTTACAACAAGAAAAGAAACCCGCTTATGTTTTCACTTGAACCTCACTATGCAGTTTTCTATTTGGAGATCTAATTAAGGAATGAGGAGTGATTGATTTTAGATGCAGATCACTGTCAGTCGGCTACCAGGGGTGAGGGGTGGGCGGGGGGGACACTTTCTAGTGAAACTTACAAGGGAAAACATTTGGATCCAGAATGAAGACCTGAAAAATGTTTTACATGGACGGGGAGGATCGGAACAACTTGGCACTTCTTGCACCAAGTCAGAAAAAGAGACGAGGTATAGAGACACGCCAGCCTCGTTCCTCCGTGCTGTAGAAAGCTTCTCTTCTTTGATAAACCCCGTGGGTATGCTTTCTGAACTCAAGCGTGGAGAGTGGCAATACAAGGTCAACATTCCCTCCAGGAGGGGGAGCCGCAGACGGAGGACGGGGCATTCACAGATGGAGAAGGCGGCTCCTCAGAGCTGAATTTAGAGATGTGGTGTGCGCCGTTAGGGTGGAATGACCACAACAGGCATGCTCTTGCAGCATGCTTCTGGCGACTACCATCACCGCAAAGCTACTCTCTAGCTTCCCTGTCCTGGGAACCGGTCAGAGTGATACGCATTCTCCCCAAGAGTCCTCTGTGCTAAGCACCCTAAGACTTTAAGCCACATGAAGATTTGGCTCTAACAGCCTCTCTAGCCTGCCAACCCTCTTACTGAGTGCACCTTGATATCGCACCAGGCTCTGGGCAGGGTGAGACGCTGTCCTTTCTCTTCTTCATCAGCTTTGGTGACCCACAGCACAGGAGCAAGGTCGTCAGGAATCCCAGAGGATTTCCTTGGGCTTCCCAAAGTCTGCTGGCTAGAGAATCATGGAGACTTTGACGCCATCTTTGTGTTCTACAAATCCAATACTGGGAAGGCAATGAAAGAGCAAAGATCATTTTCTCAGCCTTCCATGGCGCCTATGAGTGCAGCCTTAGGTCTTGGGCCATAGTTAACAGCATCCCGCTTCTCTCGACTAGTGGTAAGTGCCTGACAGGTAGATGACCAGCGAACTATCAAAAGGCAGCATGGTGGTTAGGATTTAATCTCAACTTGACAAGATCTAAAGTAACCTGGGAGACCACATGTCTGTGAAGGAATTTTCAGACTGCATCAACTGAGGTTGGGAGACCCATTTTAACCATGGAGCAGCAGCCCAGAGGCTTGGGTCCCAGACTGAAGAAAAAGGAGAAAACAAGCTGAGCTCTAGCATTGGTCCTCTTGACAACAGATACAATGTGACCCATGTTGTTGCCACGGGTTTCCTGCCACTGTATCCCCTTAGACAGTGAGACAAAACAAGCCCTTCCTTCCTTAAGTGGGCTCTGCCGGGTGCTTGATCACAGAAAAAGGAAAGGTAACTAAGAAAGCAATCAAAAGCACAAGCAGAGATATTTTTGCTGCTCCTCCCCCCAAACACCTTTTCATGCTGCTATTCACCACCTTCAGGGGACATTGCTGAGAGCTCTGTCCACTCTTGCTTTCCTCTGTCTGTAAAGATGGTATGGTTTCCAGCTGCCTGGCACCATGCTCAGTGGGATAGGGTTTTCCCTGCCTGAAACAGGCATCTCTGTGGACAACCCCTGAACATGAGACTCACGAATCTTCTCAAAGCACAGGAGATATTAACTCTCGACTACCAACATGTCCTGGGATCTTTATAACTTTATAACTACATAACTCTCTCTCTCTCTCTCTCTCTCTCTCTCTCTCTATATATATATATATATATATATATATGTGTGTGTGTGTGTGTATAGATAGATAAATAAATATAAATAAATAGATATAGATAGATCTTTTTAAATTTAATTTAATTTTATTAATTATACTTTATTCACTTTGTATCCCCCCATAAGCCCCTCCCTCCTCCCCTCCCAGTCCCACCTTCCCTCCCCCTTCTTCACGCATGCCCTCCCCATGTCCACTGATAGGGGAGGTCCTCCTCTCCTTCCTTCTGATCTTAGTCTAAATAGATAGATCTTATATAGCAAGTTTGTGTTCTCATACCAAACAGTCCGAATTTGTGAGAGGAGAGGCAGTCCTCTGTATTGGAGAAGATTGGAGAATTATTTTTAGGGAATTGAAAATGCTTTGATGTTATATGGCTAATATCCACTTATAAGTGAATGTATACCATGCCTGTCTTTCTGTTTCTGGGTTACCTCACTCAGAATGCTCTCTTCTAGTTCCATCCATTTGCCTGCAAATTTCATGATGTCCTTGTTTTTAATAGCTGAATAGTAGTCCATTGTGTAAATGTACCGCAATTTCTGTATCCATTCCTCTGTTGAGGGACATCTAGGTTGTTCCCAGATTCTGGCTATTGCAAATAAAGCTACATAGCTGTGCAAATGTCCTTATTGAATGGTGGAACATCTTTGGGGATATGCCTAGGAGTGTGGTATAGCTGGATCTTGAGGTAGTGCGGCTTCAATCAGGATGTATAATGAATAAATTATGAAGAAAAAAGTTAAAATTAAAAAAAAAATTCCGTGATGTAAATTCAGGTCAAGCTGTGGGTTACATTACTCGCTAGTACTAAGTGCTGACTGTGAAGATAACTGTAACAGTAGCCCTATTGAACATCACTTCATGTCGCAGGTCCTGCTGAGCACTGCCCGTATTCTCTGTCGAACTCCCAATACCACCAAGAGAAAAGGACTGTCACCGCTAGGCTGCAGAGCTGAGCATGACAGTGGCAGGATTTACCCATTCACACATCCTATTAGAAGCTGTTTAAAACTCATGGTCAGCCTCTGATTCTCCATAGCTATTTTTTTGACCTAGAACTAGTGATCTTGATTAAGTTCATTTTTGTTTTTGTTTTTCCAGACACACAGGCTCTTGTTCACTAAAAGGAGAAAATAAGCTAGCCTATTATATCTGACAAATCATTCTAAAACTAGAGTCTACAATAATAAGCAGCTCACTAAACTATGCAAAGGTCTTTAAAACGTAACTCAGACCCTGAGAAGTAGAGAAGCACCTGCCTCAGGATTGTGTGGCTGGGTTGATCCAGCTGTCACTATGGAGTAGACAGCACATCTGTGACACTTATCAGTGAAAAGTGTTAGCAAGGACTCCCATGATAACGGCAGTCTCCTCTCTTGACTTCCGTCTCCTGAAGGAAATGGCAACACCGTCACAATCAATGAGAGAGGTGCAGGAACTGTGGCCAGCAACAGGGACAGGGGAATGCTTAGACTATGGGAGCGTGTAGTGGGTACAAAAGCTTTCCCACACCAGACTGAGTGTGTGTGTGTGTGTGTGTGTGTGTGTGTGTGTGTGTGTTTGCCCGCCTGCACATGCCTCCTGCTACCGCTGCCAGTCTACGCAGCCAGGCACAGGCTTGTGTTCAGAGAGCTCATGCTATCATCACTTCCTTTCCTTTGTGCCAAACAGCACCAGGATCTCTGGGGGCTTTCTAAAGAAGACAAGTAGGATGCTGCCAGCGGCGTTCCGGGTTTGCATTTTAGGCATCAGAGATCTGTTTGTCATACAAGCAGGCAGCCAGCAGGATGGGAAGGAAACAAAGTATGTCTGCTAAGGAAGCTGGGCACTACATTTCCTGTGACTGCAGTCTCAAGGGTAACTTTTCATGTGTTATGTGGCATGGTTTCTTGAGAACTCTTGATAGGCCTTCCCTTCCCCGGGTTGCCCAATGGCATTACCTCCTGCACCCTAGGAACATGACTATCCATGTACCTTAGAAACATTTATACCCAAAGAGTGGGTATTCAGTTATCATTGAGTTGTGAGTGTTCATCTAATCTTCTCCAAGCATTCAAGCATGCAAGAGAGGCTTGGTTTTGAGTTCTTAGTTCAAGGGCAATGCCTCTGGGAGAAGCAGCACTCTGGGCTGGCAAAGCAGCATCATAAATAGTGACACAGGACCTCGGAGCATGGAAAATGCCGTCTTGCTACATGTAAGTACAGGAGGACAGAGATGAGTGGATAGCCTGCTGAGTGGATGGCAGGGTGGGCAGATGGGTAGGGGTGGGGAAAGCTGTAGTAGGTTGTATATGAGTACAGGACAATGGCTTTGAGTCTAGACAAGATTTTCTAGTCTCTGATTTCTTAGTGAGGTGACATCAGAAGATTTAAATACTGTCCCGCAACCAAACTTCTCCACCTCTAAAACAGGGATTTTAAAACACTGCTTGCCTGGCATGTTTGTAAAGGGAATTGACAGTGAGGCCCGCAGAGCACCAGGCAGCTGGTAAGCCCTCAGCAGAGGGAACAGTTCTTTATTCGCATTAGTAGTGTCTAGAACATCTTACAGGGATCCCTGGGATTCGAGCCAGGCTTAAGAAAAGAGTGGACTGAGACAGATGGGAAGGGACAAGAGGGTGCTTTCTGGTGCCTAAGAACGTGAGCCTGGAACTTTGGAGGCTTGGGGTTACTGGGGGCTGCTACAGAGTCATGGGGCTAGAAGGTCAAGTCGGAGCCTGAACAACAGTCATGCTGAGGAGCTTCCCTGCCCATCAGCAGAGATTTCTGGGAGGTTCAGAGGGAACTAGGAAGACTCCCAGGAGCCCCTTTCTTCCCCGGCCTGGTTTTGACAACATCCGGACTTCCTCTGAGCTGGGAAGCTCTGTTTTTTAACAGTATTTATAGTTCTCTCTACCTTTTATAAGTAACCATGGCTTCCTGTGTCCACAACAGCTGCAGGATCCCGGCCATGAGCTCTCTTCCATCCCCAGGGAGCAGCCTCAAGGCCGCAGCAGACAAAAACTCTCAGATGACAGGAAGTAAACGCAGTTGAAGGTTTTTGTTTGGATTTGATTTGAATTTTTTTTTTAAGACAAGCTCTACTCACATGACCCAGACTAGCCTGGCTTTCCCCATGTAGTCTGAGACAGACTGGAGCTCATGGTCATCGCATGCCGCAGCTTCTCAAGTGCTAGGATTATAGGCACATGTCACCCCACCTGGTGCCCGTGAGCTCTGAAGATTAGACGGTACTGAGGGAAGGAAAACCTTAAACCTAATTTGAATCAAGAGCACCTGGCTGTGTCCTGACTCGCCCTGTGGCTGTAATCTGGGGGACAGTTCCAGGTGCTTGCAGACTCCTCAGGCCCAGTGATCCCGGGGACAGCAAGGAGGCTGGCACAAGAGCCTGGAGCACGCCTGAGAGTTCCTTCTGTAGGAGGCAGCAGAGCCCAGGGCACCGATGATTGCCTTCCTTCCGGAGGCAGAAGCCTCAGAGAGTGCTCACTGTACCCTGTGGGGAAGCTGGGAATTCTGCAGATTCAGGCCAGCGCATCCATTTTGTGGGGAGAGGACCTGCCCTTTCTTTCTTCTTCCTCTCCTCCTCCTTCTCCTCTTCCTTCTCCTCCTGCTCTTCCTCCTCCTAGACAGAGATTCTCTGTGTATCTCTGGCTGTCCTGGAACTTGATCTGTTGACCAGGTTGGGCTCAAACTCAGAGATCTGCCTGCCTCTACTTCTGCTGGGAGTAAAGGCATGTGTCACTATGCCCAGCCAGGTCCTGCCTTTTCAATCAGACACATTTTAAGAACCTTGAGTATCTGTTGACAGAGCCTCACCTCCTTATTTTGCCCACAACTATACTCGCACTGATTTCTCCACCATCACACACCTGGGCCATACCAGAGGCAATTCTCAGCCTCTCCTACTCCCCTGACCCCATGAGAACCTAAAATAAGCAACCGTCTGTGACATTCCGATTGTGACTTCTACACAGAAATTAAACATGTAAAAGACTCCTTAGAAAGCCTTCACTGCACAAGCCACACCCTCCTTCTAGCTAGTCTCCCTCTGCATAGCTCCCACCTACCTAGCTAGCTTCAGGCTAGCTTCAGGTTCAGGGAACATTTCGTGGTGATAGATATGAATGTCGAAGCTGGTTCTGAATTTATCCAGAATTATCAAGATGGGTAGCGTTGGCAAACTCTGGCCCAGGTGACTGCCTCCTTGAAAAAGAACACCTAGAAAATAAACTGGAATAAGAGCTTGGGGTGTGCTGGTGCCTTTTGTTATCTTCTCATTCATTTGGATGACCCGCTGTTACCTTAAAATGGTCAAATTCTTACCCTAGCTATAACGACAAAAAGCCTATATAGAGGCTAACAGCTTGGGACTAGGTCCCAGCTGTCTTCTGCATCACTGGCTAACTTTTGGGCAAGTTTCTTGTCTTTCTGCACTTTAACTTTTTCCTGTGTGTGAATACCAGGAATCTGATTGGCAGAGACTGGCATATGACAGTTAAGACATTCCTGTCACCCCACCAGACTGGTCCTCCCAGCCCAGCTTTCCTTGCAGTTAGGGCTGCTGTGTAGTTAGATTCTCTTGCCAAGGAAATGTGATCCTGCACTCTCTCTCTTAACCACCTGCTGGTCAAGGGAGTGTCAGATCTGGGGGCCTTGGAAAGTGAGGGCGCTACTATGTGAAAGGTGCCAAGGGCTCGGAGCTACCACAGGGAAGACTGAGACCACCAAACATTTCGATTGAACACCTAACTGAAATGACAAATTAATAAAGTAAAACCAAACCTTCCTTAAGTTAAAAGGCTTAGCATTTAGGGTGAGCTTTTACTGCCTCCTAAGGTTGTTGGTAGACCTAAATCAATTAACACAGGAAAGCCTTTAGGACAATTCCCGGGACATGCGTAAGTGACCAGAATGTGTGAGAGCTATCGTGATGTGTGGCTAGAGAAGTGGCAGGCAGAGAAGCCCTGTGGGGGATAGGGGAGCACACAGAGCCGGGCTCCCTGTGTTGCCTCTGCAGCACAGCCCCCCAGTCTAGTCTTCTCATCCTCACAAGGAAGGCCGCCATACCACCGTGTCTTCCTCAGCCCCAGTACATCTCCACATCCCCCTTTACACACACGTTCCTCTTCCCACACACCCTGGCTCTCACAGAAAATCTCAGGCTTTTCTAGACAAGGGTCCAAGAGGCAAAGCAGAGCAAGCCAGTGACATTCATTCTTTACTGATGGACTCAGCTCCTCCAAGCAACATGTTTTGTTGTTGTTGTTGTTGTTGTTTTTTCAGTGCTCTCTGTGTACTATAAAAAAATGTAGTGAATAAAGCAGGTGAAGATCTCTCTGGAGCTTCCATTTTGAGGAGAGAAGCTGGAGAATAAATAAGTAAAGTCGTGACATACCAAACAGGATAACTGTAAGTGAAAAACAAGTCGTGGAGCATAATAACCTCAGAACGCAACAGGAAGATGCCATTTTAAACCAAGAGATAGATACTTGTGGAAAAGTTGCATTTGTGGCAAGACTAGAGAAAGTGATAGGGTGGGCATGGGAGGAATTAAGAGGGATGCATGGGACTGAGCGAGGCCTTCGGGAGCTTCATGGGGAAGGGCTGTCTTTGACTTTGAGCAGGAGAAAGTCATGGAGGGCTCCAGGGAGAGGGTGGCAGGACCTGACATATGTATTAAAAGGATCATACCAGTTGCTAGATTGGAAGAATAACCAAACACAGGCAAAGCACAAAGCCAGAAGAACAGGGCAGGAATCTTGGCAAGAGATGATAGAGTATGGTGACTTGGGCCAGGACGGGGATGCTGTGAGTGAAAATTGTACATATATTTGAGGATAGAGCCAGACAATTTTCTGGCCAATTGGAGGTGGGGGTTTCAGAGTAAATGAGAAATCAAAAATCACTCCATGGTTGGAAGCCTAAAAATATGATAGCCTGGACATTTAATGAGACAGAGCAGGAGTAGGCTTACTGAGGGAGGATGAGTTTCCTTTCTGGGTGTGTTAAGTCTGAGGTGCACGTTCCCCATCCAAGTGGGGATGACAAGTATGCCACAGGAATTCAGGGGAAAGGTCCAGGCAGAGGAATAAATTTGGAAGTTGTCAGCATATAGATGGAATTTAAAGTTGGGAAGCTGTCTGGGATCATAGGTCAGAACACATGGATAGAACAGACATCAAAGAAGCAATCCCCCCAGAGTAAGGGGTTTAGAAGCTGGGAAGGACCCACAAAGGAGACTAACCAAAGAAGGGGGGCTGCTGGGAGGGACACCTGGCAGAATGCCGGGTTCTGGGAGGCAAGTGAAGAAAGTGCTTCCAGAGAGGTGAATAAACTACCACAGAGGTCAACAAACAGCTGGAAAGGGACCACTGGAATGAGCAACATGACATAACAAGAACAAAATGGGAGCCAAAGACTGACAGGAGTGGGCTGGAGAAAGATCGGGAAAGGGAGAAGTGGAGACAGAAATCTTAGACACAACCTCTTCAGTGAGGGGTACCGTAACAGAAGCAACTAACCAAGGCATGGCTGGAAGGCAAGAGCTGGCTAATAGGGCTTTTCCTTCCGGCAAGAAAAATTGCACCATGATTGGATGTATTGACCAAAGCCGCCAGACATGATAGTAAGTTTTTTGTAAACTTGCACTCTCCCTTTTGTGCGGAACATTGTTTTAATCTGTGAGCAATCTGATTTCTGAAAATCTTTTAGTAAATTAATCTGAAAAAAGAAATGCTACACTTGTCCCATTTTCCTGAGAATACTGGACAGGACATGTAGACCCCATGTCTAAGAAGCTGAGTTTAGATCAAGCCTGCTGGTTGTCCCGGCCTTCCTGACCTCCACCCCACAGCACAGCTGCTCTGTCGCTCCTGCCTCCCTCTACCTCAACCTAAGACAGGCCTGACTAGATTCTGAAAGGCCTCCTGCCTTTCCAGGAAAATAGACCCACTAAGGAGGTGATTCCGTAACAATAAGAATCTTTCACCCTTAGAAAGTTTCAACTCTTAACAGGTTTTCAAATTAAAAATTATTTGAAGTGTTTTTTAATTTATTTTTTTTTTTATTTTTCTGGTGTCTTTAACACTTACATTGAATAGTCAAAAGACTTGGGCAACCAAATAATGTAGACATTGGAATGGGCAAGCATCCAGCTGAGTCAGGAACGGTGAGGCATACGCTAGGAGGGCCACAGTTGTGACATATAAACTGTGTGGATTGACTTGACTCTCCTAAGGTAGGTAAGTGCTTTTCCTGGTACCATGTGGGGTGGCTTGAATGAAAATGGCCCCCCATAGGCCCATAGAGGGTGGCACTATTGGGAGATGTGGCATTGCTGGAGGAAGTGTGTCACTGAGGGTGGGCTTTGAGGTTTTGGAAGTTCAAGGAAGGCTCACTGTCTCTCTCTTCCTGCTGCCTAACGATCTGGATGTAGAACTCTCAGCTACCTCTCTAGCACCATGTCTGCCTGCATGCCAGCATGCTTCTAACCATGATCATAATGGACTAAACCTCTGCACTAGAAGCCAAGCCCAATGAAATGTGTCCTTGTATAAGAGTTGGCATGGTCATGGTGTCTCTTTAGAGCATTAGAAACTGTAAGACATTGTATTTTCTGTCTGTCAGAATTCGACCTATGATTTAGGGCAGACATTCAGGCTCACTAAACGAAAGTGAAGACTTACTCACATAACAAGGCTGCTCAAACAGAATGAGTCAACTCTGGGCATGCCAATCAATGGCACAACTGATGTCATTAAGAAGCCATCTCTCCTCTCTCCTCCTATGCATTTTTGTGGTTCTTAGATGCCGAAAGAGGCAATAAAGTCTGGCAGCGTCTGGTGGCTCTTGACAATCTTACGTTATAGCATCTGAAATCCCAGGGCAGAAGCAGAGGCTTCTCTCTCCAATTAGCTCTAATTAAGTCTTTGGAGGATGTCTGGTTGGCCCATTTTGGGTCATGTGTGAGTTCCTGACTCAATCACTGGCCAGCTAGAAAACACTGACTAGCTAGGCCTGAGTCATGGCCTTAGATGGAAATGAGCTCATAGCGAAGCAGGTGCCCTAAAAGGAAATTCATATTCACTTGCCAAAGAGAATGCAGAAGCATGCTGCGGGAGAACTGGGATATGGTGTGTGGCTCCACCACTGAGGCCAATTTCCTTCTAAAGGAGAGGGTCTTCTTTTAGTGAAGGCTTCCTGCTGCTGTTAAAGATCACCCAGGGAGTGGCGATGGGAGGAAAACCACTGGAGGAGCGCTGAGAGCTCTTCCTTGCTGATTTACCCCTTTCATTTTGAAACTGAACTTTTCAAAAGGAAATGAACCAAAAGGAATCAGGATGGTTAAATTAATAAAGACAAAAAAATTTAAAAAGACAATATAATAAAACGTAAATACATCCCACGTTCAACTGTTTGAAAAGTTTAATAAATAGATTATAAGAACTTCACTGAGGATAAAAGAAATCATAGAGCTAAGGGTATAGGTCAATGGTACATTTGACCAGAATGTGTAAGACCCTAAGATTTGACTCCCAATACCAAAAAAAAGTATTGAAAAAAAGAGTAAAGTTCATAAGTTTCTAATAAAAAATAAGATGTCAATTAAATAAAAAGTCACAAAAGGCCCTAAGTATTGATATTTTAAAATGTAGAAAATATTCATATTCTGTAAGCAATATGTAAAATATCAAAATCTAGTGACTATAAATATGAGTTACTCTAGAGTACCTGGGAAGGGTAATACCAACACTTGACTATTTTATGACCAGAGAGTTTCACAGTTGTTCAATATATGGTTAACATGTATTTTAACATACATGGTTAAAATATAACCTGGAAAACCCTAAGCCATAGAGAAACCTAAGTTGCTTTGTGAATCAATATTAGAAGAGAAAATAAATCAAAAAATTAATAAATAAATTCACCCAATAAGAACACAACAGTTAATTAAAAGCAGTCACTAAAGGATAAATAATAATTACATGATTTGGGGTTATTTCAAAATCAAGGGTTGCTCAGATCAGAAAAATCTGTTGCCATGGTTCATTATTACAACAGTCTCCCAGGAATGTGATTTTGTTATAAATGACAAATTAATTTAAACCAGCGGTTCTCAACCTTCCCAATGCTGCAACCCTTTAATACAGCTCGTCATGTTGTGGTTGTTATGGGTTCAGGAATACCCGCACACTGACCGCTTGAACACCAGACCCAGATTGATGGAAGTTTATTGAACGCTGAACAAAAACTGACCAAGCAGGGCTACATCTGGTCTCAGGACCCAGACAGGGACTCCAGTCTATTTCTAAGACAGGATTTTCATATGAAAAACCATAACCAGGTAACAAGGTAACCAGGTATAGGAAGCGAGGAGCGAGGCTGCATTACATCATTTTGAACAGCTAAATATATTTGATTTTGTTCCAAGTGTATTGTCTCTAGGTAGCTAGACAAAGCATTTTAAGCTAATTAGTTAAGATATAGGTTTGGGAACTTTCCAGTTCTCTACCATTCCGGGAGAAAGGAACTAGCCAGATGTTTCGTTCTTAACTCTAATAGAATGTACATTTATCTTTCACTCAAGCAGAACATGCATTTATTATCTCTTGTTTTATTCTAAGCAGCAAGTATTGAACTATCCTGGTCTCAGGCACGTGGGGCCTGAGAACTGGAACTTAATTAATTTCACCTTATGATCAAAATGGAGACTTGGAGGCAAAATGGCTTCTGCTATGCTAAAGGAGACAGCAGATGTTACTAGAGGAGCTACAATAATGCTAAGAACTAAAGTAGGTCTTAACGGAGGCGCTACAGTTAGGTAAAAAGTTTAAACTGATTACGACGGTGCTGACCCACAACCATAAAAACCGTCTTTGTTGCTAATTCATAACTGCAATTTTGCTACTGTTATGAAGTGTAATTTAAACATCTGCTGTGCAGAATATCTAAGATGTGACTCCTGTGAAAGTGTCATTTGACCCTAAAGGGGTCAAAACCCGCAAGTTGCGAACTGCTGATTTAAGTTAAAGTTAGCAACCGTACATTCCTCTATGTGATCCTATAGTTTGGTTGGACTCGGGTGAGCAGTTCTTCTCCGTGTGGTGTGACTTGTGGAACTGCCTCTGAGTGGGACTGAACAGCTGCTTCTCACTCATAGGCCAGCCCATTCTTTCACACAGCACTCCACAGGACTCCAAGTGCAGGTTCTTCCAAGAGCACCAGTCCTATTGTGCAATTGCTTATCCGGTTCTGATTGCATCATGCCTGCCCGTGTCCAGTTGGCTGTGGTCACACGCATGTGTCAACGTGGGAAAGAAGAGCACGGAGGCAGGAAACATGCAAGTACAGTTGTTCTAGGTAGTGGTCTACCGCAATCAGCGCTCCATACATTTGATACAGCGCAGAAGCACTTTCAAATAAATGCCTAAAATCCGTGTGGAAGTGAAGAACAAACACTTGTGGTGGATCATGGGAAACCACAACGTTCAATTCTTCTGTATCTGTTAAGCAACAGTCTCTCAGTCTGGTATTAACCTAACTTAAAATACCAGAACCACCTTCACTGAAACCAGGAACTTGAAAATGAGGTCACAATTATTATTAATAATTAATAATTGTCCTTGGAATCTAACAAATGTATTAAAAATAGAATATGAAGTAACTGTTGTAAATATTGAAATAGCCTATGTTGGGAATGTGATTATATGCTTTGAAGACAACAGGATTTGGAGCTGCAGTGATGCCTCAACCGTTACAAGCTTTGACTGCTCTTCCAGAGGACCCAGGTTCAATTCCCAGCACCTATGTGGCAGTTATCAGCCACCTGTAACTCCAGTTTAGGAGATCTGTGAATATGGCATCTTATGGCTTCTCTGAGCACGAGGTACACATGTGGGCGAAGCACTCATGCCAAAAAATTAAATAAAAAAAAATATTATCAACAATATGGGAATTAGATAAGAAACTTGAAATGTTCTCTCTCTCTCTCTCTCTCTGACAACCAGTACCTAGAAAAGAGAATGGAAAACATATTTTAATTAGAACAAAGATGATACTTTTATTAGAGATAAATTTAACATGAAGAGCACGGAGTAGCAACCTTTCATCAAAGACCTAAGCCCAGATCGTAACAGATGGAGAACGGACTCAGTCTTCATTGTGAATATAATCCAAAAGGCCATCTTACCAACATTAAGAAATAAACATCATCAATTACTTTTAGAGAAGATAGGAATTAGATTAAATTGTCTCAAAATGTGTAGAAGGATGAGAGCCTAAGAGTAACCAGGAGGAAGTTTTTGAATCACTAAAAAAAAAATTAAGATAAAATTAAATTCAAAGAAAGCATATAGAGAAAACTTCTTTCATCTCTGTCTCACATCTGACAAATTCTATCTTATGCCTTACCATGTAGATCCTTCCAAAAGTTGTTTATATAGATAAATATGTTGCTTTTTCCTGTGGCGTTTTGCACAAACATTAGAAATTTCAAATACACAATCACGCTCTGCTTAAGTCTGTAAGATAGTTCTGAGTGCACACAGAGTTCTCTTGTTACCTACTGCGCGACTGCTCTAGTTTCCATTAGATCAAGTTACATGAACGTGGCCCCTTATTATTGAATATTGGGGTTACTTTTATTATTTTGTCAATACAAGTTGTGTCCCAAAATATATACCTTTTTCCCTGGTAAATGCACTTGTAGAATTTCCCAAACTCCCAACTGCTGGGAATATGCATTTGGACTTTTGCCAGATTGCCCTCCCTGGGGGTCATGGTTTTACCAGCAATGAATAAGAATGTCTTTGCAAACTTCATCACTGCAGTGTATTACAAAGCTTTTGGATTACGGCCAAGAGGCATAAAATCTTTCTCAGCATACTTTTCATTTGTATTATTTTTTTTTCTCATTAGGAAGGAGTAATGTTGAATATCTTTTTGATTTTTAAAAATGTATTAAAACGTTATGTAAAAAAAACTTGCCAATAAAAAAAATCACACATTGAAGTTAACCAGACCTAAAGCCTGCCCTTCTTAATGAACTTTTGTGCAGCAGAATAGCCACTCTGAAGCTGTGAAGCTTCACACTGCATTTTATATTTTCATTATCAAACATATTTCTTTGCATTTATCCATCACCAAAAAGCGAAAAAAAAAATATATGTCAGAGTTAAAACCAAAAAATAATTGGCTTTATAACCTTTCATGACTCAAATGTCTATTACCTACATTCAGTTCTTTCTAATAATTATTACTAATAATTAGCCCTTCTTGTTCTCCTTTCTACATACTTATTTACACACATTACATACAGAGAGAATCTATATTGTTTTCGTATGTGTTATAGACTAGGATCTGCATGTGAAGGAGGCCACGCAGGTTTCTTCTTTCGCAGACTGTGTGACCTTCTTATACTATGTGTTCAAGTCCATTCATTTGGGCATCCTTTAAGAGCTTATTCCATAAGTCAAAAATCAATTGTAGGCAAAGACATACATGTAAACATTCACACAATACCAATAGTAGGACACATATCCAAACTCAAAGGTGAGTAAGAGCATTTTGCTTTGGAAGCTATAGAAGGATAGTTAGTTATACATGGTGGGTTAGATAAAAATGAAGGATCTTTTGTGGGAAATTCACTCCTACGGTCCAAATATTCATTTCTTCTACCAGGGGCCTATGTTGAGGCCTAACTTTATACAAGAAAACAGCATTCTTTCATAATGTGGCGTTTAGGAAAAGGTCAAGTCATGGGAGTGAGGTTCTCACAGCGGGGATGAGCGTCCTTGAGAGAGGCCTGAGGGAGCTCATACACACCTTCCACTCTGTAAAAGCAGAATGTACAGAAGTATCTGTGAGGGTCAGGCCCTTGCTGGACATTGGCTCTACTCTCAACTTGGCCTTGGACTTCACAGCCTTCAATAAATTTCAGTCATTTACGAACTGCCAGTGGAGGCTCTTTTGTTGCAATCTCTGGAACAGAAAGCGAACAGATAAGAACAGAAGCTTAGAGATCACAAAGAGCAAACATGGCTCAAACGAGTGAAGCTTTTACCAAACAAGTGACACAGCAAGAACCATCCATAGGGAGAAAAGAAAACCAAGGGTCTGACGATCAAAGCTGCGATGTCAGCACTTACAGGAAGAGACTTGGTTCGTGTGTAACTTAATGTCACAACGACACATCAGTTCTCTCTGACTTACTCTGGCGGGAAACAGGGATTCATGCTGCTGAAGGAGAAACGTGGAAAGGACGGGGCGGCTTGTGTATATTTCTGATTGGAAATCTGTGCTGAAGTAGTCCTTCTGGAAAGAGATTTGGCTACAACTGTTACGATTAGAATTAGAACACACAAAGGTTTGACCCAGATGTCTCTCTCCCTCCTAGAAGAAGGAAAGCTATGTGTGCTGTTCCATAACGGTGGCGAAAACTGGAAACAGCCAGGCCGGGGAAGGTTGACAAAACCGCAAGGCCATTACATTCGGCCTCGAAAAGAGTGATGTGGAAGTGAAGCAAGTAAACTGAGAGCCCTCTAAGTACCCCCACTCAGAGGCAAACTCATACTGATCTTTCCAGAAGCATGTTGACGGTGATAACCATAGGAATACGGAGGGGAACACAGTGCGGGGACAGGGTTTCTGTCGGCCTGTTTCCCACAGAACGAAAGGCTGGAAGTCTGTGACCGAGCTTCTTCCTGGGCAGTGGAAGTTAGCCTTTCACCGTGTCCTCACACGGCAGACAGCAGGAGACCTGGTGTCTCGTCCTCTGACTTACGAGGGTGTCGTTCCGCTCACTAGGGCTCTAGCCTTATGAGCTAATTACCCAGCAGAGGAAGCAGCTTTGAACAGCACCTCTTTGGGTCCTAGGGCTTCAGTTTGTTGGCTGGGGGGTTGGGTATACGAACATTTAGATTATGGCAGACAAGAACTAAGTTCTCACCTGCCCCTTGAGCGTCAAGGCTGTGCCGAGGGGGCTTCTGCGGAGGAGAGGAAATAAGCCAGTGCTTATAAAAGCAGATTCCAATACCCCTGACAAGCAGCTCTGGCACACATGAAGATTCCTCCCTGTTTTCACAATGGAGAAAGACAGCCTCCTGAGCCCGGGCCCCACAGTAAGGCAATTACTGAACCATAAATATCATGCAAGACTCCTGACTTTCCCATGGCTTGAAGCTGAACCATTCCCAGACAAATATAACTAAGTCAGGGGCGTAAAATTGATGTGCGCAAATGGGTAAATGACAAAGACTTGGCTGTGCGAACTAGGGAGTTGGAGCTGACCCTGGGACTACAGGGTTCTTAAGTGTCACTGCTGATGGAAGGAAGGTGGCTCTCTTGCTGCCCATGAGAAAGAGAGAACACGTGAGCGACTGGAGCCATGCACCCGCCCCGTGGTCTCACCCCAGTTGTCTCCTGCCCGTTTGTGGCAAACGGTGCACTTGGAGGATTAGTGAGGAATAGGATGGGTGAACAGATGCCATAGATTAGAGAGGAAGTCTGTTCCTGGGTGGCTCTGACGATCTGGCAGGCTCAGGCAGCAGAGGGGGAAGAGAGAAAGGCTGGGGAAAGGAGAATGAGGAAAAGCCTCCTAGGGTTGAATTTTGCACTCATTTCTGGTGTGCCTGCTAAGATCTTCCTAAATTATAAAGCAAGAGAAAGAGGGGATCGGGGGAATAAGATGGGAAAGACAGATTTAAGAAAATGGCAACTAAGTGGGCAGACTGACAATATTTTCAGTTCCTTAGTCTCTGAACCTATCTTTGAGGGCCTAAGTATCTAACACCTAGGTGTGAAGAAGCAGAATAATATTTTTTTTTTCAAATCAAGGAGTTGGCTGGATGTTTTTGTTATTAGTAAAGTTTGTCGCTTGTGATATCCTATACTGGAAAGTCAATGAGGAAGGCAGCACACCCTGTGATCTAAGGGAAGCCAAAAGCCAAAAGCCAAAGGCCACGGACAGCAAGCAGCAAGGATCTGCTTTCTGTGAAGGTGAGCTAGCTGTGACAAGTCCAGAAAACCATACCCAGCAAGGCTGCAGAGCTCAGGCTGGGTGCCCCAGCACCAGTGGAAGAGGCATCGGGTTGGGGGCCTTCCCTTCTTCCTCCACCAGACATAGAGATCTGTCAGCCCCACGTTGCCCACACTCATCCTGGGCACCTTACACATAGCTCTCAGTTGTGTGGGAAGCTGAAGACACAGTCCAGAAGGCAAAGGTCTATTTTTATTTAGAAAGGTTGAAGAGGAGAAATGTAAAGTTGATTAAGATACTTAAGTGAGGAGGACATGAACTGATGCTGAAGCCAAGTAACCTAGATGGAGGTCAGAAGCAAAAGGCGGTCTTCCTCAAGCTAGCCCTCCACAGTGCGGAGACAAATCCAGGGTTAGAAGGAGGCGGGAGAGGTTGGCTTATGGCCCAGGGGCTTGGGGCTTGGGGCTCCAGACTGCAGGCCATGGCCTTTTCTTGCAGAAGTTACCAGACTCTAGCAAATCGCTGGGCTTGTCTGAATCTTAGTATTTTTACCTCTAACTGGAGATGTACCTACTTTGCAGAATTTTAAAGAGATTTTAAAAAATTGAGGCAAAGTGCTGACATAGGAATTGCTTTGGAAATGTGAGCTATTATATTATAGAAGCTATACTATAGAGCTATTACTTTACAGAGGTCTTATTAGAACAATAGGACCGTGGACACTCTTATGAAAAATCATCCAAGTCCTGGGTTCCCAGACAAAGCACAGGACATTTGGGAGCATGCTGCCTAGGGCCTTCAACTGAACATCTAGGTCTAGAACTAGGAACCTGTACTCCCATGGAACACTGACTAGAGAACTCTCAGCCTAGGCTGCCTTGGCAGGATTGGAACTATGGCTTATGTAACCACCGGATGCCCAACACTCGATGCTCATCCCTCCCTCCCAGCGCCATTCCAGCCATGCCATGTTCTGTGTACCCTGGCGCACGCTCATCCGTCTGCCCCTCAGCCACAAAGTCATTGTCATTTCATTTTTTTTTCTAATTCTTTACAACCATCACAAAGTGCCACCAGCAACCCCTGAGCCCGACCTATCTCCCCACCTCTGACTAACTCCACTGCTATTTATTCTTCACCTCATTCTCCATCCACAGGCAAAGAGACCTTGGAAGGGATGCGTCAAACCTCAGGTCCCATGATTACAAGTAACAGACTCCCAGTTCTCAGTGTGCGCCTAAGGGCTCTCCCTCCCTGATCTTATCTGGCTCCCAGCAGCCCTCCCTGAGCTCAGAGGTTTCACTGTCTTAAAGCATGTGCAGCCTTTTGACTGACTCAGCACTGGCAGAGGCCTTGCTTCTGCCTGGAACCCTGTCTTCACCCCACATGCTCCCAGCCTCGGCACAGTTGTCATCCTCTCCTTGGATGCCAGCTCCCCAGAGAAACGGGCACAACTTCTGCTGCCAAAGATAGAAGCCTGGGACCACCCCTTCCCCAGTGCTTGCTTGTGCTCTCCAGAGCTCGGGCCTCCTCACCTGTGAAGTGGTCATAATGGCAAGAGGATTATATGTACATTGCTTTAAATAGCATCAGGCGCTTGGTAGGTGCCGAATCAATGTATGATGTTAGCAGATACTTATCTTGTGGAATCACTGCGATTTGTTCCTATGTCTATCTCCCCCGGAAACTCTGAGCTTTGAGATGGTAGGGTCTTACTCATCTTTGGATGCAGGCCAACTGGCAGGGTGCATGGCATGAAAAAAGCCACCTGTACTGAGTTCAGTAGCACCCCTCCCACCAAATGCTTTCCTCACAGAATCTCAGCATGTGTCCTTACTTGAGAAAAGCTTCTGCAAATGCAGCTAAGGTGAGACCTCATGGAATCAGACCAGGCCTAAGACTTGAGTCACAAAAGAAAGAGGCCTGTGATGAAAGAGGCGGAGACTGAACTGTGCAGCTCTGAGCCAAGGAGCCAAAGATCCAAAGAGATTGCCATAAAACCAGAAGCTAGGAGAGCTGTGGGAGAGGACTGAGTGCCTTCAGAGACCAGCTCTCACAACAATTTGAATTTTTGTCTTGTAGAACTGTGAAAGAGTGAGCTTCTGAGTAAATGAGAAAGAACGAATAAAGAAGCCACCAGACACCTCTCCCAGCATTCTGAACCCCAGGACTGAGTGAACATCTTCCTTCTCTGCATTTTACAAGACAGGACTCTCTCAGGAGGAAGTCAGGACTTGGATTTCTCCCCACTATCACCTTAGAGCTGAGGAAGCAACCACCTCGCCAAAGACCAGCTCAGATCAACATGCCCAAGAGGTCAGAGCCACCAAGTGCCACCAAGATACTGTCTTCTGCCCAGGAGGAAGGATGTTCTTTCACAACCCCAGTCACTTAAAGCCGTTCATTGTGTGGAAAATCCCAAGAGCCTGTCAGTGCCTGGTGCTGGGTTCAGGCTATGTGCCCCAGCTCCTGCCCTGCCCTCTCCAGGGAAACCTACCACTTCCCCTCTCAAACTTTGAAAGTGGACACACACACACACACACACACAGAGAGAGAGAGAGAGAGAGAGAGGAGAGAGACCTTTGTTTCCCAAGGGGGTCATTTGGCAAAGACAAAAATAGCTCAGCGAAACCACAGAGGAAATTATGTTTTTGGCAAGAATCTTCATCCCTCAATGTGCCACTTGCTTGGCCAGTTCACTTTGTGCAGTGGACACGGGCTGATGCCAGGTGGTGTGGCCTGGGAGCCCACTGGTGACAGTTAGGCAGAAGTCGCATCACTGCGGGAAGCGTCCACACATTGCCACTGCAGGCGCTAAAGCGACGCCTCGGAGGATGCCAGTCCTTCCTGTTGTGTTTCCAGAAGCAAACAGTGTGATTATCTGAGCAACACTCATTCTATCAGAAACCTATACTGAAACAGGAGCCTAGTCCCAGGGGACATGGATGGCATTCCTGATCTACCCAGTCTAGCTGTGTAAGCTCTCACCAAATGCTCCCATCTCGGGGTCCCGACCTGTCTGACTGAAATGCCAGCACGTGTGCAGCAGGGACTCGACAATTGTACTTCCATCAGCCTCCTACCCATGGAGACTTGTATGAAGTTCTGGCGAATGCGGTAGGGTACTCTCACCTTAGGTTCTATGTAAAGTTACATGTTAACTCAGGTCGTTGTCATATTAAGAATTTGAAAGCTAAAAGCTATCTGTAGAAACCAAGCATTTATTTCTGGCTCCAAAGCCAACTGATCCATTATAAGGATATTAGGGTGAATTGAATAAATCACTGATTGCCAAGCAGCAATCACTTCCTATTTGTTGGGAAGACATGATGTACTGAAGTGAGCACTTGACTTTGATTGCAAAGATAGATAAGGTTTGAGCCCTGGATCAATAGAGAATGGCTATGATCACCTTCTCTGCCCAGATGATCAAGATGTTGAGGTCAATGGAGATGAAATGGTTAAAAGCCCACAGACAAAAGGTTCTGTTGGGTAACTTGGTGTTTCATGAAGCCATGAATTTTCTGATACATGTCTGGACAGGGAAACTTAAAAAGACATATTCCAGTGTGAAATGAAGGTGTTGCCAAGTGTCTACTCCATATCTCTCTCTGCTCTGTGCCCCAGGACATGCTTCTCTTGGACCAGGCATGTCCTGGGGCTTCCTTGTCCTCTGGCTCTTAGTACCCATGGCTGAGGAACTGGACAAGAAAAGGCACACAGTGTTTTTGCCTTCAGCTTCTTGCCACACAAGCTGTAACTTGGCAGAGCTGCAGTTTTCTATCTAAGCGACACCCCTATTGAGCAACCTCTTTCCCTTGACTCCAGCTCTCACCGTAGTCCACCCAGTAGGTTAACCGCGAGGTGAGGCTGTGAAGGAGGCTGTCGGGGAGTGGGGAAGTGGGTCAGGAGAAGGAGGGTGGCATTACAAGGCATGCAGGTTGGCATGGATGTTCACAGAGGAGCCACTGGGCTCAGAGTTACTCCACCTGAGTAGGGAGAAGGCGGGGCTCCCGCCTCTTCAAATGTGGCACATAGCAGCAGGGCTAATGCTGACTGACCTCCCACTGCTGTTACCTTAAGGGACAGCCCCTGATCCTTGCAGCTCTCTCAGCCCACTCACACCTCTTCGGACCGTCCCTTTACCACATTCTCTTCCGCCATCCCCTGAAGTATAACACCATGTCTTCCCTGCCCTGACTTAAATCTTCCATGTCGTCCTTCATTTTTCTGTCTTCAGAACTAGCTGTAGCAGATGCTTGTGTCCCACCCACATCCCTGTCACCAGCCAAGGCTTCTTCAAGTATCTCTGTCTGTCTCTCTGAAGAATTTTCTCCTGAGGTCACGGCGGCCCGTAAGAACAGTTCTCAATGGAAGGCTGAGGGGACCTGGTTAATGATTGCCAGGTCTTTTTGATTCTGAGGGAGGATGACTTCAAAGCACTCCTATGAGTTTCCAGAGGTCTAATTTGAGCTGTTCACAGCAACAAGTTCTTTACTGGTCTATCCTGAGTTGTCAGCCCTCCTGGCCCTGAACCACTTCCTAGCCTACCTCCCCACTCCATTAGCCATTCTGTGGTAATACAGAAAACATCTAACACATGCTACTTATGAAGAAAAGAAGGCTTATTTAGCCCAAAGTTTTTGAAGTTCAAGTCCAAGACTGGGCAGCCCAATTATTTTGAGCCTCTACTGAAGTTTCCAGATGCCAGTAACAGAAGAGCATGATCGAATGTCAATGAGCCAGAAGGAGAAGAAAACAATAAGGTTTCACAGTCCACATCTCCATTGGCTTAAGGGCCTCCCACCAGGCTCTAGTTGTTAAAGGCCCACAGCCCCTCCCAGGGACATTACAAGCTCTCGAATATGGAAGACACACAGCCAAACCATAGCAGGCACAGCCTGATGGCTCTTCACAGAATCACTTCCTAATGAATCTCCCTGTCTACGAAACTCTGCTTTATGAGAACTCAAACCAAGATGCCTAGGACATAAATGATAGCCCCATCCAAACAGGCCACACAGGTACCTTTAAGTAACTGAATTCCTTAGCAAGGTCTATAGAACCCTTGATGATCAGGCCTCCACTCACTGTCCGTTTTCCTCTCCAGAACACTCTCCGGCTTGACTTCTTTCTATCCACCAGCCACACTCAATTATAAGAAGTTCTTAGAACTCTGTCTGCTCGTCAAGTTTTCTGGCCATTTGCCATGCTGTTCTCTCTGCCAGGAGCAACCTTCATTCACCAGTACACTCATCTGCTTCCCATTTGTCTTTAAGGCTTCTGTCTTCCCTGACCACCTCCACCAGCAGACACCAAAATGGAGAGGTGTGCATCCTGTTTGGATGGTGCCTGTTACAGTTTAGACTGTAAACTCCCGAACACAGGAACTTCCTTATTTATCCTCAAAGTCCCAACATAGCACTGCACACAGAGGGTAGGCTTTTAAATAAGTGCCGATTAATGGATAAAACAGTTCAGTAAATGAATAAATCATTTCTTCTGCAGAAGGAATAAAAAGATCCCTCCTATGGAATAAAATGCAGTGGATATTCTGGGGAAATTGTAAACTACCTTGTGGTCTGATAGGAAAATGTCAGGAGTTACTTCATTGGGAAGAGGTGAGCATTAATTTTGTAAGGTTATAAAGGAGGTGAAAGCTAAGCAGAAAGACTGGAGTTGATGAGGAGCAGGGAGAGGAAGCCTCCAGTGACAAGGACCCTGAGGACATTCCCAACCTGGGAAAGGAACAATCCAGGCCAGCAAGAGAGGATGCTGTGCGGAGCTTCTGGACCAGTGGGGCATGTAAGTGTCCTTGACCACATAGAGTTCCAAGGCTGTGACTTCATTCATTGTTTAATCTGCCACCCCTCCCCCAGCACCTGCCATCTTTCCTTCCTTCCTCAACTTCCTCTGCTACTGGGTGAGGTTTCCTGTTAAGTCGTTCTGAGAACTGGAGTTTTCAGAGCTCTGGAGAGTAAGAATGTTTACCGATGAGACTGCTACCAAAGGTCCTCATTGACTTCCAAGAAGCCATGACTCGCCATGCAGTACAGGAATTCCAGAGAGGATGGCCACTTCAGGAGACAGAGACCAGGAGGTGCCCTCTTCACTTTCAGGGTACCCTTTACTGAGTTTTCACAGCTACTCAGGAAGAGGACAACTTCAGTCTTGTGTTCACAAAGCCAAACTGTCAGCACCAGGATGCCGCCTCTCTCAAAGAACACGTGGTGACTCATTTCCAGGACGGAGGCCTGCAGTAAAGTGGATTGCCCTGATCTTTTTTATCTTTCAACTCAAAAGTTTTGAAAACTTTAGAAGGTAAATTCCTATTTTTTATAGAATCCAGGAATGGCTAAAAATGTGTATCTATGTAAAAATTAGTAGTAAAAAAAGCTTTTAGGACCGCCAGCATTCATGAAGATGACTGCAAAAGGCTACAGAGTCCTAGAAGGTTAAAACATTACCCAATAATCTTTCATCCACAACCCCCCAACATCCTAAAAGCTCAGAATCCAATTTAAGGCATAATTTCAGCATTAAAATTCATGTAGTAGCAAACAGTGACCTGAACTAATGGGAACTTATTTATAGTCAGTATTTATCTCCAAGAAATTACTTATACATATTTTTATCACCAAAATACTGATGTGTTCTATTACAAGGTTCTACCCTATACCCTGGTGAGTATAGAGAATTATGTAATGGGAAGTTTTAGTATGCTGTTAGACATTGTTTGTGTCATTCTAGAATTAAAAAAAAAATACTCTGAATTCTAGAACACATTGGACTCAGAGGCCACATAACAGATTATGCGGTAAGCCTATATAAAGTATGTTCAAATCAGTTCGAGAAGTAGTCATTTTTAGGCTATTGTAATTTAATGAAAGTTGGAGCATGTAGCCATTATCACTTCTGACTGTCTGATCCCTCCTCCAGTTTCTTCTGCATCTGTACTCGGTTACTTTGCTCTCAGTAGTAGTTGATGAGCCTGAAGCACCCTTGAACTGCACTGCTATCAGATCAAGAGACATGCCTGTGAAGATTGGCTGCCCTTGGGCCCATCACATAGTTTTTCTATCTGGAAGGAGAGATCAGACTTGCCTTTTTTAAGAGCAAGCTGCAATTGACAAAACCAATGGGTATATGTGAAAATGCCCGAGAGGCCATAAAGGAATGCAAAATCTCTAAAGAAAGCTGATTATTCAGTTATTCCAAATAACCCACTGTGACTCTACAGGCGTGGAAGCTTTGTTTAAAGTGAAGTATACTGACACTCTGTGCTGAGTGAGACCCAAGTAGACAACAGGAGGATTGGAGAAGCCCAGGCAGGCCTCTCTCCTCTGTGCTTGTCCATCTTGGCATGCTCTGCTCCTTTGATGCCTGTGTTTCATTTCTATCACCCTCTTGGGTGTGCCTGAGGTGTAAGCCTTTGGGCTTTGGCTTTTCCATCCCTCTCGACATGGTATCATCTGGGGTTGCCTCTCTTCCTCACTCTGTCCTGTGTTTAGACTGCACAGTCTGCTTTCAAGTTTCAGGTTTCCTGAGTTCCTAAAGGCGGACTTTCTAGTAAGTACCCAGCCACCTTCAAACGAATTTCACTTGCTCATGTCAGCGCTATGTCTAAGCAGGCATGCCCTACAGGTGGCTCCTACCAAAAAGCAACTTTATGTTGAGTTGAGAAAAGCTGAGATCAACCTTCAGTGGACAGAATTCACCAGACATTTAACACTCTCCTCTACTTGAGTCATGTTAGACTGGCCCTAGAGTCAGGCCTTTTCCAGGGGAGGCACCCGCAGCGCATGGGTGTGTCTCACACAAGAGAACAATCAACAAGATTAAGTTACTTTGAGTTCCTAATTGATTTTCCAGAATTTGGTCTTCCCATCACAAAATACAGCTTTCTAAGCAACTCATTCAGTGCAGTCTAATGCTACCAGGGGGTTGGGGTGGGGGGGGGTTATGCTTTAGGAAAGCAGACACGTTCTGGAAATAAAAGGCTTTCACATGTACATGAATAATTGATACGTTTAGCCTCCCAATGACCCTTATTGTTTGCATTCACCAAACCCAATGCCAAGAGAGAATTTTGTGTTTATGCTACATGAACTCGGAAAGTTGTTCAAATTCTTTTCATCTCTAGAGCTTTGTTGAATTGAATGTGTGTAGAACTAAAAAGGATGTTTTACAAGGCTTTGGCACTGTTTTGAAACGCAAATTTGGTCAGGCTAGTTATAACAATTGTTTTTAATTACCATAACTTGCTATGGTTTTCTTTATCCTTGATAATGTGTAGTTACGCCTTTCATAAAAAAACCTAATCTCTTTCTTTGCTTGTTTGATGTGGTTTTAATTGTTTCTTTGCTTTTTCAAGACAAAGTCTTCCTGTGTCCCTGGCTGTCCTGGTACTTACTATGTAGTTCAGGCTGAACTCAAGTTCAAGACAGCCCTCTGTCTCTTTATTCCAAGGAGTTTGTGGCTCTTAAGGGAGAGAAGACATGACTCTCCTCTGTAGTGTACACAGTGACCTATTGTTAAAATCTAGTTCAACACACTGGCTTTGGTGTTGTCCCTTGTTTCTAAGTCCTCTACGTTTGAATTAAACAGAACTGATCAGGACTCTCTTTGTGGACCTTGTCCCCAGGCTTAGCCCACAGTTTTGCAAAGGCTAAGAAGCAATTATCCTAGGTGTTGTGGGTCATGTAGTTTAGTTGCAACTTCCCAACTAACTCCACAGTACAAAAGCAGTTGGTCACTGGCAACAAGGAAGTGAACACCAGGCCATGACTGTGTTCTATTAAAACCTCATCTGCAAAGACCGGTGTTGTGCTGGATTTATCCAGAAGCCCCTGGCTCGTTTGGTTTAATGAATCGGTTGCTGCATTGTGCTATAATTAGCTTCAAAATGCTGGTCTTTTTGAAGAGTTTCTTAAAAGAAACTAGTTTCTTCTTTTAAGAAAGAAGTTTCTTCTAGTAAAAACTCCTGTGTCAATCACGTTCAAAAACGGGAGTCCAATCACTACATAACCCATCAGGAAAAAAACAGATTTAGGCAAAAGCCATTAGTACTGGGTAGTGACACAAGTAGGGGAAACTAGTGAGAAATGGAATATTTACATAATCTCTAAATACTAATAATTCCCCATTACATACTTATTATCTGCAAAGAGGAGACTGATTTTGCAGGGGTATTTTATAGTGCTGGAACCCCTCATTCAATTGATCAAAGCTATTTGCCTGACAGCGAGATAAACTGACCCCAGGACATTCGCATCTGTGCTACCTCTGCTAAAACTAAGTCATCTGGATCCAGTCATGAAAAACACCAAACACCCACACATGGAGGACACTGTAGATAATGTTAAACCCATACTCTCTGCAAGTACCAATGTTATGAAAAAGAAGGATTGGAGAACTGGGCCAGAATAGGAAAAGACACGGTAGAAAACATGGCCCATAAACACAGGTATCTAAGATTCTGATTTTAAAGAACATGAGTGGGAGAATTGTCAAAATCCAAACTAGATCTATAGGTTGAAAAACATTTTGTATCAAATTTAATGTTCAGATCTTGATAATACATTTTGGTCATTGTTTTCAGCACAGTCACACCGTCACCAAAGTGACAAATCATTTTAGCTTGCCTGGGACAGAGTAGCTTCTTCATATAGGGCTTCCGAGGACTGGGCCACATAAGTGGCAATGGACTCCCAAAAGGGTCTGAACCAAAATGTGTGCTATCCGTGCGTACGTGGGTATAAAACAAATTTTAGTAAATGTTGGCACTTGATGCATAGTAAAATACCCATCTGATTTTAGTAGCTTTTCCATATTGGATTATGGAAATTATTATTTCCATATCTGAATTATACTAAAAATAAAAACAGAATGGAAAAGAGCTCAATACTATCTCAAGAAATGACCCCCAAAGCTGATAAAAATGTGCTTTTGCATCATGGCAGTCAGCAGCCACAGAAAGAGCCACTCTGAACCCCAGCCCTGCAGTGTGAAGCATTGCTCAAATACCTCAGATCCCCACCCTGCACACCACACCCTGCAGCATCCAAGCTCAAATGAGAGGGGCTTGTTTCAGAACACCATATTTTTAGACCTCAAAGTAAGAGACTAGTCAAAATATGACTGACAATCAACCATCAGTTAACCACTGATTGTATGTTGGTCACTTTCCCGTGAGAGAACACCCAATTTTCACTGCTACCTCCATGCAGAGACTTGTTAATGACCCCCTTGAAGAGAAAAAGGGAAAAAAAATAAGTCACAAGGAAGTTACATCAGTTGGCCAAGGGCACACAGCTGCAGGGTGAAGAGGGACAGATCTCAAACCAGCTCCGAATAATGGAAGACAACACAAATGGCCACCGCTGGGGACAGTGAAACACCATGTCCTTCCCTGTAGCCACACAGCAAGGAACTGTTTGAGAGACAGACACCAGGTGAGCAATGATAGACTGCCGAGTTTGGTGCTCTGCGAATTCCTCTGTGCCTGAGTCATGTTTAATTTCCATAAATGTGTGTGCACAAGTAAATGCATACACACAGTTTTGCATTAACAGAGAGGTCAAGGACAAAGTCTCTCAAACTTCACAGTGCTTAAGAACTACTTGGTAAAATAATAATTAATGATAATAATGATAATAATAATAATAATAAACAAAAATGTATATTTAATGTCAGGGGTCCCCGAGCACTTAGAATCTTGAAATACCACAAGTCATGCTACATCAGGTGGTTTCACCTTATCTTGACAACATTTTAAGTTTTTAAAAAATCATCCCTATTGTTTAGAAGGTCAGTAAGTATCTCAAGGCTAAGTCAGGTAGGAAATTATTCCCCTCCTGGATGTCAGACACACTTGAGGTAGGTGAGGCTCGAAGCTTGGCTCACTTGCACCCAACAGATCTAAAAAAGTGTCTCCAGTGTCTGGGAAGATGTGTCAGGCAGACAGACTCTGGACAGGCAAGGTCAAGGTGTGGCCTCCTCAGACAGCCACTGGCAACAAGGCCGTAAAGATCTGCAGAAACTAGCTGACTCTGAAGACACAAGGGGAGCAAGCACTTTCTCCTTGTTTGTGTGCAGCTTGAGTTCTTCACTGTATGTGCGTCTTCTACGAAGCCAGCAGGCCTAGAGGAGCAGGAACCAGGCATGGCCTAGCAGGGAGACGGAAGTTTCCGGGACCTTGTGCTGCAGTTGCAAAATCCTTGTTAGCCTGCAAATCAGATCCCGCAGCGGTGTTCCCCTCTCACAGAGATGCTTAGCTCCTTCCATGGGGTGGCTTGTGGTTACACTGGCTTACTCCTCTCAGCCTTGTTCACTCTGCTTTAAGTCCCTAGCCCTGCCCTCTCGTTGCTCTTCAGACTCCCAAATATATCATGGTTCAGGGGTTCTGTGCCTTCCCTTTCCTCTTCCCGGGATCTGCCCCCCCCCCATTCCATCCCCCTCCATACTCCCATGACTTTGCTCTTCAACTGTAATTCCTTGCACAATGCAGATGCTATGGTCCAAAATGGCAACCCTCAACATTTCCCCTTTCTCAGCTTTCCTTTCATCTCAGTTCTAAGTCTACCTAGCATAGCGAGTGTAGAACTTACTTGGTGGTGGTGTTCGCCTCGTTGAACCATAAGCACCATCAGTTCTGGGTTCTATTTGTTTTTACAGTTGTATTTTCAGTGTCCAGAGAAACTCCTGGAATTTAGCAGACATGTAAATCTCTGTTTACTGTACATGAACTGGGATCATTCTACTTAGGTTTCTGTGAGTCCGGCCTCGGCATTCCATTTGTGTAGACATGTATGGAGTCCCAATGCGGTACATGAAAAAAGGACCTTCGCCAGGAAACGGAGCCACCTAGGTGTCCATCAACAGATGAATGGATAAAGAAAGCGTGTTACATGTATACAATGGAATTTTAATCAGCTTTAAAGAAAAAAAAGTGTGACATTTGTCAGAACATAGATGAAACTAGCAAAGCAAGCCAAACAGAGAAAGCCGACACAAGCTTCATGCTTTATCTCATATAGAGAAACTGTGTGTTTGGGGTGGGGTCGGGAAGGGGTTGGTTAGGTGTGTGTATGTATACGTGTATGTAGTGGGTGTTTAGGTGTGTGTGTGTATCAATAACTAAAGCAGGGATCATGAGATCAGAAGAAGAGATCTAAAGGATGGGGAAGAAAGGATAGCGGCACATACGTGACGTGGTAGCAGAAGTGGAGATTATCTGAGGGAAAGAGCAGAGCCCACCAGAAACACACAGGAGTATGTGTGCAGATTGGGGGACGGAAAAGACTAGAATGATGTCTAATGACATATATGTATGAAATGTCATAATGAAACCCATTAATTTGTATGCTAACTTTAAAATCCATAACCTTATAAGCCTGTGAGTTTAACATTCCACATATTTAATACATAAAATAACCTGTCCATTCATATGCTTTAAGCCTTGTCTTGGGAGATGGCCCAGCTGGGAAGAGCATTTTCTCAGCAAGCATGAGGACATGGCTCCTGCTCCTGGAACCCCAAGTGCTGTGGTGTGTGTGTGTGTGTGTGTGTGTGTGCGTGCGCATGCGCACGCGCACACAGCGCAGGAGGATCTCTCAGGCTTACTGGCTGCCAGCCCAGCTCCATGTCCAGTCAGAGACCTGTCTCAAGAGAGGAAAGAGAAAAGTGACAAAGAGAACTGACTTCCTCCTCTGGCCTCTGAGCATTGCACACACAAGCACACATACAGCGTGCGTGCACACACACACAAACACACACAAACACACATGCACGCATAGCTGCTTACACATACCCACATGAAAATTTTTTGAAAAGTATACACGTGAAAATTTGAAATAATTTCTTTAGTATTTATTTATTATAATTTATTCATTTTGTATTTGCATCCCTCCTGTAGTGCCCTCCCTCATCTCCTCCCAGTCCCACCCATCCTTCCTCCATTTAATTTAGTTTTAAACAAACAAAACAAGTCATCAATTTCAGATGGGATAGATTTCATGTCCTTATCACTCTTCCTTTTTGAAGGTCTCACCTTGTGTCTTAGCAGAGATACTTAAGTGTTTACCTTCTACGTGAAACATAATTTTGGCTGAAGCCCTTTTCAAAGAAATATTATAGCTCTGCTTTGAAATGGCTTGGCAAGGCACAGCATGACTCCTTTAATTTACATTGGCTCTGACTCTCAGCAGTCATCAATTCTTTTTAAGTGAACTAAAATCTAACCTAAAAATTATTTCACATGGAGTTAAATTTTTATGAGCAATCATTTAATTGGTTCTATGCGATGCGCCCATCGAATTAAGCACTTGTGAACTGGAATTTCACTGCTCCCTGTGTAATTTAAAGCAACCATTACTTTCCTTTGAGATCCAGCCATGTTTACAGGCTGCTGCTTTTTCATCAGGCCTCAGTCTGGAACCCACTGAATCTACTGGATCAACTTTACTGGTGAGAGTCAGAAAAATGAAGTCTCACTTTACTGAGTGTTAATACGGTTCCTGGATTTGTAGAGGAATTGCTATGATACTCTGTGACGGTGGAGAGAAGTTACGAAGTAAAAGCCTGGCCCACCACAGTGGTGCTGCGGCTGGCATCCCTAGCCACTCCTCCTTCACAGCCCACCTGAGTTCCTGGGAGCTGGCAATGAGACGATATTTTCTGTGAAGAGCTGGACTGCTGGCTTCTCCTCTCCACTTCTACCACCATCAATCGCCCCATGTGCCCTGATGGCAGAGATGTGTTCCTGGCATTTTTATGACCCTTTGATAGAATTCTGTTGACTCATTTAAGGCAAGAGGGGGAAGTGCTCAGTAGCGGAGGCTACATGGGAAAACAGATCAGTTAGTCACAGCATCATATGCCAGGGCCCGCTGCTGACTGCAGAGCGGGCTTTTATCACACAACCTCAAAGCTGTCCCTTATTTGTAATGACTTTAGCGTTGGTGGTTTGTCCTTCACTTAAGCTGTCAGTTGCTGAGGTTTTCTTGTTGTGCTGTGGCACAGATCGGTTTATTTACCACCAAGAAGGCTCACTTTGAACGGTTCTTGCCAAACCGATTCAGGAGGAGCACATTTCATTCCTAGCCAGCACTGTCTAAAGAAAACCACACAAAACCGAAAGCTAGTAACTGTCCTAGAGGACAGATGTCACCCAGAGCCACCAGATCATTTTGTTTGTTTTTCTTGCTAACCCAGCACGACTTTGAACCCACACTGTAAATAAAAGAGACAGGCACAAAACTCTACACTTCCGACTTCCTCCTAGGGTGCTGACATTTCCAAGGCCCATATGTTTTCCTAAACAAAGTTTCATGAAGATATATTTATTTAAGGAAAAATAAAACCTCAAAGCCTGTTTTTAAGAGTTCAGCATGAAAGTAAACATTGCTCTTCCAGCACAACCTTCGGAAGAGATCTGAGCTGCAAGATCTTTGTGATCCCCATGAGCAAAGCAAACGTCACTCTCCAGTACTGACCCCCGACTTTGCAACCGGAAGAGATCTGAGCTGCAAGTCCCCGGCAGCAAAGTAAACATTGGAAGCTCTCCAGCACTAACCTGGGACACTGTAACCTTGAGGAGGGATCTGAGCTGCTGGAACTAGACCTAACTCTAGAAGAGGTTCTGGTGTCATGAGATCTCACCTCTTGAACAAAAGCCCTGTTAAGATTCCTGACAAGACCGTCATTTGCCCCACCTTGCAGTTTTTGATTGGCACCCCTCTCACCGTGACTGGCTGCCTTCTGCTGCAGGGCTACATTGGCCTCGTGGGGATCAGCCAAGCCATTGCTGTCCTGATTGTGGGTATCTTGGTGTTTGTGCCTGGTGTTACCATTTGATCATCACTTATAGCCTGCAGCAGCTGCCGGAAGTACTCCTACAGTGACCTTCCAGACTTCGAGGACTAGCCCACCACAGTAGAGGGCAGGGGCTCCCAGGTGGGACAGAACAAAGCTGCAAGGCATTGGCGGTGGAAAACTACACCTGGAATGAAGGACTTCTGCAACTTTATAAATGATAAATAAAATTATGACCATACTTTAAAAAAGAGAGAGAGGAGAGAGAGTTCGGCATCGTGACATACTCCTCTAACCTCATCAGTACTGAACAGAAGCAAGAGGACAGAGTTTGAGGCCAGTGCCAGCTCAAAGTCAGACTCTCTCTAAAGAACAAACGGCAGCCAACAACAACAAAAAACACTTACAAACACAGGTTATTAGAACCCTAAAAAAGAGAGGCTGCCTGTGAGCTCCGGCAGGACCGTTGCCGGATATGCTGTCTCCACAACTTTGTAACAGCACCCCACTAGAGAGAAAAGAAAACTGAGACGTGGTGGAACCACTTATTCACATGGGTGAGCAAAACAAACAAACAAACAAACAAACAAACAAGGCAGTGATTTTAACAGACATTTGCCACTGATCAGAAGAGCAGTTGATAGATTTTAAAGCGTGCCACACTCCTCTGGGATTATGACCCGGGTCTAATGTTCAATGTTCTCCTTCCCCATCTCTGCCTTGGGAAGACAGCCGAGCCTCTTCAGTTCTCATTGGTGATCTGAATGGACTGTCCCCACTCAGGAAAAGGCTTTACCCAGCTCAAGGCACTCAACAGGAAGCTCATGCAGCTTGCCTTTGGGGCATCTGACTCCTAACCATCATGACTGACTTCAACCCTTTGCTCCAATGATGGGCACATGGCCCAGGCACAACCAGTTAGGGCAATCTCTTTATGAGGGCATTTGAATAGATCAGAAAAGAGTAGACGTTCTCATGATGGTCTATGAAAAGAAGACTAGAATATTTTATTCTAATCCTTACTAAAAGGCAATTGACGTGGTTTGCTGATAGAAAATATGGAGAACATCTCTGAAAATTCAGCAAAAAGAGGAAAGAAGGACAAGAAATGTAGCCATGTTGAGTGTAATGGAAGTTTTGGTTTCTTTAAAAACTCAGTTATGCTATGTAAATATGTTTTTGTTTTAATCCCAAGTGTGGGATTTTAGTTTGGGCTTTCATTTGTCCACAGCTGATAACTGCCTCCTGCGGGGCATGGCTTTTGCCAGCTGGTAACGGCCTGCCTTGTGTAGCAGGAAGAGGGCCTTCTTTAGGATGCTGAAGGACATAAAGATGAGAGCCCAGAAAGAGAAACTGTGGCAGGTTAGAGAGACCAGAGACAGACAGTGTAGCGGTTTGGAGAGACTCTTCATGGCACAGCAGCTTGGCGGAGACAGACAGAGGAGACTGCTTGTTTTCGTTTGCTGTTGGCAAAGTTTGGTATGGCCCCAAAGAACCCATCAACCCTAAACAGCTTGAGAAGTAAAGGAGTCTGTGGCCCCTGTCCCCACTAATTTTCTCTTACCTAGGGTTAAAGGGTTGGTGAAGAGGAGCTGGAGGCTTAAATACCCCAAATAAAACAGAGGTTTCAAGCTAGTGCAACAGTTAAGAAAAGGCAAAGTCCTAGCAGCTAAATTTTATGGCCTGGCTCTCTCACACCCGAGACAGTTTGAGATGGGTTTTCTTTAGAATCTCAGTTGTACTTTAGAATCTCAACTAATATGGATTTTTTTCTCATTAACATTTATTTTTTTATTATAATATCCATTAGTCTAAAACTAATGAATGCTTAATGCGGAAATTTTGAGATAGAGAAAAAACACAAAGAAGAGACAGCAAAATTCACTTTGAACCCAACAAGTCTGAATTTGTAGCTAGTGTCCACGTTGTTTGCTTGTACTACAGCTTAGTTTACTAATTACCACTTTTGAACAACTGATGTTATTGCTTTTCCCCTCCCTCTCTCCCTTCTACCTTCATTTCTTCCTTCTTTCCTTCCTCCCCCAACCCTGTTGTTCACTAGTTGTTATCATGAACATTCATGTTGATGAAATGCACACAGGCATAGTCATTCTTCCCAATGGACTTCCATGCCCATACATATACTAAAGTTCTCCTTTATCTATGGTTTTTAATTTTTTAAGTAAGCATGTTTATACATGGTTTTATATAGTATAAATTCCTAGAAGTAAAATTGCTGAATAGAAGCAATGCGTGTTTAGGCTTTTGATAATACCTTGCAAAGTAGTGGGCCACTTGAATGTCTTTCTTGGTGGCTCTTCCATGACCTCTGGATATTACTGTTCAAATCAAGCTGAACACATTTTTACTGTAATGTTATCTATTTGCCTCTTTATAACTTTTAATTGTCTTGTAGGAGGAACAAAGCATATAAGGGATGTTGTATTCAATTTTGTTGTCATTGGTTAGAAATATTTAGTGAATATTGTTTTGAGGTTTTGCTGCCAATTTTTTGTAACACTGACCTGACTTGTCATAAATTAAATAAGATAACTAGAAAGGTACTATTGTGTCATTACAACAGCTAACAAAAGAGGTTTGGTCCAGATTTTGTGGGCTCAAATCCCAGTGCTACTCCTTAGTAGCTGTGTGACAACTGTATAACTTTCCTTTAAAACAAAACCTTTGCTCCTTATTTTTCTCACTCATAAATTGGAGGTAATAGAAATGTGGTTTGCATGCAGCACATCCCACCCGTTTATGCCTTTGAACACTTGGTCCCCGACTGGTAGCAAAGCTTGAGGAAGTGGAGGGACCTTCCCCAAGTGTGGAAGAGGTGGGACCTCAGGGGAGGAAGTCAGTCTCTGGAAGACTGGCCTTAGGAGTCGGAGCTTGGCTGGCTCCTTGCCTTAACTCTCTCTGCTTCCTGACTTGCTGAGGTATGAGGAGTCCTCCCCTCCCCCCACCCCCGCTGCAGTGAACTCCGCTGCACCTTCCACACCACAGTGGGGCTGAACTTCTAAAACTCTGAGCCACAACAAATCGCTCTTTTCTTAAGCTGCTCTGTCAGATATTCTGTCTCAGTAACAAGTAAGGAAAGTAACTAACACAAGTCCCTGCTTTCTGGGATTATTATGATACCAGTAAGAATGAAGCCCCGTGGCAAGGCATGGTGCAAGTTTAGCTTTCACAGGGCATCAGCTATTAGTAATGAGTGTATATAACAAAACCAGACTATTTGAGTGTGTACTGGGATGCAATCAATAGGAACATCCATTTGCTCTTGAGCTATCAGTATCCCTTACTGTCTTCCAATGACTATTATGGAGGAGAAAGAAACACATCATGTTTTTTTTTCTTTATTTAATCACTTTACAGCCTGATACCAGCCCTTTCTGCATTTTCACCCAGTCCCACCCTCATGAACCCTTCCTCATCTCCCCTCTACTTCTTTTCAGAGAAGGAGAGTCCCTAAGGGTTACCAACTCACCCTGATTGTCAAGTCATAGCAGGAGTAAGATCCTCTCCCCTTGAGGCCACACAAGGTAACCTGGCTAGGAGAAGAGGATCCAAAGGCAGGGAACGGAGTCAGAGACAGCCTTACTCCCATTGTTAGGGGACCCACATGTGGACCATGCTGCAGATCTGTTAAATATGTGCAGGGATCTAGGTCCGGCCCATGCAAGTTCTTTGCATAGTGGTTCAGTCTCTTCGAGACCCCTTGGGCCCAGGTTTCACTCTGTAAGCTTTCTTCTGGTGTCCTTGATACCTCCAGTTCCCCCAATCTTTTCTCCCGCTCTTCCACAAAAACAACATCATGTAGGAAAAAGAAGCACACAGTGTCTTTTTGAATTCCAAAGAAACTCTACTGACGGGAGTGCTACAGCTATTAAAATCGTCAATACTTCATTTTTCAGTGCCTTTCTTTGTCATGCTTGATGTTGACATAAACCTTATTAGCTGGGGTTTAGGTACATAGTCGGTGGCCCTAACAACACGTCCAGCAAGGTCTGACCAATGATGTTTATCCAGTTTATAACCCTGTTGGCAGGCAGAGAAGGCTACTGCTTTCTCCTCATGAAAATTAGTGCCCCATGCTGGATAAATGGATGTTTACAGTAGTTCTGGGTGTGGGCATGACGTAGATTGAGGGAATGGAGGAGAGTACATTATAATTAGCAATATATGATAAACCCTTCCTAGGAAATAATAATCATTACAACACAGGAAGGAACCTGCCAGCCATGTAGCCCAACCCCCACTGAGGAAGGGAGGCGGCAGGATCGCCCTAAATGGGTTACATAGTGTTTTTTTTCCCCTGATGAAGTTTCACAACCTCTTTTTATGAACTATTAATGTGCTCATTCATTCATATCATGGGAAAAAGTAACTAATTTTTAACTTTTAACCACAATAGATTGGCCTTCCCATGACGCTTCTGGTGCTCTGAAGCCAACTGGTTTCACAGCCTGGCTTTTCCTTCTCATCACAGGATAGAAAGTAGTTACTTTCACTTTCCCTAACTTAAAACACTCATCTCTAAATGTGCTTCTATCTCCAGGAGTTCAGCTGCAAAACCATCAGTCAAGACTAAAACCAGGGCTGGAACCCACCTGCACTGCTACAAACCAAGCAGATATTTTTCAGGGTGGAACTTTGAGAGCAACAAAGGATGCCCAGAAAACCCGTACACAAAGATTTTGATTCGAAAGATGTCTTCTCCAAAATTGTGATGAACAGATGTGGTGCTAAGCGGGGAATGGAAAGTGTCCAAGCGTAAGGTTGGAATTCCCCAGCAGGGGTCCTAGCCCTGGCTCCCTTTAGGCATGCAGTCCCTAGCAGAGGCAGCAGCTACCCTGGACCTCCGTTTCCTCCTTTATGAAAAGGGCCTGGCCGAGGACCAAAAGGGCTGTGTATATATGAGTGCCGCCCATTCTGATTACCGCTCTTGGGCTGACAATGTACGTCAGCCAGGGACATTAATTTTGGCCTCCTGGAATCTAGCCTAAGCCACCTTAAATGGAGGCCACCTAACCTTTGAACTCTAGCTTGGCCTGAAGCACTTTGTGCTGAAAGATTATCAGATGTGAACCCGGTTTGCCATTTTCAAATCACGTTTGGACCAGCCTACTTCCTGGATGGCGAATTCTCGATGAAATGATGCTTTTGAAACCGTGTTGGGGTGTTGCTTCCCAAGTGTGCGCCTGACCAAGAACAGCGCAGGAAGGCCATGAGCCCAGTACACTCCCTCCATCTCCCATCTCTGTTCTTTCTGGGTAGGTGGCCTCGGACAAGTGGCTTAGTTTCTCTGTATGTCAGGCTCCTCACTGGCAAGCAGAGACAAGGAAAGTACGGGCCTGATGGGATTTGAGAGATGCTTGGCAAATTAGTGAGTATAAATGGCTTAGAAACATGACTGGGTTGAGACATGTGGTGTCCTTAGTCTCAGTCCTGGAACAGAGCACACAATGGGGAGGCCCTGAGTCAATGCTACGCTGTTACAGTGTAACTCGACTGTTACAGATGCAGGACACCGTGACATGGGACAGTGGGAAGAGTCCAAGAAAAATAATAAAGACATAGCCCTAAGTTTATATCCCTTTCTTTTTTGTATCCCTTTCTTATTGTCTATAACCTTTCTAAGGACAAGCACCTTCCTTGAGCCTGGAGAGATAGCCCAGCAGGTAGAAACACTTACCAGGCAAGCCCAAAGCCTGAGGTTGATCCTCGTAACTGACAGGGTATCTCTCATATCTGTAACCACAGCATTCCTGTAAAATGAAAGGCAGAGAAAGGGGAGTCACTGCTCACAGGCCAGCTAGCCTGGAGGACTATGCAGCAAAGCAACACCCTGCCACAACAAGCTGAAGTAAGATATCTCATTCATTCATTCATTCATTCATTCATTCATTCATTCATTCATTCACTCTTTCTCTCTGTTTCTTGTATTTTTGGCTTGCTTTGCTTTTTTGAGACAAAGTCACCATGTAGCCATGGTTGTCCTGGAACTCACTTTGTAAACCAGGCTGGCTTCAAACTCACAGGGACCTGCCTGCTCTGCTTCTCAAGTGCTGGGATTAAAAACATGTGTCCCACACCCTTGAGAACTGATTCTTTAAGGCTGTTTTCTGATCCCCATGTGTCATACAGGTTACCTGACCTGACATCCCCCTTCCCAAGAACAAGAATCATTTTTGAGAGCTGTGAACGTTTCCTGGGTATCCACAGATGTCTGGAAGTCAAGACTGGAAACAAACACAGCGCCAAGATAGCAAGCAACCAGAAAGTGCTCACTTCAAAATAAGTAAGTTTGTTTGTTTGTTTATGATTAGAGAGGTGGTTCTATGGCCAAGAGCACTTGCTGCTCTTGAAAAGGTCATGAGTTCAGTTCCTAGTACCCATGTCAGAGAGCTCACACACCTATAACTCCAGGAGAGTCAACGCCTCTGGCCTCTGTGGTCATCTGTGCTCGCTTGGACATACCCCTGCACAATACACTAATAGAAATAAACAATCTGTTTTTCAAGAGAGCTCAAAATGGGACCCTGCAAAGTTTATTATCAAATGCTTGTCTACACCAAATGCTTTGGTGGGAAAGCTCCACTGCCATTCTTTCCTCTCTGTTTTTACTGTGAGTCCATGGGTCTGTGACTGCCCCAAATCCCCCCAAACAGCCCCCAATCCCCCTCCCTCTCCCACTCCCCATCCCTTTCTCTCTCTCCCTCTATTTCTCTTTCCTGTGTTCACGTGTGTGTGTGTGTGTGTGTGTGTGTGTGTGTGTGTGTGTCCGCGTGCACACGTGTGTAGAGGTCAGAGGACAACCTCTGCTATCGTCCCACAGACACTGTCCACCTTTTTATTTAGACAGGGGTCTCTCACTATTCTGGAACTCTATCAAGTACAGGCAAGGCTGGATGGCCACTAAGCCCCTGGAATCCTTTGTCCCAGGATGTACAAGCAGTTTGCTTTTTTAATTTTTTTTTTTTTAATCCGGCGTTCTGAAGATCAAGCTCAGCTAGCTCCCCATGCTTGCAAGGCAAGTCCTTCACTGGCAGAGCCTCCTCCCCAGCCCCTTGAAGTTTGCTTTCTACAGCTGGAAAAAAAAAAAGTTAAAGGAGGTCAGTGATTTGCCTGAAGGCACCTAACACTGTCTGAGCTGAAATCAATACTGTCCAAGCTCTAGTTTTAAAACCCTGGCCAATGCCCTTTCTGTAACTAATCTTGGGGGTCACAGCAGAGGGGGCCAACAGGGGGACTAGGAACGGGCAAAGGAAGCATGCACACGCAATTGTGAACCTTTGTTTTTCCCATCTCACACGTGCACAGAAAAAGGATATATGATCACAGATGAATGACACAATTATTTATCAGAGAAGTCCAGGCTAAACAAGTCGTCATTAACTATCCGAGGCAGAAGTCATTGGCAGCCTTGGATGTTATTTTTTTTTTTATTATTCATATTTTATCAGGACTACATCTTGCTGCTGTGTTGGGTCCTAGCAGCATTTTGCCACATATGTGGACAGAGCACGGCTCACTGTCAGCTGCTGTCTGGGGTGGAGATGGGGGGCTCTAGAGTAACTCCAGTAAGTAACACAGCCTGATAGAGTACATCCTCATGTGTACCCACAGAGACAGGGCTCTGGATTACCATTAACAACCCACCCACACCTGCAAGATTGCATAACACCCTCCAGAACTGTGATTCGAGGGACGGGCTTCCTCTGTTCCCTCTTACTGGCCTGCAGCAACCAAGATCAGCAAGTAGATTTACATGTAGAGTCAGGACTCCAGGGAACAGCACTCTGTGCCATATTTGAATTTGGAGGGAAAATTATATAACTGCTTACTCAACCTGATAAAGCTTTGGAAATCACCTCTCTTTTTCGTGTCTGAATAAACAAGCCTATTGGCAAATGCAAATGTCCTTGTTTGACCAGGACTCAGGGACAGTGCGCGGGGCACCCCAGCAAAACTTTAACCAGTAATCTCCAGATCATATCAGTTTTTTACTTTTGTTTATCTATTCACATATTTATTTTAACAGTTTGGAGATTAAATGTAGGGTTTGAGTATGCTAGGCAAGCGCTCTATCACCAAGCTATACCCACAGCCTTTATTGCATTTTAATTTTATTATTTGTTTTAGACAGGGTCTTTGGAACATGTGCAGGCTGGCCTGGAACTTGCTGCCTAACAGACTGACCTCCAGATCCTCGTCCCGCAGTCTCCTCAGTGCCAAGACTACAGTTATGCCCTGCCATAGCTCAGTCGCCTCTTCTCTTGAAACTGATTGGGAGATTCTGACAGTATGTTAGTTACTTTAAATGTGTGTGACAGCCTGCTTCTGCAGACCAGACATCCCTCAAACTAACTAATTTCCACCACACACCATAAGGGACATGTAGGTAGGTTTGGCCTCAGAGAACTGCCCAGTTGTTCTGTGTTTGCGAATACCTGGGTTATTAATCAATTGTGACCTCTGCTGTCGCCATCTACAACTTCTACAACCGAGCATTCCCGAGTCACCCGCTGTAGCTTCTTCTATTGACCAGGTCTCAGATGTTTTCCTTTTGATCCTGGATCACACAGGACTGGAACCCCAAGCTCCTTCATTCTTAAAACAATTAAAGACGTCAAGTTTATAAAACAAAGTAATCACTTATGAAGTGTCTTTGCACAGATGCTGGAGATGCCCCCATCTAACTTCCGACTTCCACAATGCCCTTTCCGAACTGGCTTCTTGGTCTTGGTTTGGTTTGGTTTTTGTGGTGCTGGGATGGAAGTGAGGGCCTCCTACATGATAGAAAGTGTTCTGCCACTGAGCTACACCCAGGGTTTAGCCCGTGGACACCCTTCCTGCAGCAAAAGAATAACCTGCAAGGACACGCTGGGCTAAATATGCCCATTTTTAACCCTGAAGAAGAGATCATTTTGTCTACGCACGTGTCCAAAGGGTGCCAAAAAGATGCCCATCACAATTTAAGGATACTTCTATACTTACTTTAATGACTGACTATTACGACACTTACACACACACAAAGCTATATGTCACAAAAAGGGCAATAGAAATTTTACTTAAGATTCTTTTGAGAACAAAAATAAATTCTGATGAGAGACTATCACATATCAGATGCTATTTTTTTCATTCTTGCCTTCAAAAATAAGGATGTCTGAGCACAGGCCTGGTGGACCTTCGGAAACGGATTCCAAAAAAAAGTGATCTCTTCGGGCATACCCTCTGAGATAAGGGTTAGATGACCAAGAGTCTCGGCTTTGCAGGCCACATTGCCTCTATTGAGACTACACAGGTCTGCCCTTATAGTGAAAGGCAGCTTTAGAAAATATGTAGGCTTGAAGGCTTTTCAGTAAATTTTATTTACACAAGCAGATGTGGAAGGCCTGATTTTGTCCTTTCGCTAGTTGCTGAACCCTGTTCGAAAAGTTTTGTTGTTGTTTTGTTTTTTATTTAATCATTTTACAGTCTGAACCTAACCTTTCCTCCCAGTCCCACCCTCATGCCCCCTCCTTCCATCCCCCCATCTCCTTCTCAGAGATGAGGAGGCTCCCAAGGAGTACCAACCTACCCTAACACCTCAAATTGCAGTGGGACTAAGCACATCTTCTCCCACTGAGGCTAGGAAGACAAGCCCAGCTAGGGCAAAGGGATACGAAGGCAGGCAACAGAATCAGAGACAGCCCCTACTCCCATTGTTAGGGGGCCACATGTTGACTATGTTGCATACCTGGTACATATGTGTAGGGGGTCTAGACTCAGTCCATGCATGCTTTTTGGTTGGTGGTTCAGTGAGTCACCCATTGGCCCAGGTTAGTTTACTCTGTAGGTCTTCTTGTGGTATCCTTGACCTCTTTAGATCCCTCAATCCTTCTTCCCACTCTTCCACAGAACTCCACAAACTCAGCCTATTGTTTTGTTCTGGGTCCCCACATCTGTTTCCATCAGCTGCTGGATGAAGCCTCTCAGAAAAGTTATGTTAGGTTCCTGTCTGCAAGCACAGCAGAGTATCATTAACAGTGACAGGGATTTTTACTGTTAAGTGTTAACATCACACCGACTTTATCCAGGATGTAGAAATCTTTGTTAAAATTTGCCTTCATTTCAACAATACTGCTACCAACAATATGGAGCAGGCATTTTGTGTTTCTGAAGCCACTTGAAGTCGGTACGCTATGAAGATGTGGCAGATATGTGAGCCTTATTGTTCTTATTCGATAATATATTTAAACTTTAAGACAGGGATTGGAGTGGGTCTCAAGTTGGCCAGACACTGGTTGGCCATTCCCTCTATCTCTGCTCCATCATTACCCCTATACTTCTTGTAGGCAAGACCAATTTTGGGTTGAAGATTTTAGGGGTAGGTTGGTGTTCCCCTCCCTCTGCTGGGAGCCCCGGCTGGCTATAGGAGGTGGCTAGTTCAGGCTCCTTAACCCACCCTGCTGCTAGAGTCTCGCATCTTCAAAGTGTACTAACTTCAAGTGGCTTCAGAAACACAAAATGCCTGCTCTATATTGTAGGTTGTGACAGTTGTGTTGAAATGAAGATAAATTCATTTCAACAAAGATTTCTACATCCTGGATAAGGTCAGTGTGATATTAACACTTCAACAGTAAAAATCAAGAATTCCATGGGCTACATTCTCTCAAGGCACAAGATAAATATAGTACTGGGTTCTTTAAGCTGTGTCTTATCTTTCTGTGCAACCCAAGGAAATCAGATTGTTGGCAGGTGACTGTGGTAAGATTTTCTTCTCACCCTAAGGCCTCACTCCAGTTGGAAAACACCTCCCTGATCCTCTCCAGGTAGGGTTCTGCTTTTTCTAGAAATCTGATATTCTCAGAACCACAGGCTCAGGCACTGCATGGGCAAGCAGGTGGTGCCTGCTGGGCTCAGGCTGTTGCTTGTCCAACTAGAGAGAGAGAGAAAAAAAAACCATACCCCTTGAAGTCTACCATTTCTTTCCTTCTCAAGGCCAACCAGGAAGAACTCAGCTCCTCATTCCCCACCCAACCACACATTTGAAATAAGTAGATATTTATATTTTACCTTCCTGTTTAATATTTATCTTGACACGCTGGTGATATTGGCATTCATGTTGGCATGATAAGAAATAGAGGAAGGTCTTTTTTTTTTTTTTTTTTTTTTTTTAAGAAAAATGGTTTAGGGGGAAATGGAGAAACGAAAAAGGTGTGGCACCAGACAAGCCAAAAGTTAAGAGAAGTTCATCCAAACCAAAATGATCTTCTGGATAGAAACCAACCCCTGAAAATCAGTGACTTCTGACAGCCTCCTCAGGAAAAACAACCAAATGTAAGCATGGGAGGGAACCAAATATATTCACGTGAACATGGGGGATATGATTTTAGGGGCCCAAGGCCAAAGAAATTGGGGTACAGTCATGGCACAAGTCAGCAGGAAGAAAAGGACCTTAGGGGGTTGTTTTCTGTCTCCTTTTTTATTTCTCAAGAGTCAGGTTCTTCAATCTATTACTGCAGATAGAAATCACTCCTTTCTAGTGTATAGTCATACAAGTTTTGACAGGAAATCATATTTCTCTCATGCCCCTTTGCAATTGGCTGTTTTGGCCCCTCCCAGGCCCTGGCAACTGCTATTTTTCTAGTTTTGTCTTTTCCAGAATGTTTGATAACCATAGTCATATAGAGTAGCAGAAGAAATAAGACTCTCACCCCAAGGGGAGCTTTTAGAGATCAAATGTCTTCACAACAACTTAAAGCAGATGGTGCAGTTGGCAAAGAGCTATTTAAAAGTGCCGTAGATATTGCAAGTTACAACTTCCATTCTAAACGTTGTCAATCATTCTGTTGTCTATTGGTGGCCAGGCAGGTACTTCCCCAGACCTCACAGACAATAAGACCCCACACTCTGCTTTCACTCACCATTATCACTTGGATGTGCCATGGTAAAAAAAACGAAAAAAAAAAAAACCCACTTGTGCAAAATTGGACTCATATGTATACCTTCATTCACTGTGGTGGGCAGAACAAGGAGCTTCAGAGACCTATCTTCCTTTCTTCCTTCCTTCCTTCCTTCCTTCCTTCCTTCCTTCCTTCCTTCCTTCCTT
>NW_026596051.1:36205427-36229305 GCF_907164565.1 Psammomys obesus
CTTCCTTCCTTCCTTCCTTCCTTCCTTCCTTCCTTCCTTCCTTCCTTTCTTCCTTCCTTCCTTCCCTCCTTCCTTCTTTCTTTCTTCCTTTCTTTCTATATGTGAGTGGGAAAGGGGCTTTTCAGATACTAGGCAAGGATCTTAAAATCAGAAGGCGATGCTGGATTATGTGGGTGGACTCAATACAATTTTAGGGTCCTTGGAAGAGGTAAGCAGGCTCAGAGAGCAGAATATAAAGGTGGCTTTGGAGGTGGAGAAGAGGACCAGGAGCAAAGGAATTGTGGTGGCCTGTAGAAGCTGGAGAAGGCAAGAAATTGCCCCTATGCTAGAAGCCTCTGATGAAGGTCAGCCTTCATGGAATTATAGTTCATCCCAGTGAGACCCACACAGACTGCTGACATCAAGACTTATGAGGTAGTAAATCTGAATGATTATGAGTTTCAAAGTTTGTAACAATTTTTCACAGCAGCAATATCATTCCCTTGTATTTTTTAAGTCTTAAGGGTGCTATTTCTGTCCAAGAAAAATTTGAAAGGCGAGGCTCATGGTTGATTCGTCTCTGACTCCCTACTCCTACATACCCAGCTCTATTTTCTAAATACCTCTTGAAGAATGCTCATTCATTTCCAGAGCTGCAATCTTCTCGGCCACTAGTTTTGCTTTCTCTGACAGCTTCCTAGTCAGTCCTCCTCTCCCCTTTCAGTGTGTTCTCTGCCTCAAACTCAATCCAAATTTTCTAAAATTGAGTAGCATATCATGTCACACCCCTCCTAACAATCTTCAATAGCTTCCCACTGTCCAAAGGCATTTATTGACTTGCACGGCAGACCTTTTATTCTGTTTTATTCTACTGTTTGCTCAAGCCTTCTTGCTCCCATTCACCCACTTCTTTTCTTCCCATACCATACACTTTCTTTTTCCTGAATAGAGAAGTGCTCTCTCCTGCCATGTGTGGACATTTGTGTTTGCCTTTTTTTTCTATTTCAATATTTTTTTTCTATTTTCAGCATTTTTTCCCTAGCTTCTACATATTTGGCTTTGGACTTTGGCCTCCTATGGAAGTACTTCCCAAACTTTCAGGGTGTGGTCGCACACTTTCACCTCCGGTTTTAGTGCCTGGCAAACGACCTGTGATCACATGTTAAAACTGTGTCTTCTCCAACAACACCCTCAAATCCATGGGACTTCAGAGGAGTGGGAGTCAAGCTTGCCCCACAGTTGTCTTTTTCAGCTCAGATCACAGTACCTGCAGTGGAGTGGTGCCTCAACAAATATACTTAAAATGTATCATAGATGCCAAGCTGCAGAATTCAGGAGAGAGAGAGCTTTCCTTTAGCTGGCCGTGTTGGAGGGAGCAGGAAGGGGTGAGGCATCAGGGGACATGTTAGGAAGCATGCATTATTTGCATTGGCCCTGCTCCAGCCAGTCACTTATTGTTTCTGCACCCCACCTATCCTTCTGTTAGGTGGAGGTGGGGCTGGGTGTCTGAAAACTGTATTTCCTATTCGCCCTTGTCAGCTGTGTCCAGCGCAGACTCTGAGAGCTCAGAAAGTGCTCTGGGTCTGAGACAGAGCGGGGGCAGCTGCTCAGGGGTACGGCCCCTAGATTGTGGCAGCCCAGGAAGGGCAACAGACGGTGCAGGCCCACTCCAGGCCACACCTCTCTAGAACTGACAAGCAACAGGTATACATTTAGGACCGTCAACCTATGAATGCTTAGGCACAGCCTCTTTTTTGTTCCTCAGCCCTTTCTCCCTTTTCCTTCTTTAAACCATCCTAGAACCCAGTTGCTTACTTTTATCAATTTCCCTTAGTTTGAAACTCTTACAGTAGTTTCTATGCTCCTGTCAAGACTCGGGCTGATACACCCATCAGATGCAGGGTAAGGACAGAGAGAGAAAGGACTTCCATAGACTAGACCACCATAAGTAAATGTCCACAGGCACAAATATTTTAAAGGGGGGTTGGAAGGTAGAAAACTCTTTCAATTTGGTGAGAGCATGGCAGCTGAAGAGAAGTATAACAAAAAGCTACAGAAGCAAAAATGGTTTGTGTTGTAGAGAGAGTCACATTCCTGGTAGAAGAATTTGTGCTGGTTTTGGCTAACTGGAGATTCACAGAGGTGAATTAAATGCTAAGATTGGAAGTGTACATGAGAAGATATTTCTTACTAAATGTTAAATGTCAGAAAAGAAAAAAAAAAGGACACAAAAGACAGTCATCAAAGTGGTATTCAGAGGCTATGGCACCAGGCGGAAAAAATCAAGAGAACACTATTTAACAGGAAGGTGGGGTCATTCAGTGATGTCAGAAAGGCTGAATGGAAATGACTGGGAAGCTGTGGAAGGCAGAAAAGGCATTTGTAGTCAGCACTTTGAGTCCATTTGTATGATCTCACTTAACTTGAATTCCAATTTCTCAGCTTTTTCCACTAGTTGGCAAAGAGGTTAATTCTACATTCCACCATCTGATAATCATATGCAGAGAAGAAAGATCGGAGACATAATGGTAGATGAGATCACCAAGGGTGAGAATAGAAAAGTCAGACCTGCAAGGATGCATGGCATGGAGGAGGGGGAGTGGGGGGTGGGATGGGGAGAGGGAAGAAGTGTTGGAGGCAAGAAAAGGTTTGGTTAGCAGAAAAACAGTTTGCATAAGAGCCTACACAGCATTGTGCTGTATAAAAAAAGGGAGAGAGATCATGAAAAAACAAGAATTGCCAGCACTACCATGTTCTATAAGATGTTAAGGAGATTGACATTTGAATTTAAAAAAACAAAAACAAACAAACAAACAAACAAAAACTAGTGGGGTTGCAGGTAGTTATTTCAGTGACTTAATGGAGACAGAGTCCATATTTCCTAGGGTCAGAAAGGAGCCAAGCGGGAAGAAGAACAATGAAGATAGCCTCTGTCTTCTCCTTGTTGGTTTCTTTCCCTTCCCCACCATCTTGTCCCTCGGAAGATTCATTTACACATTACATGACCCCATCTGACTTAGGCCAAAGTCAGGCCAACTGCTGATCTTGTTTATATGAAGCTGGCTTGCTGACCTGTAAGCTTGAACCTCAGTAGACACAGAGTCCATGTAACTAGCTTCAGTTTATCATGTGTGCTAAAGTTATGGATTAACATAAAAAACCGGAGTTCTCAGGGTTAGACATGATCTCAAAGTTCTGAAGGAGTTCAAGCATTTTCTACGTGAAGGCTGCCTGACTTCATAACATAGCAAACCAGCAGAACAAAAGAGTGTCACAGCTCTTCCCCTGCCTCTTCTTTCTCACAGGTGTAGCTTTGTGTTGTATGCTTTACATCCCTTTGGAGGTGCAGGATCACACTGACAGGCATCACTAATAAGTACTCAGCACTGAGCATCTCAAAGACCCCAGTGAACTCTGCAGATCACAGTCCTCTGTTGGCCGGAGGGGAAGGAGAGGTCTTCTTTGACAAACTTGCTGGAGCAGAGTGAAATCTGACGACTTCACAAGGATTCCATACCCCAACCCAGATCACCTCTCAGGATCGCTTCACAAAGCAAAGCCTTCCCAGTAGCTTCTAGAAAGGGGCATGATGTCCTCATACTTCTGCTAAGGTCCACTAGCTTCTAGAAAGAGGCATGATGTCCTCATACTTCTGCTAAGGTCCACTTTGGGTCTAGCGTCTACTTAATCAAGACGAACTTCATAAGATGCAGAGCCTGCTAAATCCAATTCTAATTGTGTTCATAATGAAATATCAGCCTTTCCAATTTCATTCTTATGAACAAACAAGCCTGTTAAACATCCAAACATCGGTGAAGTAGGTGGAAACAGATGTCATCATTTATTTAAAGATTAGTTTATTCAACAATTGAAGGGGAGGGGATGTTGCCTGCTCGATACAACATCTTAGGATTTGAGTAGTTTTGTTTCAGAGACTGTAATTGGGCTGTCACATTGTTTTCTGGGATTTTAGAGTACACCAACAGCAGCAAATACAGTCAGGCTTTCATCTTCTCATTATCACGACAGCTGTGGATTCAACTGAGGATCAAAATTGCTGAGGGGAAAAAGGTACGGACTTTTGTTCACATTATTCCAGAAACAATATGGCGTAACAACTAATTTGCCTAGCGATTACATTGCATTTGATAGTGAGAATAACTTAAAGATAATGACAAGAATTTCAGAAGATGACAGTACGTTATGTGAGAATCCTGCAGAGCTTTGTGTAAGGAACCTGAATATACTAGAGACTGATAGCTTTGAACGTGACACTTCTCAGGGAATGGTTAAAATCCCAGTTAATTTCCACTTCTGGTCCGGAATTGATATCTTTCTGAAGTGCAAAATTTCAAACAGAGATCTTGCTTCACTTCATGTCGCTTTCCTTCTTTATTTAGTCAAAGAGGGTGTGTGGGAAGGAGCATGAGGGAGGAACAAGGATAGCTGGGTGGCTTCAATCTACTTTTCCATCAGTCTCTTTTATGTAAAAAAAAAAAAAAAACCTTTAAAAACTGGTCTGTACCCTCACTGTGTTAGCTTCCTCACCTCCTATTCATGTCTCAGCCCACCACCATCTGGCTTCCAACCCCACATCCCATTGAGACTATTCTCGTCAAGATTACTGCTATCGTCCAATATGCCCAATCAACTGACCTATTTTTAGGCCCATCCTAGGTGAACTTTCTGCAGCATTGGATGTGGATACAGGCCCAAGTTCCAAAGGCACGTGCTAGATGGCTGCAACCCTCATAATGGGACTGCATCCGGCGAACCTGTCTGGGCAGACACTGGTGAGTCATAAGCAGTTTAATGCCGGAGTGGGCGTGCGTGTGTGTGTGTGTGTGTGTGTGTGTGTGTGTGTGTGTGTGCGCTTTCCACACAGGCAGCAGCAGCTGCTCCTCTATGGTACATGTTGGTCATGGGGGAATGTGGACGCTGTTATATCTCCTGACTTATTTTTTGTTATTATTCTAAGAAGGCTGCTTCTAGTGGGACTGTTTCCAGTTTCTAAACATGGGCTCATTTTGTTTTGTTTTGTTATGCTCGTGGGACAATAAACATATCTCTAGATCTCTAGACCTCTGAGGAGAGGCCTTTGGTGTTGATGGTTCTTGGTTCCTGGCTTCTTGTAGTTTCTGGGCCCAGTTCTCTCTCCAATTTCCTACTCGTCTCCGTCTTTTGCAGCGCCCTTCACTCCCATGCCCTGGTTCCCCAGCATTTCTCTTTGGTCCTCTTTCATTTTCTAATCCTCTTGGGTCATGTCATAGAAAAGGGCAAGCTTTCTGGGCTTTCAACCAGTGCAGTTGTCCAGGGCCCCACACGCAGAAGGCTCTGTGCCGGGCTTAATGCTCTGCAGCTGCTGCCATGAAATTCTTAAAATACTGTTTCAGTCTGCAGGAGAGGTCCACAGGACAGCGGCACATGTGCTGGCACTTGCCATTTTGGCTTAAGTGTAACCCATCTCCTCCCTAGGAAAGGTTCTGGCCACCTGTTCTTCCTTCCTTTCCATCCTGGGTCCTGTCTGTCCCTTTCTTCTGCCCATCACCCAAAGATTGCTTTTTCCCTCTACCCTGGCAGAGATCTAAATCCAGGGACAAGAGGATTGAGGTCCTTGTGCCTACACTCAGTATTATTTAGGGGCAAGGCATGGCAGCATTGGTCATTCCCACCTTAGGTGGAGTAATATAATTTATTGGTGTGTGCCTGGTTGGGCCATCACCATAACTATCCCGGTCTAAATAATAGGCATAATCTGATGCAGATGTTCCAGCATTTTCGGGGATCACCCAACCATTTGCCATCAGTTTGACTGACTCATGGAAGGGACCTTCTTTTTGCTCCTTGTTGACATGTGGTACATGGTTTGTGGGAGGAGCAATGTATCATCTACCAGGCCTGAGTTCATACAGATCTTCAGAGTCCCCAGACTGGTCCTTTAGCATCTGAGGGAGTCTGGAGGTGCCCTGAGAGCCATGAGGTCAACCAATGCCTGATGACCCTTTCCTGATTTCTCCTAGCCTATTTTGGGTTAATGAGTTCCCGATCAGATGGAAGCACCTCCTGGGACAAGCCGTTCGGGATGGACTGTATGATGTTAGTGGTTCTACACAGGAGTACTATGTTCTGCTATTTATATTTACCATCACCACTGCACAACGTAAAAATGACAATAAAAGTAAGGCCGATAATACCTTTTCAGTTCTTAGAACATTTAGTAGCAGATTTTAGAGAGAGAGTCAGACCATGGAAGAATGGAAATGCGTAATGCTTAGCATTCTAGTCCTTTAGTAGCTTTGATAGCACTCTCCCCTGCTCTGAAGGGGCCTCAGTTTCATTGTTCACCAGGCCCTACCCATTGTGTAGATGCCTCTTCCCAAGTCTCCATTTGGTTGTAGGTTCTCTTACATCTATCCATAGACTGGACCCAGCTCTTTCCTCACCAAACCCATATCAGAGGGTACACTTTGCAAGGCTACCCAAAGGGAGTGTTGTAGGAAACCCTGATATAGCCTGCTCATCAGATGTCATCCCCATGCTAGCTTCCTACCTTGCATTTCCTCTTTCTCTAATTAAAATAATAAAGTAGATGCTATGTTGTTGTATGAATAAAGAAAGGAAGGAAAGAAGAACAAAAGGAAATCATATCCTATATTCAAGTTGCCACTGAATTCTAACATTCCATTCTCTCTTAGATTCCCGAGTTCAAAATGAGTCTCTTGCCACCCAGATACAGAGCCCTGCCTTTGACTTGCCCATAGTCTTCTTGGAGAAGTAAGTACATAAATGAGTCATTACAATATAGCATGAAAAAAATGTTGTAGTAGCAAGCTGTAAGATCACAGAATGAAGGATGACTAATTCTGCCTGTGCAATCATGAAAAGGCTTCTGGGGAGAGGGGATGCATGAACTGGGTTTTGAACAATGAATAGATATTTGAGGCACTGTAGATAGTATATTATAGTATATTTGAACAATGAATGAATGAATATTTGGGACACCATATATAGTATATTATATTTCTAGGAGTTTCTAGGGGGCTAGAGGTTCATTTTCAGCATAGATGCCAGGAAGAAGAAATGAGAAAGAAAAAGCGGGGGAGGGGGGCTTTTACTTACAAAAACATGGTATAGTGGAAGTTGATGAGTGGTGAAATCATTCCTACAATTAAAAATTTTAGTGGGCCATGTTAACATGGTATTTGCTAAACTTTCAAGGCTGTTTGGTAAAGGCTCACTCAGAACTATATCCTAAGCTTTCTCATACTACACATATTGGTAAGATCCTCTGTGATGGTTGATTTCTTTTCTTTGGGGGGGGGTAAGGTGGGGTTGGTTCGAGACAGGGTTTCACTGTGTACCCTTGGCTGTCATAAAACTTATTCTGTAGACCTGGCTGGCCTCAAACTCACAGAAACCTGCCACTTCTACCTCTTGAGTGCTTGGATTAGAGGTGTGCACCCTGTTCCCACCCAGCATGATGGTCAGTTTCAACAGCCAGTCTGATGGATTAAAAAACACCTAGAGTGTTAATCAGTCATACCTCTGGGTATATTTGTGTAGGCTTTTCCAGAGAGGAATTATAAAGGAAGGAAGACATACTGAACCTATCTGGCTATCTCATGGACTACGGTACTAGACTGAGTCAGAAAGCTGTGGAGATGATGTAGGCCCCAGCATTCCTTTCTGGCCTTTTTGGCTTGCTGACACACGAGCACGCAGCTCTGTGTTTCCTCCAGCAGGCACAAGCTGCTCCTGCCTGCCGTACCTTCCCCACCATAATAGACTATATCCTCAAACCATGAGTCAAAACAAATCCCTTCTCCCTGACAATGCTTCATGTCAGGTACTTGGTTAGGACAAGAAAAGTCACCAATGCATACTCTATATTTGCTCAATGATCTTCTAAGTGTCTTACAAATAACCCTCCCTCCATCTAGGTGCCAGACACAGGGATTCAACATCTTAAGGAGCCAAAGAAGAGAGCTGGTGTCAAAGCATCCAACACTCTTGAAATGTCATGCAGATACAAGCTACTGATAATGTCATATACGTTATTATAATTTAATCAGAATTAAATATAAACCCGAGTCATTAACCCCATATTTTGGATTTTATTAATATCAAAGCAGCATTTAAAGTTGAACACAGGCTCACAAAACCCTGGACCATATCAGGACTGATATGGTCCTCACCTACTTTAGGAATCTGGAGGTTTTTGGGGGTATATTAGGATTTTCCTTTAACGTCTTCATGGGTAGAGCAGCAAGCATTGCTATGTTCTGAGCTTTAGGATTAGAAAAACACGAAACTCTCTAGCAATTTCTAAATGAAGTCAGATTGGTTCAGTTTCTGAACACCTAGACCATCTTACTTCAGGCGTGTGACACCCATTGACAACAGCAGTCGTAAGCTCCACCACAGTTTTGAAGGAAGGGAAGGAGAAGGGCTCTGCATTTCAGGCTCTGCTGCCTTCCAGGACATCTATCATGAACTTCGAAGTGTAGAAAAACCCAATTTTAAACATAAATTCAATAACTTCAGATTGTCATTTTTTTTATTTTTGCATTGAGCAACATTAGGAAAAGAGGAGCTCCACTTGAGTGACGTTACCAAAACTTAAGCTTGCATGCTTAAAGTTAGATATTTTACTGAAAATCCTTGTGAACTATGTATATAAAGCACTGTCTTCTCAAACAAAATACATTGTAGAGTTGAACGTTCTGTTGGTGATGCAGGACCATTGTTGCGAATATCTGTCATTATAAGAATAGCTTAAAGAGTTACACTGTAAAGCTGTCAGATGCTACAGTGAGCTGCTTCATGCAGCTGTGCTTTATGGTGCATCGATTAAATAATTTTCTTCTTTTCCCTTTGATGTCAGGTAATTTTTATTAACAATCCTCACTCCATTTGCTTACTTGTTTGTTTTGAACTTTCTGCTTTTCTCTTTAATAAGATTTGGGAAAGCATGAAGAGCTCTTTATGACTGAAGTTCTTGTGTGGGTGGGAGGATTAGCTAGCAAGCTTTCAGATGTAATAAGGCATAACTCAGGATTGGCTTGAACAATAAGGGAATTCATTATTTTGTTTAATGAGACCCTTGTTTTACATAGTTGAAGTGAAATGACACAAGTTTTAGCCTGCAATTTTTTCATGTGCTGTTATCAAACAATTTTCCTCTGTCATTAAAGTCCTTCATACTATCCTTATACCCATGGCATCGCCATGTTAATTAGTTCAGCGATGTCCATTGAGTGTTTTCTGGTTCCAACCAGAAAAAGGAGGCAGAGATAAAATGCGGAGCAAGAAGAGACGACGTTTCTGCTGTCCTGTGGCTGCCAGTTTTGTAACAGTATTCCACAATTATCTGACCATTTATTTTGTTTGCAAATGTTGTTTTGCAATTACAAATAACAGTTTTGGTAAAAATCTTTGCTTAAATTCTGGTTCATTTTCACAAATGTAACTTCTAAAAGAATTTCTGAGTCATTTTGAAGATCTTATTGGTTATCAATATCTGTGTAAATTCTGTCATAATAAAATCTATATCATGTATCAGTGCCATTTTAACTGTGTTGAAGTTTATAATTAAATACATTGATATAAGTATATTCGCAGTGTTCTACAACCATCAGCAGTACCCACTCCAGAAAAATTTCCTCAACTTACATTGAAGAACACCCCATTCCTCCCTCTATTGGACTTTGAAAGCTGGCACCCTACTTTCTTCCTGTACAAATTTGACTGTTGTAGATACCTTATACCGATGGAATAATACAGTATTTATCCTTTTGTGTCAGGATTATCTCCTTTACTATAATGTCAAGTTCATCCATGTTATAGCATGCATCAGAATTCCATTCCTTTTAAAGGCTTGATAATAAGCTGCTGTGTGTAAAATGGCATATTTTGTCTATCCATTCATCTACTGATAGATGTTTGGATAGGTTCCATTGTTTGGCTATAGCAGACTCATATTTTAATTTCTTTCTAAGATGGATTATAGTTGCTTATGTATATTATTGGCATACATGTAATCTTATCTCACAATTCAGTTGGCATAATTATATTTTTAAAATTTTGTTAATGGGAGAAAAAAATCTTATGACCCCAAATCACCACTTTCATTTGTTCATCAACTAGATCCATTGTCACCTGCTTATAGTTCTGTTTTTAATATAACAGAATCTTTATCTTTCTTATTGCAAGTTTTTAATATACATTTTTTCCTATTGTCAGATTTATTATACATATTTTTCCAATTTACTTGTTACTCTTATTTTTCTTGAGTATCTTTTTGACAAAGAGAGTAATTTTTATTTTAATGGAGTCAGATCTAGCAGGACATTTGCACATATAATTTAAACTTAGAAATTTTTAATCCATATTAAAATGTATTTCTTTGCTGAATTTCTAGATGCAACAATTTACTCATCAGGAGTTGGGATATATGGTGTAAGATCACCTATACTTTTTTAAATAACTGAGAAGTATCTATGGACCCTGTTAAAAGTGTTATTTTTTTTAACCTCTGTGCTACATTTGACATTGCTAACCATTCTGTTTCAAAGTATGGTTGTTCATTAGTAGCCATCGGATATTGGTTCTAGGACCCTTTTAGATACCAAAATTATGGATGCTGAAGTCTCTAATATAAAATGCTGTAGTATTTAACTTTGCTTATGCCTACCATATACTTTCCATCACCTCTGGGTACTTATAATTACTGAAGATAATGAGGGTACTATGTAAATAGTTATTATACTGTGTTGCTCAGGGAGTCTTGAGAGAACGTCTGTACATGTTCAGACCATACTCAATGTCATGCTTGTATTTTTTTGTGGTTTGTGTTTAGTTGAATGTGTGGGTGTGCAACCGTAAATGCATAACTCACAGATACATGCCGACTGCCTGTGCTTTTTCTTTTGGTTGGTCTTTGTTTAACTTTTTGTTCACAAACTCTCTCCTGCTCCCTCTTTCCACTCTTGTTTTCTGAGTACTTTTTCTCTGCTTGCTTTTTGATTGATTTCTTTCTGTCTTTCATTCTTTCATTTATGTGTCCTCTCTTTCTAAGCCGACCTGATCAAAACTCTCACTCCTGCCCCTATGGTGATGACATTTAAAAACGAGGCAAAGTGATGTCTGGCTTGTTCCAGAAGCGATGAGGAGACTGACTGGCTCCAGCAGCCGAATGAGCAGGAAAGCCACAGGAAATGAGATCAGAAAGGCAGGTAGGGCCAGATCATGGAGGATTACATAAACCATTTTACTGCAATTGAAGGTGTGAAGAAGAGAGAGAGAGAGAGAGAGAGAGAGAGAGAGTGTGTGTGTGTGTGTGTGTGTTTGTGTTTGTTTGTTGAGGGGTGGTATGGAAGGGGTGAGGTCTCACTGAATTGCCTCAGTTGACCTGAGATTTGCAGACTAACCTCAGAGTTGCAATCCTTCTGCCTCAGCCTCTTGAGCACTGAGATCAGAGGAACATGCTTAGTTGGAGGGTTCGAGGCAGAAGTGTCAGGACAGGAACTCAAGCAGGGCAGGGACCTGAATGAAAAGCTGATGCAGAGGCATGCAGTGCTGCTCACTGGCTTGCACACTGTTGCATGCTCATCCTGCTTTCTTACAGCACCCAGAACCACCAGCCCAGGGGTGATACCACCCACAAAGGGCTGGGCCCTTCCCCTTCAATCACTGATTAAGAGAATGCCCCACAGCAATGGTTCTCAACCTGTGGGTTAACACCCACAGGCTTGCCTGCAGCCTGATCTTATGAAGTTTTTTTCCCCCCACAATTGAGGCACCCTCCTTTCTGATGATCTAGCTTATGTCCAGTTGACATAAAAATAGCCAGCACATGTGGATTTCCATTCCTACATGACTCTTAAGCCTCAAATTCAGCTCTGATCTCCTGGATGGCACAAGGATGAATCCTTACCAGATTCTGAGAATCCTTACCAGATTCTGAGAATCCTTACCAGATTCTGAGAAGCCTTGCTCTCACTGCTGCTGCTCTGGTTTTACAAAAATATTGTCCTGCTCATTTCTGTTCCTATAAGTGGACACTGCATGGTCAACAATGATCAATAGTATTACTTTGAACCCCTAGGCTTTATACCTACAAGGGCCTATGATTTTGCTTATGATTAAAATGCCTTCACTTCCTCTTTGACTGGTTAACCTTCAACTTAGCAACAGCTTCCTCTGGTCATCTAAGTCTTTCTTAGGGCCCCAGCTGGACTGTGGTCGTGGAACATGCTATGCTATTTCATCACAGTTTTAACTTTAATATAAATATACACATATTTGTGTTAATCTGTCTTCATCACTGCATGGAAAGTTTATTTTTGAGGGGGTGAGTGTGATAAGTCCCTTAAATCTCAGATGCTGGCAAGCAGCACAATGACTATCCTTGCAAATGCTAATTACACGTATGTGTAGTAATGTCTTTTGTGAATGAAATAGATTAACTACCACCGAGCTAAATTAAGACTCCTAGCTGTCAGGTGGACCTCTAAATTCACTTCACGTCCCTTTAAATTCTAAATTATTTTCTAGATTAAATTTAGCGTCATTCAAAAAACTTTGAATCTGCAACATTTGTTAGACCTTCAGGAAAATGAAAGTTTCATTAGATCATTAATGTCAGTAGGGGGTTCTGGGGATTGTGGGTAGATTGCTAACATAGCAAGCCATGTTTTTTTATTAGTCTACAGTTTGACTGACTACTCCTTCTAGGTGCTACCAAGTACAGAAATTTAAGTGTTCTTCCACTTTAAGTGTTACACACTTACACACACACACACACACACACACACACGCCTAATTGGAAAATAGGTTGTTAGGTTGAAGTCATTAAGTGAATCTATAATTCAATATAATATGATGCCCTTAAATTTAGAGAGAGAGACACATGGCAGGAAGATGCAGGGGTTGGGGAAATGGCTCAACAGATAAAGTGCTTGCCCTGAAAGCACCAAGATCTGAGTTTAAGTCCACAGAGGCCATGCCAAAAATCTGGCATGATGGTATGCAAATTTGGCCTTGAGGAAGGACACCTGAGGCTGTCCTTTAGCCTCTACACACATGTGCACAGATGTGTACTTGCATGTGTGAACACATACACATAGAAAGAAAGAAATAGGGACAATGATGTGCAGAGATACAGAGAGAAGGAGTTTTTCTACACTCTGAGAAGAGGTCTGGGACAGTCCTCAGACGGAACCAGGGATGCTGCCCTTTTGAGTTCGGCTTTACAACCTCTAGATGCTGAACCTGAAGGCCCCAGCAGTGTAAGGCATGCGTTTCTGTCTTTTCAGCCACTGGTGTGTACTACTTTTACTGCAGCCTATGAAGGTTATTTCTAGTGCCAGTTGGACTGGAATAAGAGATCCCGAGGTAGCTGGTAACATCTTGTGATGTGCCAGGTGTGTTGGTGTGGGCGTGTCTGCAGGTTTGGCAGGTAAACCAGCGCACTACCAGAGAAGAGGCACCAACTGGAGGCAGGCACACCTAAGATGGCAGGAAGAGGTGATTTGCTGAATCCTTCTTGGAATCTCGAACTTCTAGTATCAGAACTCTTGATTATTTTTTAACCTTTGGACTCTGAGACTGGCTTGCAAAGTTCCCAGGTTCTCAGGATTCAGGGTGAGATAGACACCATCAGCCTGCCAGGCCCTCAGACTCGACCTGAGCCATACTGAGAGCTACCTTGGGCCTCTAGCTTGCAGATGGTTACTCATAGGACTTTTTGACTTCCATAATCATGAAAGCCAATTGCTTCAACATCTGTCTGCCTGCCTATCTATCTATCTATCTATCTATCTATCTATCTATCTATCTATCATCTATTTTCCTACCAACCTATCACCTACTTATTCTGCCACCAATTCTCTCTCTCCTGACTAATTAGCTCATAGTTCTAGCAGACTACTATAAAAATTTAATTTATGATCCATGAGGGAAAAAATAGCCTAATTCTAAGGTTAACTTATTTTAAACATTTGTATTTATTATTAGATGTTCTCCTCAACATCTCACACTTTAGTACAAGCTACTTGATTTCCCTTAATAAACTTACTCTGAATTGTTTTAAGTTACTAAGCTGTCTTTCCTGTTGCTTAAATATTTACTTAATGATACTTCTATGAATAGTGAAGCCCATAAATTTGTCCCTTGCTGGGGTTAGTACTGTTTGTTTCATTTGCACCTGTTCAGTGTACAGAGAAGAAGACAAGAAGGGAATGCTTGGGACAAGTATGAATAATCTCGAGGCTTTAAATACAATCTGTATGCTAATGGACTCCTAAATTTAAATCTCCAGGCTGGGTTTGTCCTCTGAACTCTAGACTTACGTGTCTGAGTGTCCATGTGGTTCCCTTTGGGCCTCTCAAATTGCATGTGTCTCAAACTGCGTGACCAGCGTTCTCCCACCACTTGCCCTGGGTCTCAACTTGCTCTTCTTATGGTCTTCCCTAGCTGATGACCATTCTGTCCTTCCAGCCGTTCAAGGCAGAGGTTTAGAGTTACTTTACTTTCTTCTGTCACACATTATATCCATTGATGCCCAGGTCTCCTTAATTTTCCCTTCCCCGTTTAACCAACAGTTCCGCCGGTTGTCACCACTGTTTCTGCTGCCGCCTGACTGTACAGCAAGTAGCCTCTACATGCCTTTGCTAATTCCTGCTGCCATGAGAGAATTCTGACTGCAGGGAAACACCAGGCACATCACTCTACTCGGTGGTTTCCAGGTTATTTCACTGGAAGAAGCTATAGTTCTTCTGGTCTCTGGTACTTCTCCCGTGGCACCTGCTCTTCTTCCCTCGAACTCTCTTCCTCCTGGGTGTCTCTGAACACAACCGTGTACCTTTCTTCTAGAACCTTCTGTTTGTCGGAATTCTCCCTTCGTGGATATCTGTGCAATCATCTCATTTTGGGCAGGTTTTTACTTTAAAAAAAATCATTTACCTGCTCATCTCCTTCATTTAGCATTTACCACTGTCTAACACAGAAAAAACTTGACTTGTGTATTTTCAACTTCCCCACCTAGACTTTAAATTCCATGAAAGCAAGGCATTTTCTTTTCTCCTCAATAATTCCTCTATAAAAATTGTTCTCTATATATTACACCCCCCCACACACACACACTTAATATTTAAAGATAGAATATTACTAGATAGCTCTGGCTGACCTGGCCTGGAACTTGCTATGTAGACTGGGCTGGCCTTGAATTCATAAAGATCTTCTTGCCTCTGTCTCCCAAATAATAGGGATAAAAGTGTGTGCCCTTATTATGGTCTGAATATGAAATGTCTCCTACAAGTTCCTGTGCTGAAGGCCTGGTCCCCAACTTTTGTGAGGTGCTAGGAGCTTTAGGAGGTGAAGTTTAGCAGGGGAAAGCAGGCCGCTTAGGGAGGGTGTGCAACCTCTTGCTGACTTGTCTTGCCTTGGATCCTTCCTGTCTGATCCTGCTTCTCTGCCACTATGAGGTAGTAGCTGCCTAAATTACATAGTCTCACTGCCATGATGAGTCTACACTGAGGCCGGCCCTAGGTGAAAGGTAGCCCCTGGAACTGTACGCCAATTAAACACATTTAAGCCATTTCCTTCAGATGTTTGTTACAGGGATGGAAAGACTAACCCAGCAAATTGGTAGGGTTGTTGTGGCTGTTCTGGGTGATGTGGAAGGAATTTGGAAACATTTGTAGATATTGGGTAGAGGGCCACTAGAATGTCCTACGCACAGCTTCATGATTCTGGAGGGAGCTCATGAGACCTGAATGCTGATAGGACCGCAGAGAGCAAAACACAGTGTTAGTGAGGTTACAGAGGGCAATGGGGATTCCACTGGGAACCGAACTAGAGGCATTCATATCAAACTGCGGCAAAGAGCTTGTCTACATTTTTGCCTATTCCCCGAGATGCTACGGGATGCTGAACTGAAAAAAATGGTGGACTAGTTAAGCTAATGAGTGTACTTTCAAGACAGCTGGTGTTCAGGCTATAGTATCAGCATGGCTGGCTACTTTTATCCAGTTTTATAGTGAGAATAAGGAGCAAGGAGTAGACCAGTTTGATCAGAAAAAGAGCATATTTAAATTTGAGGATATTTGTTAAAGAGATCAGTGCCATCATAAAGAAGTAAGAACTTCACCTTTGGACAATAGGAAAGATTCTGGAGTCTGCTTAAAGCATAAGAGACATCACCCACCCCAGAGCCAGGGGTATAAAATGCAGGCTTGTCTGAAAGACTTTCCTCCCAGACAAAGTACCCCCCTCCCCCCCGGTACCATGTTCACCACAGGCTGCTAAGGAACTCTTCTCCAGGATTAATGTCACCATGTTCATTTGCTCAACCTGGGGGTAGGCCTTAGCATTGTCTATGCAATGATGGCTTTACAGGCATGGAGAATTCGAGAATTGTAGGGTTATGGAAACTTCTACCGAGGTTTCAAAGGAAAATCTGGAAGGCCAGAAATTCCTGTAGAAAGTCTCTGAAAGGTGGTATTTGAAGCCATGAGAATGAACTCTAAGAAACAATGAAGACTCCAGAAAACTGGAGATACCAGAAATGTGAAATGTTTACCAAAGTAAGCGACACGCAACTAGTGGAGCTAGTGAGATGTGGGGTAAGCGCGGGAAGGCTGTGGGCGAGGGCATTTCCCAACCCTAGGAGCTCACATCAGGCTACTATATTCCCTGAATACTGGATATAGAGATACAGGTTTTAAAGTTTGTCTAACTAGGTTTTGATCATGCTTTTGTCCCATCCTTTCTCTCCTCCTCTTGTTAATTCTTCCCCTTTGTAAAGGGGATATGTACCCTGTTCCACCATTGTGTGTCTGGAGTATGTAATTTTCCTTCAGCATTTACAGAAATACTCCAAGAGAGTTTGCCTGAAGTCTTAGAGCAGATTTTCAACCTTTTTTTTTTTCTGTTTTATTTTGTTTTGATTTTTGTTTTTGAGATGGTGGAACTTTTGAGACTCCGAGAGCTTTGAAAGTGAGATTAAATGCATTGAGGGATCGGATTGTCTTAGTTAGGATTACTGTTGCTATAATGAAACATCATGACCAAAAGCAACTTGGAGAGGAAAGCGTTTATTAGACTTACCCTTCCTCATCACTGTTCATCAAGGAAGGGAGTCATAATAGGAAGTCAAACAGGTCAGGAACCCGTAGGCAGAAGCTGATGCAGAGGCCATGCCGGATGCTGCTTACAGATGTTCTTCTCATGGTTTGCTCAGCCTCCTTTTTTACAGAACCCAGACCACATTACCCACGTGGCCCTCCCCCATCAGTCACTAACAAAAAATGCCCTACAGCCTGAACCTAGGGAGGAAATTTTTAATTGACATTCCCTCCTCTCAGATCTGACTCTAACTCATGTCAAGTTGACATAAAACTAACCAGTGTTAGACAAGGATAGACATGTGTTTTTGAGGACTAGGATTGAAGTGTTTTGCTTTAAATATGAAAAATCTCTCATAATATTACGTGTTGGAGGCTTTCCCTCCAGCTCTTGGTATGCTCTGGGGATCTGTTAGAAACTTGAAGAGATAGGCTCTACCTGGGGGAAGTTATTTCTCGGCTCTGACTCATTCTCTTTGATTCCATGCTGCCATGATGTGAACAAGGTTCCACCACATCCTTTGGCCATGATATCCTGCCTTACCATGAGCCCAGAAAACATGGAGAGAGCTTACCATGAAAAGTAACTTCTGGAATCATGGACCAAGGAGATCTTTCCTCCTGTATGTTATACTTTTAAGTTTATGGTTCTCTTATTATCAACATGTTGAATTAAGTTTCCATGCCTCTTCTGATTTGCTTAGTCATATTTCTCTATTTGCTGCTGCTATTAATGCTTGGGAATGTTAGATCCCAACATAGAAATCACTGTTGTGTTGTGCTTGGAGAGGGACTGTTGAAGTCTAGGACCTCTTTGGTGGCTGTGGCCAGAGTGTTGTGATGTTCACATATTCCAGGTCTGTCGTGTTAGTTTGGGACACATCCTCATGATGCCTTTCCTCATGCTTTAGATCTGAGCTATCCTTTTTGTCACAAAAGTGGTAGACTCTACGGGAAGCTGCGGGCTGCAGGTGGACAGCTGGGGAGGAGCGCTGGCTCTCATTTACTTGCTGGCTCAGCCAGCTCATGCATAGCTAATGCCACTGCTGCTCTGAGGTCTGCTCTGATGCCAGGAGAGAAAGGTGGCAGGAATTGAAAAGTGTGGGGGAGTTCATGTCTCCTTTAGGAGCCTTTAGATGCTGGGTGCTGAGAACTTCATTTTCCTCCCAGCCTTTTGTTTCAAAAATCCAGAAGTCTCCAAAGTCCTCCGTGGATACACTGTGAGAGACCTGGCAGCCAGCAGTCTTTGTCGCAAAGTTGTGGCTAGCTCAAGTGGCATGTCGCCTCAGTTTTTGTTTCCTTTCAGTCATGTATCTCCTTTATCTTCATTTGGAATCTTTTATCCATTAAACTTTTATCTATTACTTATATGTATGTGTGTATGAGTTCTTGTGTAACACATGTGTTCATCTAACTGCAGAGGACAGAGAGGGCGATCAGATCCCCTGTAACTGGAGTTACACATGGTTATAAGCTGCCCCATGGGTGCTGGGAACTAGGTCCGTGAGCAGTATGTTAACCACTAGCCATCTCTTCACTTTGAGGTGAGTTTTAGTCTGATGTGAGAGAAGGGTCTACTTTCATTCTTCTGCATGTGAAAATCTAGATTTTCAACACCACCGATTAAGCAGACTATTTCCCTCCATTTATGTGTTCCTGATACTTGTTGAAAATTGATAGTCAGTACTTGAATTTGTTTCTAGGCTTTTTAATGTGTCTGTTTTGATGGCAGCACCATTTGTTTTGATTACAGTAATTTTCAAGTACGTATCACAATCAGGGAGTGTTATGGCTTTAGCTTTGTTCTTTTTTTTTTTTTTTACAGGATTGCTTTACTCATTTGGAATCTTCCTTTGTTCCATACAAATTTTATTTTTCTGTCTCTAAGAAAAAGAATACTGGAACTTCGGTAAGAATTGAAAGTCTGTAGATCTCTTTGGGGAGTAGCAATATGCCTTCTCATCAAACAAGCTGTATTTCCACTTGACTGGGTCCTCACATTTTCTTTTGGAAGTGTTGCACAGTTTTCAGTTTAGAGATCTTTCATATCCTTGGTTATTATTACAATTTATTATGCCAATAGTTTGTTGTTGTTTTAATTTTGGTATGTAGTTTTGTAACCTGTTACTTTACTAAGTTTTTTTTTTTTTTAATTTTTTTTTTTTTTTTTTTTTTTGGTGGGTTCTAAGTGTACTATGTGTGTATATGTTGTGGTGATTGAGCCCAGAGCTTCTGTGTGAAACACACACACACACACACACACACACATTCTACCACAAGAGTTAGTTCTCCAGCTCTCTCGCTAGGAACATGATTAGCACTCTAGAGCCACAGAAGAGTACTTTGCCTAATGCTTACACTTTACCACTGCCATCTTCTCCCCCTTTTATGTGAATTAAGGATCAGTTGGAAGGCATCTGAATTAGACGCTCTCTCTAAGGCAGCAGACTCACAAAGCCTACACTGACCTTGAATTCCTCCATCTCCAGTTTCTATCATCCCGAAGCTGGGTTCTGGGTGTGTGCCACCATCTGCCCCAGAAGCATTTTACTGAAGTGTTTTTCTACCTCATCAGTTACTTTTTCTGTCTCACCTGCTATCAGATACACACATATGTGCGTGTCTGCCATGTGTTATTTTTTGCACCATTGCCCCAGCTACCTTCTGAAGTGCTGGTATTCCGGCCTGAACTATCATTCGAATGTCTGGTCGTTTTCAGCTGTGATAGTTTTCTCTTCGAGTTCCGCTCGCACAGGAAATGTCAACACTGCTCCTATCACAGGCACCAAAGATACTTGCCAAAGATATCAACAACTCTCACACAACGCTTCAAATTAAGCGGTAACAGAGAAAACTTATTTTGATCAGTAACAAATTATCCCACAAAACACGGATCCGCTTGGTTTTGGTGGGCAAATTTGACTTTCTTTTGTCTTGTGGAGCCGCTTTTAAAAAGCTTCCTCCAGAGAAAGATGCCAAGGTCTCCACCTTCACTGAGCTGGGCCAGGAGCAGCCCGTTCTTACTGGGGTGAGGCAGCAAGGGGCTTCCCAGTGAACAGCTTCCCTCGAATTGCTTCCCCTTCCCTTTTAGCGCTTTAGTGTACTTTACAACTTGACCCTACTCATATGCAGAAACTTTCCTTGCTTTCTTATCGTCACCGTGTTAGCTGTTATCACTGGATATTTCCAAGTTCTCAGGACCTTAATTTCCTAAGAAGCTGTGAAAGTGGCCCAGTTCATAACCGGGTTTCCACCAAAGAGGACTGTTCCTTGCGTTTCCCCAGGAGCTGGCTAAGAAGGGCGAGTAAGGAGCACCAGTCCACCGTGCTCCCCTACCCTGTGTGGCAGGAACCCCCAATCCCTGGGGTCACAGTCAGGCCGGGGAAGCTGTGGGCAGGCCCGACCTCAGCCGGAATTCCCCTGGGTGCCACTTCCATCCCGCCCCACGCCCACGGCGCTCCTTCCTAGAGCCACCGCGGCCGCCCACGCGCTGACGTCGTCACCCGGGTGTCGGGCGCGCGCGGACGGTCCGCCCACGGAACGCGAGCGCGCTCGGCGCCGGAGTCGCGCACCTGTGGCGGCTGCGGGCATGCGCGTTGCTGCGGGGAGGCTCCGGCGCCTGGCTCTGCTCCCCGGCCGAGATCCGGTTCTCCAAGTTGGAACCCGAAGCTGGCTGTGTAGGCTGTGGGGGGGGGGGGGGGGGGGGGGGGGGGGGGGGGGGGGGGGGGGGGGGTAGGGGCAGAGGATGGGGAGGAGCCGGGGCAGTGCTTCTGCTTTGGGCGTGCACTGAGACTTGGGCTCTTCTGCCGGAAGATGAAGTCGAGCAGCCCAGACGGAGGTGCGATGCGTTTAAACCTAACGCAGGAACGCGTTTGGAATACACGCCCAGAGCCCGAGGCCAGAGTCACGAAGTACAAAGCACCTGGGTGCCAGGCATCCAGGGAAGGCTGTGTTACTATTTTTTTCCACTCCGCTGCAACCACCAATAACTCTGTGGTGCAGGTATAATTGGGTTCCTAATTAACTTGCCTACGCGTCACACTGAAAAGATGGAGTTGAGGTTTCTACGAGGTTGGTCTGGTAACAAAGTTCAAGCCTGCCCATCAAACGCTTGAAGTCAAGCCTGCTTTAGTGAAGACAACGAACACAGTCTGCAAGTACGTGGCAAGTTGTGAGATTTGGACTTTAAAAAGAGGAGGCTGGGCTCTAGGAGTAGGGTGGCCACCAAGGGAAAGGGGTTCCAGGTAGCTGTTGAATGGAACTTGGCAAGAGAAACGACTGACAGGAAGCTCTAGCTTACTAGGGAAATGAAAGGGAACCCAAGAAGATGAAAATTGCTACCCCTCAAGCCCTGTGTTTATGTGTGGCTTACAAGTATAATTATGCCTCTGTAATTCTACGGACGGGATTTTCTTGCAAAGTATTGGACGTGCTTTTGTCTGTTACCTAGGCCTGTGCTCTGGTGCACAGGGACACTACGATACACCCTGCTGAGTAACGGTCTGTGCCGCGGCTGCTCAATCTAAGTCAGGAAGTTTGGTTCCCATGAAAAAGATATATAAGGTAAAGATTTATTCTAGCCCGTCTTTGAGAGAGGCACCTACAGTGAATGCCGGATCCTCACCTGTGGCCCCAGTGATGAGAAATAAACACTACGACTCCGAATCCAGTATCTTTTCAGGGCCACACACCCTGTCTTTGAAGTAAATGGGATGTCATCTTTGTTTAGAGAAGCGTGGGCCCAGCGAATTGTTCATTTTTCCTGGCTTCATATTGTTATCGCCACAACAGGGTTTGCACTACCCACTTTAGTAACTGATTTTTACCTTGTATAAAGATAACCTTTAATTATTTAAAAAGACATACATTTTATCTCCCATGCAAGATGGTAAAGTTCCTTAGGAAAGGACTGTTAGCACTCTTATAGCTTCAATTTCTGACTTATCTGACTTTTTCAAGTGTTTCTTAGTCTGCTGAATCTCCGCCATATAATACTTTGCTTGGCATATATTATGTGTTCTGTAAACGTTGATGAATTAAATGGTTTCCTGGAGAGCAGGAAAAGAACTTGTTTATTTCATGGTTTCCTGGTGCCCAGCAGTATACTGTCTACTCAGCAAACACATGACTTCATTGCTTCTCCTTTCAGCAAGCAAAACAGAGGCTTACTGTTGCCTGTGAGACGCTGACTCCGCCCTCCAACACAATGCCCCCAAGAAGCGTGTGAAGAAATAACTGTGGACGGTCGATTCCCCTCACGACTGCTCCTGAGTCTTTCCCGCGGTGTGTTTCTGCCTCTTTCACTGTGAGAGATAGACGATGTTCTTTTGGTCAGGCTTCCTTGGAACTTATTTTGGCGGCTGTCTAATTTGACTTCTTGACTTCTGAAACAAAATCATCTAAACTCCAAGCCAATAGCAGAAACCAACAGTAGCAGGACCTCTGTTCATAACAATCCTAGCTACAAGATCTTAAATATGTGTGTGTGTTCAGCACCTCCTTTCACATTTCAAAAGTTTCCTGAAGAAATGCTTTGATATGGGTATCCAAGGTATGTAGCTAGCAGCTGAGTGCCATTCACACAGTCACATCCTGGGCACTCCCACCACAAGTAAAACTAGACAAAATAAGATAATAAAAACACCCAAACAGCAACCACAACAATACAGTTCCACTTCAGTGATGGCAATTACTTGGACGAGACAGATTCTGGTTCTTTCCCCCTTAAGCCAGTTAAGCCTGTCCCGGGCAGAATTTGTAAGAGAATGCACAAAACTTTGCTTCGTTTCAGACAAGCAAAACGGTCACGTCTAAGTTGCGGTTGCCTGTTCAGCGGGCAGAGTCTACAGGAGGGGTGGGATGGGAGCCGAGTGGCGATGACTGCAGGTAAGGTCAGCACGAAGAACAGTATAAAGCTAGAGCAAATTATCTGAACACTTCCGTTCAGTAGTTGCTAAATCGGGCCATGTCCATTTATTTATTAGCCGTGAGCCGGCGGGTTAAGCTATTTTGACATTTCAGGGATTAGATTTCGTCATTTGAAAAATGGCGATAAGGACGCGTTACCCTGTGCCGCGGTAAACTGCTCAGAGAAATTCCAAGCACGCTGACACGAGTGAGCGCTTCGCCAAACGTTTGTCAAGCAAATGCAACGCTAGGCTGGGTTACCCAGCACTTCCAGGCAGCTGGCAACCGGCAAGCCCCACCTGCCGCCAAGTTAGGGGAGGCCGCTGTTGCCTACTGCGTGGCTTTCCTGGCCCACGCGGTCACGCGAGGACCTGCGACGTCGGCGCGCTTTCTCCGGGTCCCCCGGCTGCCCATCACCTGATCGCGGCGTGGGCGAGACTCAAGCCTTCCTCCCGATCAGCCTCCTCGGCTGGCGGAGCACGGCGGGCCGGGGAGGCTGACCGCACCCCGCCCACCGGTCCGGCCACGCCCCCGGGGGCGGGGCCGAGGCGCCGCGCAGGCGCAGAGCCGCCGCGTCGCGCCTGCGCCGTGGCGGGGCTGAGGGAGGCGGGGGATTGGTATGAGAGCTGGAGTGTGAGGGGAGGGAGGCGTCCCGGCCGAGCGTGGTACTACGGCGGGCGCGGGCCGGAGGGGGCGGGGGGATGCGCCGCGGCGGTGGCGCGGGCGCTGGGCTGGGGCTTGGCCGCGCCAGAGCAGCGGATCCCGGCGTCGCCGCGGCAGCCGCGCGGGTGTCGCGCCGGGTCGGAAGACGCCGAACCACAGCGCTCCCCCACTTTTTTTTTTTTTTTAAATAACCGGAACCAATG
>NW_026596051.1:36229705-36240558 GCF_907164565.1 Psammomys obesus
GCTGGTGGCCGGCGCGGCGGACGGATGCGACCTGGTGCCCCGGCACCTCCGCGGGCGGCGCGCGTCGGGAGCGGCCGGAGCGACCGCGGCTCCCTCGGCCGCGGCTGCGGGCGAGCGCCGGGCGCTGCTGACAGGTGAGGCCCTGGCGGCGGCGGGAGGGCTTGGCCGGACCCCCGGGCGGGGGACCCCCTCCCCGAGGGGGCGCCTCGCGGTTGCCTTGGCGCCGGCCGTCGCACTTCGGACGCCTTCCTAGCCCGGCTGACGGGCGCCTCGGCTGTGGCTCCTCCACCCTTTGGTGGGCTCCCGGGAGCTTCCTAGGCGAGCAATGCAGTGGTTTCTCGTCGGTGCTGCCGAAGGGGCCGTTGGGGTCTGCGGGGCACCGGGCTCGTCCCCCTTCTTCCTGAAGCTGCCGGAGAAAGTAGGCGGCTGGCGACAGCAGCAGCAGCAGCAGCAGCAGCAGCAGCAGCAGCAGCAGCAGCAGCAGCAGCAATGCGGTATGGAGTCGGCCTCTGCTGCCTCTTCAGAGGCAGCTGGCAGCGTCTTACCGATTGAGAGCCCGGCTGAGCGCCCTGTCCCAGGGGAAGCTGCTGAAGAGATTCTTTGAGAGCCACAGCACCCAGTGGCATTAGTGGTCCCGTGTTAGTGTGAAGAAACGTCAAAGCCTGGTGTGTTTTTGTGGGGTGCGAGGCCGTTTTAAGGGATGGAAAGTATATGCTCTTTGAGAGCATCACTGGGTGATAAAGGGTGCAGAAAGCGCAGCAGGTAACCAGAAACACACCTAAAATTTACCAAGTGCAGGATATTTGTGACGTGGGTTTGGGCAGCGTAGTTCTGATGGAGTGCGCCAGTATCATTTTAATACAGAACGTTTTAGCTCTTACTGAAAACTTGAAAATATGTTTGGTGAGGTTAAGTAGAAAATTGTATGCTTTTAAAGCCTTCATTGTCTTATATAACTGATCTGGTGTGGTTTAAGCAGTGATGTAAAGGTCCTGAAATGATGTCCTGGGGCAAAGTGGTGGAGCTCGAGTAACTTACTTTTCTTCCTGCTCTGTTTATTTTTAAGGTAGATATCTAGGTTTTCTGAGAGGAAGAGCAAGATTAAAGAGGAATAGATGACCCGCTGTTAATTTAAATACTGTTCTAGCCCAACAGGCGTCTGGCAGTCACTAACAGCGGCTCTGTGAAGTGTTAGCAGTCTTTGGATACAAGCAGCTTTTCTGTGAGTTCTGTGACAGGCTATTTCCTGTTACAGAGAGAAGGATGTTGGTAAGCGTTGTCAGGCACTTTGGAAGTTGGAGGGTGTAGAACATAATGACCAGCTTATTTACAGTACTCAAAACACTTGCCAGACCCCGGTAAGTTGAAACAGAGAACCCATCACTGGTTGCCTTGGATAAACGACTATGGAATCTTTAAGGACAGTACTGTGAGGGAGGGATAGATTGGATGGTTTCATGCTCAAATAGTTATTTTCTAATGAAAATGTGGAAAGTGTAGAAGGGAACCGTGATAAGCTAGTTAAGTAGGACTGAGGGCTTATTGTCTCCTCTGGGAATGGAACAGAATTACTTTAGTTCTAAGAGCTATAGGAGTGTAGGTTGCTTTTTTTTTTTTGGCAGAAATGTTTGATTAGATAATTGCATAATGCCTTAGCAAATGTAATTGGCAGACAGGCAAGTGATTTAGACTTTTGGTGTTTATTGACTATTTTAACAAGTATGTTATGCTGAGAACATCATATCAAGAAAATAAGCGCAGATGGAATTTTAATAACCCTTTAATTTTCTCTGCAGTTATTTCTGGCGCAGTGGAAAGAGAAGGTGATTTTTAGTGGGGAAAATCAGACCTATCACACAAAATGATTTTGTGCTGTAGTGTTTTTAACTAAGTTTATGGAAATGTTAACCTTGGAATTATTTCTTTTGAGCTCAATTTTTTTCCTTATGTTTGAATATTAATTTAAAGAAGTTAAGCGTTTCTAGTTAAAGCTTCAGATTATAAAACTCTACAGTAATCCTACTTGAATCATAGTAATTTTAATAACTTTATGTAAATAAGTCAGTAGGGCCAGCACTTGGGGAAATCTAGATTGAAAATCATTTGTGAAATTAGAATATATTGAAAATTGCTTTGAATTGTATGGCTTCCATAGGGCCCTTTCTCATTTAATAGTTTTTATGGGTAGTCTCTTTTATGGTTCTATTTGTTTTATTAAGCCTGGGACATAAATGGATGGTGATAGCTTATGTTTCAGGAAGTGGAGGCACAGACAGACCCAAAGTACTGCCCTGTACACTGTGTTAATGGAAAGATGCAGACATGAGCATCAGTTGTAAGACAACAATATTTTATGTGGATTTTGAAATATGAAAAATTTTGAAAGACTTGTGAGGGAATTTTTTCTCTGGTTCACTATTAAAGTTGTCATTTTGTTGCTGGGTCTTTCAATAGTTTTGTAAGTTGACAGCCAAGCCACTCTGTTTTCCTCTGCAGATTAGTATTTTAATACTTAACCATTAGGAACTTCTTAGGAATTCACCTTTTACTAATAAAATCTAGAACACACCTTTTCATCACCTCCCAAGGGGTTTATGTTGGTTTATTTTAAGAATAAATTATCTTTAAGTCTGGCTTGTTCTTAGTTTTGAACAAAAAATTATTCTTGCAGAGATAGGCAGTGACACCATCAAAATAAATAGATCCATTGTCTTAAATGTTTTAATAACATAGAGCCAATATTTATATCACATAGTACAAATTAAATTGCATGTGTGCATATATATTAATTTAAAATGTGCTTCAAATGATTGAAATTTAATTCACATTAAGGATTGATGACTGGAAGCTGGCGGATTCTATTCGAAATCAGTAGTTTTGAAAAGCTTTTTTGTTTAACATTATATGCATCAATGGCTGCAAGTGAGGAGTGGTTGAGCTCATTGAGATATTGAAGTAATGGTTTCTGAAAAACCATGGAAGGGCAAAAGTGCATGGGTGTGCTTTCTCCCTTACTCTCTTTCTCTGCATGTTTATGTATGTAGTGTGCACAGAATACAATTACGGGAAATATGTAGGATAACTGAATACTTTTTCATACACACACAGCTAATTGTTTCAGAATTTTTAATCAATCAACATTAGCTTTAAAATACACCACAGTTTTTTTTAAATGAATTACAGTAACATTCTTTAGTGCTTAAACAAAGATTTTATCACTTCATTTATAGGAATATAAAATGAAAAATTTAAGATGTGTCTTTTAGGTGTATTAAAATCTCAACAGAACCTCTTAGTTCAAAGAATAATACCATTTCGAAGGGCCACTTTATCCAGAAGTGTTAAAAATGCTATGCTGTGGGGCTTTCACTAATTTAGTTGGGAATTTTTCAGGCTGTCATTGGAAAAATATTAATCTGAGCTTTTAATTGTCACTCACCTTGCATTCCTAAGACTTATCCAGCAGACACTGCCTCATTAATGTCATTTTTAAGTGACCGGTTGGCTGGAGTGTGCTGTACTTATGCCACGTTGAGTCATGCCTGTGCTGGTGTTTACACTGTGACGGCAAAGTGTGTTTTCCAGAACCTTCTTTTGATGCCCTCCTGCTGTTTTTCTTCTCCAGTCTTTGGCCATTGCTGTGTTTACACTGTATTGTCAGCCACAGACCTAAAGAACCTGCTTGTATCTATTTGATTTTCATCTTTTTTTGCATGTTTAACATTCGTTGTAAGTTTGTTTGAAAACATCCCATTCTTCCCTAGTCTTTTTAAGACTCAGAAATCCCATTGGGCACTTGTAACATAGGGGATCTTATAGCACAGGAGGACTCAGAAGTGCTATTTGGAAATGAGGGTTTAAGATTTAGCTTACTTACAAAAAGGATAAATTTAGAGATAATTTGCTGAAGGCTTAATTTGTGGCTGGTTACTGCTAATGTTCTTAAGTTAGTTTAGACTCCTGAGTAGTATGAATCATTTTGGATACTGGGTAGTTATATTATTATGATATGAATGTTTTTAGAGTTATGGATGCAATACATACTTATCCATATAGTAATTAAAGTATAGGTTGATGAAGTGAATGTTAAAATTAGCAACTAATAATGATTAAAAAGGTACTTTTTATATTCATTAGAGTTTGGACCAAGATAGGAACTAACTAGGAGATTTTTTTTTTTAATTTGATGTTTTATCAACCCAACTATTAAATATTTGCAAGAAATAGCAAATTAGGAATATGAACCAATACAAACAAGGGTAGGACGAGTCTGCCCATTGGGAACTCAGAGGTGCATGGGCTGGGGAGTAACAGGTGCAGTGACTAAACTATTACTAGGTTCCACACTGTGCTACTGCTTCCTGTGCGTCAGCCAGTGTGTTCAGATCTGAGAGGAAACCTGTCAGGGCATTACTTTCACACAAGACATGGAAAAGTGCATGCTTTGTGATCTCAGGCATCTTGCCCAAGATTTCATGTTAGATGCTGACTGGAGTTTCTTTGATTCCAAAACTTTGCTTTTTTAAACCCTATTTGTCACATGTGCTTATAAGTCCGAACAGTGTGAGGCCAGCATTGATTGGCATAATAATGGAGTTGAGGCCTGTTGGGGAATGAAAGTAGCTTCTGTAGAATTTGAGGTGGACCCAGGACCTTCCAAGAGGAGGGAAGTACAAAAGTAAGGAGGAGGTTAATTGTCTTCAGAGGTATGCCTAGAGTGTGCATAGAGGAAATCATCATCAAAAATAGGGCTTCTCTGCCATGTACCAGGGAATATGGGAAATCCCTAGAAAAATGCCATAAAATTTCTTGGCACATCGATTTTGCTAGTTAACTTGAAAAACTAAATGAAAAAGGTATTTTATAATTGAAGACATTTAACATACTAAATGTATACATACTCTGGAGAATGTAAATTTGCTTTACTTTTTTTTAAGGGCAAATCAGAAGACATTTTGAGTAACCTGAGAGTTTTGTTCATAAACTCGAGTCTTCTCACCTATCATCAAGAGAGAGAGGAACTGTGATATCTGAGCATGAGAAAGACCTGTGTTTGAGAAAATGGAGTTTGGGTGGGTGGATGTCGGCAGACGAAATGGTAAGGAGGCAGTTAGCAAGCAGTACAGGAGAAGTGGACTTCAGGCTTCAGGCATACAGTGGCTCTGAAAGCAAGCTTAGAGAGTTTGTTTTATTCTTTGTTTAGACAGGAGTCTGGCTGTTTGTTAGCTTTTAATCTCAGTTGAGTTTCTAGAATGACTCAAATTAGTATAAACCTTTAAAAACTCCCAGAAGAAGCATGGTATCTTTTTTGCATCAAGTATTTATTACTTGGATGTATGTATAAGTGTGTGTATGATTGTTTTCTGTGATTATTTACAAAGTAGATAAAACATCACAAATATACTTGCTAACTGGTAAACTGAAACACTGATGTTAAAGATAATGTATGTGTATGTTCACATAAAGCCTTTAATTCTGTATTTCAGTATGTGTGTTTATTCTGTATTAAAGAGAGGCTGTGTCTAGGTTGAGTTTATACTGTACAGCATGTACTCTCCTTTCTGGAGCTCTCCAGTCTCCTCTATGAACAGCAGTCTTCTGAGTACTGACTGGCCTATTATTTGTTTCAAAATTAACTGTTGAATTTCCTGTGTGAGGTTCAAGCCTGGTTTGTAGATGATACTCTCGAATATCAAACCTAAGTGGGTTGTTTTTGCCTTCTCCATCTTGATCTGTAGGATTTTTTTATACTCACTTTTTCTTGACACTTTCTGGTGTGGCTTCCAGTAAACATTTCTCCTGACTGGTTTCATTGTTGCAGATTTTATGGATGGTTCTCTTCTAAATCACAGTTCCCAATCTTGTGTTCTTTGAGGTGAACATTTCCTCCTCAGAGAACTTCATTACTAGGAAAGTTCTGCTGGGTTAGGGAACCCCAGGCCAATGATTGATTTGACTTTTGGCTTTATTTCATTTGGCCCTTGTGCTACTGCAGAGCCGTCATGGCTGCCACCCCCAGAATACTTTTCTTCCAGCTAGGCTTTGTCAATCATACTAACTTCTAGATTAAGGCTAAAGGGAATTGCAGAATATTAATAGTGAGGATTGAGTGTTCTTCTCTTAAAGATAGGAGTAACCAGCTCTCCCCATTCCAGCCTTTCCTACAGGCCCAGGGAACGTCCCAGCCTGACAAGAAGCTTACTGGGATGGGCCTGCTCTGAGGGCTGCTTGCATGTGAGCTGATCTTATGTGTGCTGCAGATCTTGGCCTCTGTGCAACTGTTTTGCCTCCAGTTATTTTCACTTTCTCTGATCTTCTTGAACTTGCCATTATGTAAGTGAGGCACTTCAAAAACTCTTACTGAATTAAGTGTTGGGTTTTTAATTTTAAAAATACTATCAGTTACTCTTGTATTTACATGATTTCTGAGTATTAAACAATCTCATTAAAAAATCTTTGGAGTAAGGACGATGATTTGTATTTGTCAAGTGATTTCTCAGGAACTGAAAATAGATTTTCAATGCTTGAATTTTTGTTCTTTATTTGACAGAGCCTTACTATGTAGCTTAATCTAGTCTTTTTTTTTTTTTTTTTTTTTTTTTTGTTTTTCTTTGTAGTTTAGTTTAATTTTTTTTTTTTTTTTTTTTTTTTCTTTAGGCTAGTCTTGAACTTCAGATGCTTCTAATTCTCCTGTTTCCTCCCAAGTGCTGAGATTACAGGCGTGTGTGACCATGCCCATCCTTTTTTTTGAAGTTTTCATCTGCTAGTCAACATTTTACAGCTCCATGTTTTCTTTCTTCTACTCTTTCTCTTTCCTTTTGAAAACCTCTGATGCTGAGTCCCAAGATGATCTTGATCCACCTTCTTTTTTTATTTTTATTTTTATTAATTACACTTTATTCACTTTGTATCCCCCCCCATAAGCCCCTCCCCTCCCCATCCCACCCTCCCTCCCCCTTCTTCACATGCCCCTCCCCAAGTCCACTGATAGGGGATATCTTCCTCTCTTTCCTTCTGATCTTAGTCTATCAGATCTCATCAGGAGTGGCTGCATTGTCATCTTGCCAATATTATAGAAACTATCATTACTGACAAATACAATATTTGCTCCAGTTAAACAAGTTTTAAATGTGCCGTATCTAAATTTATGAAGGGAAAACAGATCTGTGATGCAGTTTTTGGGGGCATACACAGTGTAGTTTTAGAAATCATATGTGGCACTAGGTAGACTTTTTTTTTTCTTGTTTCTTTTTTTTAAATTTATTTTATTTTTAATTACACTTTATTTACTTTATTCCCCCTCTAGTTCCCTCCCTCCTCCCCTCCCAACCCCTCCCTTCCTCCCCCTTCTCCATGAATGCCCCTCCCCAAGTCCACTGGTAGGGGAGGGTTTCTTTTCCTTCCTTCTGAGCCTAGTCTGTTAGGTCTCATCAGGAGTGGCAGCATTGTCTTTCTCTGTGGCCTGGTAAGGCTGCTCCCCCCTCAGGGGGAGGTGATCAAAGAGCAGGCCAATCAGATTATGTCAGAGGCAGTCCCTCTTCCCATTACTATGTAACCCACTTGGACACTAAACTGCCATGGGCTACATCTTTACAGGGGTTCTAGGTTATCTCCATGCATAGTACTTGGTTGGAGTATGAGTCTCTGTGAAGACCACTGTGTTCAAATTTTCTGGTTCTGTTGCTCTCCTTGTGGAGTTCCTGTCCTCTCCAGATCTTACTATTTCCCACTTCTTACATAAGATTCCATGCATACTGCCCAACAGTTGGCCATAAGTCTCAGTATCTGCTTTGATAGTCTACAGGGCAGAGCCTTTCAGAGGCCCTCCGTGGCGGGTTTCTAGCTTGTTTCCTGTTTTCTTCTTCTTCTGATGTCCTTCTTCTTTGCCTTTCAGGATGGGGATTGAGCATTTTAGTCAGGGTCCTCTCTCTTGATTAGTTTCTTTAGATATACAGATTTTAGTAGGTTTATCCTATATTATACGTCTATATGAGTGAGTATATACCGTGTGTGTCTTTCTGCTTCTGGGACAGCTCACTCAGGATGTTAATCCACCTTCTTTATTCTTCTTCTTTACCAGTAAACATCTGACTTTGTCCATTAAGGACGTATCTAAGTTTCTCTGGTTCCTCACTCTGGTGATTTTTGAGCTCCTTTGCTTTGCCACATTTATTCATTGTATTAATTTTTGCTACTTTCTTCTTGGTATTAACTAAAATTTATATTGTGTTTTTTAAATTGCAGTGATAGGTGCTTGGTAGTTTTGGAATTTACATGTATGGATTTGTTGTCTGATGTGCTTCAGGCCTTAGGTTTGTGAGAATGGGTCTGAGGAAGAACTAAGAGAGATTAAAAAGCCAGATTTTCATGGGTATGTGTGTTTGCATATAATTGTAAACATTAGTTAGTTACCATTGTGTGGTGGCCATGATCTGAACTGGGGATATAAAGATGTTGCAGTTTGCCTTTAAAAAAATGTTGTAGTAATAGTAAACTTGAAACTTGCCTGGGAATTTATTTACCAGTATAAGAAAGCGCTGACTTTGTAGCTTCCTGTTTACATTGCTGTGTTTACTAGAAATATATACTTTAGAGATATCTGTACTTTCATGTTTTTTTATTTTTATTCATTTTTTCAGAATAGCCAAGATCTGGAAACAACTTAAATGTCTGTTGATGAAGATTGGATAAAGAAAACATGGCATACATACATTTACACGTAGACAGTAGGATTTTATTTAGCTATTGAAAGAAGAAAATTCTGGTATTTGTGTTAGTGTAGATGAACCTACTAAATAAAGTAACCCAAACACATACAGATACTGCATGATCTCATTTGTGTGGGATTTTAAAATGTCGAATATTAGTAGAATGGAGCTCACCAGGTTACCTGAGATTTCATAAAAGACACCGTAAGTAGTCTTATCTCCTACCAAAAGTAAAGGTAAAGTTGTGAGTTAACTGATACATTGACTAGTGTGATAATGATGACTTTCACAATTACACCCATATCAAATCAAATAGTACATCAAAAATAGCTAAATACACTTCAGTTGTCAATTGTACCTCATTAATATATTTTAAAAAGTATAATATTTAGTAGAAGGTTTTTTTTGTTGTTGTTGTACATTTCCAGTGCTAAAGATAAATTGTATATGGCCTCCAACCCAGTTTTGGAAGCTGGGACCTAGCCAGGATCTTGGTGGTGCTAAGCAAGCTCTTTACCAAGGAGCTGCATTCCAGCTCCTTTTGGAATAAGGGGTGATGTAAGCAAGCACAAACTTCAGCAGTTTACCAAGCCTCAGATTTCAGTAAGATGTTTAGCCTTTCAAGATCAGTAAGATACTGAAGTTGGCTAGAGCTGTGCTCACTTCAAGGCTGATGATACAGTGTGATAAAAGCATGAGGATATGCCATTTTTTGAGTTAGATGTTCTTTGGAGAAGTTCTGTTTTCCAGAGTGGAGTAGAGCATGCGAATTGGTCAGATAGGAGAGGCACACAGTATGAAAGTAGGAAGCTGAGAAGGGATACTCTGGCCCATGAGAATGCAAGATGTGATTGTGGATGGCAGATATCCAAGATGATGTGGCAGTCAGTGCTGAGCCTTTGTATAGTGCACTGAGATTTAAACTTACACGCAGAGCTCAGATTTTGTGCAGCCAATTTTGCATGTCTTAGTTAATACTCAGAGAATTCTTGTGAGGTTCTTATTGATCTTTCCTATAGAATGTGTAATATACAAAGGGAACTTAGTTACCTTAAAGTCTTCCAGAGCCAAGGATCTTTAGGTTGAAATAGAGAGGAAAATTGAAGTTAAATGAGGGAATGAGGCTGGAGAAGCAATAGAAGTAGATATTCTAAGTAGTGTGAAAGTAGGTCTTTATCTCCCATTGGCCCTTGAATTGTATCTTCATTTTCTTTGTTAATAATCAACATTTGTTATGAAATATTCTGAAGTTTTAAAGGTTATTTCTATCTACTATAGAGACTTTAAAGCCCAGTGATATATCTGCAGCGTGCAGTGAAAAGTCAGTATCCTCAGGAGGGAGTTTGTTTGTGCTTTGTTTTTGTGAAGATTCCTTATGGGATGGAATTGGTTTTCAGACTAATAGAGCTTTTATATGGGGTGTAAATTTGTTCTTTTGACAATTTGTAGACCATAGCAGGTTTTTATTAGTTTGGATCCCAGTCTGAGAGTGGTTTATAATTATAGATAGGGGACTTAGCTTGTTGGTGTTCAAATTTCCATATCTTTAGATTGGGGCTTGAAGAACAAATGAGTAAATGGTCTGCAAAAACTGCTTACCATAGCGCCTGGCAGTGTAAGTGCTCAGTTGTGGTTAACACTGTTCCCGTCTGTCTGTACATACAGCTGTGGGATAGTGGAAATGTGCTGAAGTTTGCTGAGGATTTGTAATGTCATCTTTATAATGTGATCTTTATGTGTTTATCTGTGCAGTCTTGGGGATTAGACACCTGGGCCTGCAAGCTACCACAGAGCTCCATTTCCAGTCCTTTTTGTGGCATTAAAAATAAGTATGAGGCGCTGTCTCTAGGCAGGTGCTTGTAAGTGGGAATTCCATCACCAGAACTGGTGTAAAGTTGTGGTGGCATGTACTTGTTACCCCAGCACCGGGAGGTAGACTGGTGAGGATCCCTGAGGGTATTGGCCTACCAGCCTAGGCTACTTAGTAAGCACTAGTTCATTGACAGGCACTGTCTTAAACATGTAGGTAGATGGAGCCTGTGCAACAATGACCAAGGCTAACCTCTGACATACATACATGTATGCCTGTACCAGAACACACACACACACACACACACACACACACACACACACACACACACACAC
>NW_026596051.1:36240568-36243759 GCF_907164565.1 Psammomys obesus
CACACACACACACACACACACACACACACACACACACACACACACACCTAGAATGAATGACAGTATCATTGAAGCCACTTGTGTGATCTAAATAACCAGATCATTAATGGTCTGAGACAGGACCTGCACAATACCAAGGCATTTACAGTTACAGCAGGGATCAGGGAAGGGCTCATGAAACCCGCCCCAGCCGAGCAGGTATTGGCAGATGGGCGCTGGGAGGGACAGCCAGTTTTCATTGGGGTGACTTCTAGTAGGGTGCCCCTGCTACTGGGCATGCCCATGAGAATGTGGGCGGCACTAGTCAGATGCTGTGCGATATCAAGAAACACTGTAATGAAGAACACATGAAGTCGGGAGGACCTGTTAGGAGAAGTTGGGGAGGCTGGAGACAGTGATTATAGTGCATTGTATACACTATGGAATTTCTCAAAGAGTAAGTTACATAATCCTGGAAAAGTAGAGCTGTTTATCGTGAAATCAGAAAGTACTGGATATTTTAAAAGAAATTAATTGGCTCACTTGCTAAGTTATTTTGTACCTATTTGATTGTATTGTTCGTGTTGCTGAGGTTTGAACCCAGGACCTTGCACATGGTAGGCAACATTCTACCATTGAGCTTAATCCCCAGTTTGCCTTTGTTATATAATCTAATCAAAATACTATATTGCTGAAATGTCAGCAATACAACTTTCAATGTCTAAGCTTAAAGGTTTCTTATAGCTAAATGTGGTAGTGCACACCTATAGTCCCAGCACTCAGGGAGGCAGAGGCAGGTGAGTCTCTGTGACTTTGAGGCCAGCCTGCTCTACAAAGCAAGTCCAAGAGAAGTCCTGTCTCGGAAAAAATGAAAAAGTTTATTACAATTTAAAAAATAGGATTAAATTAAAAATACTTTTACTTTAACAACTGGCAGTCACTCTTCAGGCAATTTTTTTTTAATACTTAGAATGTGTATTTTTATATTTATTTACTAATAACTTCAGGGAATGATTTAGAAAAATATTTTTTTGGGGTTGGAAATTGGTCCAAAGGCCTTTCCATGCTAAGCATGTACTCAAGACTAGTTTTTAGTGTGAAATCAGTAATACTTGGGTGTCAGGTATATTATAGGCTTAGAGAAGTGTTGGGAACACTGCCGAATAAGATGATAAGACTCTTGTTCTCTTGGAACTTACATTAATATTTAAATTGGGATGATAATTAATACTTTAAAATTATGAGATGTACCTACTAAGGAACAAAAGAGAATATACGAAATAGAAAAAATTGTGGATGAGATGGCCTGGGGACACCTATTAATTTAGGTTGGTGGGCTGGTTGGGGACGCTTCCAAAAAAAAATCCATATTAAAAAATTTATATCCTCTCTCTCTGTCCGTGCATGTTTGTGGGCATCTCCCTACCCCCCTCCCCTCCTTGGTTGCAGGGATTGAACTGAAGTTGCCAGGCTTGGTAGCAAGCAATCTCACTGGCTGGAAAGTCCTATTTTTAATACAATATTTGCATTTATTTTTTCAAAATATTTTTGGTGTGTGTGTATGTGTTTGTGTGTGTGTGTGTATGTGTCTGTGTGTGGATTGTGAATATGGGTGCAGTGCCCATGGAAGGCCAGAAAAAGATACCAGATAACTCCCCTGGAGCTGGAGTTACTTGCACTTGTGAGCTCTTCAATGGGGGACTAAACACAACCCTTTTCGTGTGTGTGCTTTTAATTGTTCATCTATCTTTACAGCTCACTGAAGAGCGTATACATTCTTCTTGTTTGGTTTTGCTTTTTAGAGTCAGGTTCTCACAATGTAACTAGCTGTCCTGCAACTCATTATGTAGACCAGGCTGGCCTCCAACTCATAGTGATCTGCTTGCATTTGCTTCCAGAGTGCTGGGATTAAAGGACTACACTTTTTTGTTGTTGTTTTCTCAAGACAGGTTCTCACTATATAACTCTGGCTGTCTTGGAACACACAGAGATACGCCTGCCTCTGCCTCTCCAGGCTTGTGCCTCCACTGCCTGGCCTAAGGTCATATTTTTAATGATAGTATTTGAAGGACAAGTCAGTGCTAAGTTGGGAGATAGCATTTCACATAGAGGTAATATAGCTTAGTTACAGATCCCAAAGCAAGACAGAATTTGAATTACTTAATTGTCCCATTTTGATTGAAGAGATTGGTTAGTCAGTAAAGAGCACGTGTGTAAAAGGTGATCATAGCTACATGAGTATAAATCAGGTCTAGGGAGGTGGAGATAGGCAAATCCCTGGAGTTCATTGGCCAGCCAGACTAACTGAATCCTTGGGCTCCTGGTTCAGGGAGAGACCTTGTCTAAAAAATAACGTAAAAAAGCAGTTGAAGACACCACTGTTAGTCTCTAGACACACACACACACGGGGGAGAGAGAGAGGGAGAGAGAGCACATTGTTTTGAGCACATTTAGAGGGGGAAGATCAGCATGAGGTCTGGCTGCTAAAGAGAGTAGGGCTAGGTGGTACAGAATCTTTTTCATCTTTCCCCATGTTTGGGCTTTCCCAGAAGGTAACTGGAAGCACTGAAGCACTTCAAGGAGGAAAGTGAAATGAAAGGACTAATTGTTGTTGTTTGGTCTACATAGTTTTAGGCCATGATAGAAAATATATAAAATAAAACTATTTTTAAGTATTTTTTTTTAGTCCTGTTAGATATTTTAAATTGTTGATTACCAAAATTTTTTTTATGTTATAAAACTGAAACTATAGCTGTTAATTCTATTTCCCAAACTGCTGCTAATTGCTATTTTAATTTGTTTCTGTGAATTTGATTACTTTAGGTCTTGATATAAGTAGAATCCTACAGTATCTGCCATATTGTTAGTAACTTATTTGTTACTTGGCTGGATATCCTCAGGGTTTACTCATGTAACATGGGTAACAGAATTTCCTAAGGCAGACATTTTATTTTATATGCAGATCACATCCCATCCACCCACCCTTCCATCCACCCACGCACCCATCCACCATCCATCCACCTATCCACCATCTATCCACCCATCCACCCACTCTTCCATCCATCCATCCACCCATCCATCCGTCTATCCATCCACTATCCATCCATCCATTCCCTATCCATCCATCCACCACCCATCCATCTGTCTATCCACCCATCCATCCATCCACCCACCCACCCATCCACCATCCATCCACCCATCCACCCACCCAC
>NW_026596051.1:36243769-36426297 GCF_907164565.1 Psammomys obesus
ACCCACCCATCCACCATCCATCCACCCATCCACCCACCCACCCACCCTTCCATCCATCCACCCATCCATCCATGCATCCACCATCCATCCATGCCTGGACACTTTTTGCCTGCTGTAAGTGATGTCGTTGGCAACACGTATGTGCCGATTTCTCTGACACCTTGCTTTTAATTCTTTTTGATACCTAGAAGTGGGATTGCTGGATTTTGGTTGCTTTTACTTTTCATTTTTGATGCTTTTCATGCTATTCTATAATTGATAGCACCACTTTATAACCTGATTGTGACAAGTGTGCAGGGTTCAATTTTTGCATGATTTAAGATCTATTGGCTGTTGCTTGGAAGAATGTTGATAGGAAGAATAGCCACAGGAACATGGTCTAGGCACGTGGACATGCTGTCCATTTGGGAGTGCTCGTAGAATATGAGAGAAGAAGAAGAGTTGAGATACTTTGGAGTTGATTTGGCTTGTGTGTGGACTGGGACCTGGCTGTGACAGTAACAGGAAATAAAGACTGTTCTTAGAGTGTGCTAAAGTTCCTGAAGACTGGCATGGTGCTGGTCATTCTGGCACAGAGTGTTCCTAGCAGACCCCAACATATTTCTTCTCACGCCTCATTGGCCAGGCCTGGTTTATCACTAAAGGGAACTAGTACCTTGTTTAGAAACAAACATGTTTTGCCCTCCTACAGGTGGGAGAAGGGGCTCATTCTGCCAGCATACTGTTGCCTCCTATCTGAACAAAGTGGAGATTCTTTGAAGGAAAAGAAGGGAGGAAGTGGCACGAACATAATTAGCTTTATGAGCTTTGGAAAAGTATTCCAATTTTTTTCTTTTTTTCTTTGCATGTGGTTGGGGGAGGCTACATTTAAAGTAGTTTAGCTATCTGGGTAGGATTTTGTTGTGAAGATTATATAAAAGCATGTGTTTGAAGTTATCAAGGAATACTCAGTAAACATTTTTATGTGACTGTTTTCACTTCAACCATACTATTGTGTGTGCGTGCACACATATGCAAGAGAGAGAGAGTGAGAGAGAGAGCTTATTTCTTTGTATAATACCATTGTTTGTCTAACAATCAAATACAAACTGTCTTTTTAAGATTTATTTTTATTCTGTGTGTATGGGTGTTTTGACTGCGGTGTGTCTGTTATGTGTGTGCCTGTTTGCTCACAGAGGTCAGAAGAGGGAGTCTGATTTGCTGACCTGTAGTTACACATGGTTGTTACCCGCAGTAGATGCTGAGAACCTCCATAGTGCCAAGTTCTCTGCAGGAGCAGCAAGTGCTCTTAGGGGCTTAGCCAGTGCTCCAGTTCCTAAAAAAAAACATCCTTGGGGTTATACTTGCCCCTTCCACAACTCTTTTCATCTTCATTCCCACCATATTTGTTCTAAAATCAGTCATTTGGGCCGGATGATCCAATAATAATTGTAATCGACACTGTTTTCTCTTACATGTCATGTTTGTTACTAAAATTTAATTTTTCCAGATGTTGCTAGTTCTAAACTTGTATGAGGTTCATGGTAGAGACAAACTGTTGATCTGTGTCTCTTAAGTATACTTTTGGGCTCTCTTTCTTATTTTCTCCTTTATTCCTTTGCTTTATGTTTCTTTCATCTTAGATTGTCCTATCTCTCAAAGTCCAGTCTAAAGTTTTGCCATTCAGTTGGTGAATATTTATTGAGAATATTCTGTGTTCAATGCATTGCTTTGAAAGTTGAAGATACAGCAATGGGCAAAATTTGACATGGATCCTATTTGTCCATGTTTTCCCTTTGTAAAGTCTTAGAAATTGTCCTCAGTGAGATGTGACACTTTGCCTGATCATGTTATTTGAGTGCTTTTAAATTTATTTATCACAATTTAGTCACTTTGTACCCTGGCTGTAGCCTCCTCCCTTGTCTCCTCCCAGTCCCTCCCACTCTCCCTCTTCTCCCCCATGCTCTTTGCCTAGCCCCCTGATGGGAGAGGACCTCCTCTTCTTCTATCTGACCCTAGCTTACCAGGTCTCATCAGGACTGGCAGCATCATCTTCCTCTGTGGCCTGGCAAAGCTGCACATCCCAGGGGGAGGTGATCAAAGAGCAATCCACTGAGTTCATGTCAGAGACAGCCACTGCCCCCCTTACTAGGGAACCCACTTGGAAACTGAGCAGCCTATGGGCTTCCCCTGAGCAGGGTATCTAGATTCTTGGTTGGAGTATCAGTCTCTGCAGCATGCCCTGTTTTTTGCTTTTTTTTTTTTTTTTTTTTTTGGCTCTGTTGGTTTCCTTGTGGAGCTCCTGTCCCTTCCAGGTCTTTCTATTTTCCCCTTCTTCAATAAGGTTCCCTGCACTCTGCTCAAAGTTTGAGTCTCAAAGCTATGAGTCTCAGCATTTATTTTGATATCCTGGTGGGTATAGAGTCTTCCAGAGGCCCCCTGTGGAAGGCTCCTATCCTGTTCCTTTTCTTCCACTTCTGATGTCTGTCCTGTTTGCCCTTCTGAGTGAGGTTTCAATCTCTTCCCTAGGTTCCTCCTTGTTGTTATTCAAGTGTTTTTAAAAAGTTGTTCCATAACTTATAAATACTTACCACCTGATGGTTTCTTTCTGGAGTCTGTTGTGGTTCTTGATACTTTTATTCTGTATCATGATTAATCGTATATCTATCTCTTTGACACTGTGTCCAGTTTTTAAAAACAGGTAGTCTGCAGGCTCCTCTGGGCCCAGGGTTTTTTTTTTTTGGCTCTGTTGGTCTCTTTGTGAAGTTCCTGTCCCTGCCAGGTCTTTCTGTCTATCTCCCCCGTCTTCCATAAGAGTCCCTGCACTCTGCCCAAAGTTTGGATATGAGTCTCAGCATCTGCTTTGATAATCCAACCAAGGTCCATGCATGGAGAGGACCTAGACTTCCTGCTCAGATGAAGCTCATAGGCTGCTCAGTTTCTAAGAGGGCTCCCTTTTAAGGGGAGCAGGTGCTGTCTTTGACATGACCTCAGTGGCAGGCTCATTGATCACCTCCCCGTGCGGGGGGTGGGGGGGAGGGCAGCCTTGCTAGGCCACAGAGGAAGATGATACAGTCAGCCTTGATGAGACCTGATAGACTAGGGTCAGATAGAAGGGGAGGAGGTCCTCCCCTATCAGTGGACTAGGAAAGGGGCAGAGAAGGAGAAGAGGGAGGCTGGGTGGGACTGGGAGGATACAAGGAGGGGGCTATAGCTGACATACAAAGTAAATAAATTGTGATCAATAATAAGTAAATATAAAAACAGGTAGTCTGGAATGTAGTATGATTTAATTATTGGTGTCTGCTCTTAATCTATCTTTAGTGGTACATGAAAGTTTTGGGTGACATTGAGGAAGAACTTTGAGGAACAATTGTGTAACTCATTATTTGTAACTGCTAGCTTCTAATAGAGAAATGTTATGGGATTAACTTTCAGTTTTAAATTATGTAAACTGAGTGCCTATGACTAATATATTACTCATTTATCTTACGTCATGAACTTGGATAATCTACCTTTTAATAAGAGTCTAGGGTAATTATATTGATGTGATTATTTAAAAGCCTGAAATTTTGTTCATCTTGTAGTGTTATAGACTTTAAAAGACATTTTAGTAAATGGTGGTTAAGGTGGTGGAGAGATGGCTCAGCAATTAAGAGCACTTACTGCTCTTGCAGATTACCTATGTTTGGGTTCCCAGCATCCATGTCAGATGCCTGTAACTCCATTTCCAGGGGATTTGATGCCCTCTGACCTCCTCAGGACACATAAGCACCCAGTGCCCATAAACTTACCCATGAACACACATATGCACATAAAATAAAAAATAAAGTAACACTTCGTAACTTAGAAAAAGTGCTAGTTAATGTGATTTCGGAGTTGTAAGCTCACTGTTAGGCATCCACTATAAAGTTATAGTTGCTTCTTAGTTTGAGAGTATCTTTAACAATGCTATGTGATAGCACATTTTAATAAAGTTTTAGAACACTAATAGAAAGCTAAAGTCATACTCTCCTCTCATGGTTTCTTTAATATTCTGATTATTGTCAGCCGACTGTCTAAAACAAATCAACACTTTGCTCATTTATGATTGCCAGTGATCTTAGGATTCAGTGTCTAGAGTCCTTTAATGGAAGCCAAGCAGCATATTGCTTTGTATTATTGATATTTTTACTTATTTATAGTATCAACTATAGAGGTCACAGTTTTTAATCTCTTGAGGTCTGTAAAAAGCGTATACATGTGCTTTACATTAGGATCAACTTTAAGATACTACATAAACCAGATCAAGAGCCCTGCTGTATTACTTTGATGCTTAGATTGTTCGCTCTGTTCTGTGCTCTATTTATTTGAGATGGGATCTTGCTGGGTTGTCTAGGCTGCCCTTAGATTGCTGGGCTTAGATGATCTTCCTGCCTATACATCCTGAGAGGCTGGGACTTTCGATGATGTGCCGGTTACTGTACTGGCTGTTGCAGTGTATTTATTTATTCATTTTTGAGACAGGGCCTCTCTGTGGAGTCCGGGCTGGCCTTCAAGTGGTGATTCTTTTGCCCTAGTTTATCAAGTGCTGAGATACCAAGTGTGCACTATATCTGTGTTTATAATAGGAGGCATTTTAAAATCTGGCAGAAACATGCAAATAAGTTGGTCCTTTCAATTTCATAATATGAACATTTGTACTTATATGCTTTCTTATAAAATTATCTGATAGCTTTTTTAGTATACTGAAAGTTTAGCTAGCCGGGGGCTGTGGTGCAGGGCTGTAATCCCAGCACTTAGGGACTGCTGGAGGCAAGTGAATCTCTGTGAGTTCAAGGCCAGCCTGGTCTACAAAGTGAGTTCAGCGAAGGCTACACAAAGAAACACTGTCTCGAAAAAAACAAAAACAAACAACAACAACAACAACAACAAAAGTTTAAGTTTTACTTCATGGTCTAAATTAGAAAAGGAGTAAAAGGATATCTTAGGCTGTCTAATTTATAATGTGACAGTATGAAAATGGACTCTATTCAGGAAATAGTGGATAAGAAGTCTGCATTCCATTTGTGTTTGATTTAAAATAAATAGCAGCTGTTTTTACTTAAATGCCAATTCTAAAACTAGTGTGTTTAGAGATAGTCTCTTTCTTCCTAACCATAATGAAAAACTTTATCATAACAAAGTTTAAAATTAAATAACCAAGATCTTTTGGGATAAGTAGATTTTTAGAGTGAGGATCTATAAAATACAGGAGCTCTCATTTGTTTTTAATTTGTTAAAAGGAAAATGCAATTGTAAAGAATAATTTGCATGTTCTCAATTTGTAATTTAGAAAAGTTAATTTTCATTTATTTTCCTTTTTTTTTTTTTAAGGCAGGGTTTCTCTATGTATCCTTGGCTGTCCTGGAACTTGCTATATAGACCAGGCTGGCCTCAAACTCACAGAGGTCACTTGCCCCTGCCTCCTCAGTGCTGGGATTAAAGGTGTTCACCACCATTGCCCATCTTACTGTCCTTTTATAACAAGGATGTTTGCCTTGTGTCGCAATTGAACTGGTAAAAAAATTTTTTTTTAAAGTTTATTTTTGTGTACATATTAGGTGGTATACTCACTAAATAATATATTATGGTACCATTCAATATGTACTCTATTGAACATTAGAAAATTTTTTTCTTACTGGGTATTGTTTTTTTTTTTTCTTTTTGAATTTTATTTTTTTCTTATCAGTTACATTTTATTAACTCTGTATCCCAGCCGTGTCCCGATCCCTCATTCCCTCCCAGTCCCTCCCTCCCTCCCTCATCTCCACTGTGCCCCTTGCCAAGTCCACTGATAGGGGGGACCTCCTCCCCATTCATCTGATCCTGTTTTATCAGGTATCTTCAGGACTGGCTGCAAAGCTCTCCTCTGTGGCCTAACAGGACTGCTCCTCCCTTGGGGGGTGGGGAGGTCAAAGAGCCAGTCATTGAGTTCCTGTTAGAAATAGTCCTTGTTCCCCTCACTATGGGAAACCAATTGGTTACTGAGCTACCACAGGCTACATTTGAGCAGAGGTTCTAGGTTATATCCATACATGGTCCTTGGTTGAGTGTCAGTCTCAGAAAAGACCCTGTGCCCAGATATATTTGGTCCTTGTGGAGCTCCTATCCTTTCCTCATCAGACTAACTCCCCTTCTTTCTTATGATTCCCTGTACTCTGCCAAAGGTTTGGTCATGAGTCTTTGCTTTGAAAACACTGCTAGTTAGAGTCTTTCAAATGTGCTCAGTAGACTCCTGTCATACGTTCAATGCACATCCCATCTGTCTTTCTTAATGAGGATTGATCATCTTACCCCATGTCCACTCTCTTGATTATCTTTTTTAGGTGTACAGATTTCATTATGTTTATCATATCTTATAGGTCTATATAAGTGAGTATATACCGTGTTTGTCTTTCTCCTTCTGGGATACTTCACTCAGGATGATCTTTTCTAGATCCCACCATTTGCCTGCAAATTTCATGATTTCCTCCTTTTTGATTGCTGAGTAGTATTCCATTGTGTAAAATACCACAATTTCTGTACCCATTCCTCCGTTGATGGACATCTGGGTTGTTTCCAGGTTCTGGCTATTACAAATAAAGCTGCTATAAACATGGTTGAGCAAATACTTACTGGGTATTGTTGATTCCTACTTCTTGGGTTGAGCAGTGGCCTTGGGTGTGGCTGCTATTTTGGCAGAAGAAAATGTTAAAGCTTTGGGTAAAGTTCTTTAGTAAGTCTTTGAATAGCCCTGCTGGAATGGCTGTTTACTAAAGATGATGTATTGGTTGCACTAGGGTGCTTTCTATAGAGACCTTTTGTCAGGTGACGTGATGTTGGGCACTCTGATTTCTCTGTTCCCACTCTTTAGATGAGTCTTTGGCTCATAGCACATTCCCAGCTTTCAGACACAGGATGGACTTTTAAGACCAGTAGTTGTACCTGCATTTTTTTATAGGCAAGATTGCAGTTTGTTTTCATTTACTAAATAATTGGATTGAACTCAGAGCTGTGCACAAGTATTTCCTTACAGTGTGTGTCCCTAGCCTTCAGTTTAATTGATTTTGCTCTGCTTTACTCTAATTGGTCCCCAGATCCCCTTTCTCACCATTCTCACATAAATTCTGATAGTAGTAAAAATGGCTGAAAAAAAAGGGGGGGGGTATCATAAATTAGAATTGTCATTCCCAAGGATAGACTGAATTTATGTACAGTAATTGTTTCATACAACTCATAATTAGCTGTTTTTGCTTAATGCATTTGCTAAAAGACAGTTTTTGATTAAAGTAAGGCAGTCTGAATATCTAAGTTAATATCATATGGAAGGAAACTCCTCCTTTGTCTTGCTGGGTTGAACTTCATAGAGTACAGAGTCAGTCCCTCTTAAAACTATCTTTTCTTAATTCTATTTCACCCAATGTTTTCTAGTTTATTTTATATGGCATTGGTAAATCCTTTGTTGACTTTTTAAGGATTACAGAATATATTCCCAAAATTTCTCCTATCTACATACTTCCCAGTAATATATCTTAATCCTCAGTATTTTGTTACATAATAGGAAGAGGCTAACTTTTGAGTGGGTAGTTTGAGGTAACTATGTAGTGACAATTAAGATAGGGCTTTCTGACTTTCTTGGATCTGTGTTCAGTATTTATCGTAATTTTGGAAGAAGCTCCACTCTTTCAGGTAATTTTTTTTCTAAGTGTTTGCTATTATATTTAATATTGTCTCATAGTTGTGGGGCACAAACATTTCCACTTTTTGATACTTTTTTCTTCTTTCTTTAGGTTGAATGATTTTTACCAAAACAATTTCAAGTTCACTGATAATCATGTAGAAGAAATATGCTGTCTTTGAAACCATGTTTTTCTTTTTTAAACTTGGTATTATTACTTAATGTGTGGTTTTTATGTCTTTGTTAAAAAGATAGGGGTATCTGCTCATAATGTTGTATATAGATTCTAACATCAGAATTTTCCTCTTGATCTGTTAGCATTTAAATTATTGTGATTTTAGCATCTTGTGTGATAGTGCTAATATTTGGCTCATCTTTATGTTCAGTTTTGTTATTTGTTTTGTATGTTGAAATACTGTTTTTTCTTGCTTTTTTAAAAATATCTTTCATGCCTTGGGAGTGAATGAGAAATATAGTTGAGAAAGTTACCTTTGTTTAGAAATGGATTCGCTGGTAGGTTGAGTCAGCTTGTCACTGATCTCATGTAGCTTACTGTTTCTGTTACTACTTACGCTGCAGCACTCATTTGGGTGAGTTGCTGTTTTTGATGCTTTATGTGGCCTAGAGCATGTTCCTGGCGTGTCAGCCATGCTGCGTTACACAGGAGTTTTCACTGTGTCATGGGAGTGGAGGAGTTTTTTATTTTCCTCATTGGCCTTCAGTCTTAATGTAAGGCTTTGAACCCACTTCCCAACTTACAGCATGCAAGACTTCCAAGTCTTGAGGGTCATGATGGTTGGCTAGCTCATATGTACTTCTCTATAGATTCCTGTAACTGAGTCCTTTAATTCACTTTTTATATGATGCATTTTCTTGTTAGAGTTTTTCTACTTTCTGCCCTTTGCTATTTCACTCACTGACTCATGATATTAAAAATTTAATACTGCATACCATATTGAGCTATGCTTTACAGATATCTGCTATTTTAAATGAACAGCATTAGTTTTTACAGTTAACTGTGCTGTGTAATTTATGCCTGTATTCCCAATATTAGCATATAAATTATAAAAAGACTTTTAAGGGAGTACTAATTCGGTTTTGTTCATTTTTGTGTACATGGAAATTTGACTTCTGCATTACCAAAATATTGACGTTGCTTATAATAATGTGTATACATAAGAATGTTCACTCAATGAAGAGATGTTCTTTTTGTACATCTGTATGAAAGATGAAATTTCTTGGGTCTGGGCCACACTTGTGGTGAGCCATCATCATCTCATCAGGAGACTTAGCCTATTCATTGTGCTATTTCATATGACTATATTTTTGAAGCTGGCTATATACAGTTCTTAATTATAGTGGTATATACTAATTTGTATTTATATACTTTGGGTTTTGATTTTTTTGAATAAATGCAAATGTTTGCTTATAACTATCACATCTGTACAACTACTGTAGCATATTTGCTGCTTATGCCTGCAAAAATATGTATATTGTCTTGAGTAGTCTATGGGCTGTTCTTTCTTTTTCCTTTTGACAGGGTTTTCTCTATATAGCCTAGCCTGGCCTCTAATGCCTTAACCTTTCAAGTGTTAGGATTATAGGTGTGCTCCACACCAGGCCCTCTTGAGGCATAAAATTCATGTCTTGAAAATAATTTTTAAAGATCTTTGTTTTCCTAGAATTAAATTTTTGAGATTTTAATCTTTCAATATTTTAGACTACGGGTTTAATTTTTTTTTTTTTCAATTTTCAGCATTTTAGAACGGAAGGGCTCCCTTGGGAGAAGGAAGAAGATTATCACAGGAGGGATTGGGAGCATTTATGAAAATGCCACAGTGAAACTCGTGGTTTTATGTGCTAACTAAAAACTTGGTTGCATCTTTTGGTGTTCTTACATAATGTAAGAATTGCCTGCGCATTTATCTGAGGTTCATGTGTACTTCTTGTGGTCTGGTTTATAGGCTGGCTGACTACTCCTGCATTTTGGCAATGTTTTACTGTATGTTTCTTTCAGGGTTAGATATCTTCCCTGGCACTCCCTTTTGTTCTCTGTCGAGCCCTTTGGTGGTTCTTTGCTGGCTGTTGTTTGGTAGTTTAACTAATGTCTAAGACATGAGCTTTCTTCACATTCCATGTTGATTGGCTCATTGACCTGAACAGGCCAGAAAGCTTTTTCAGTTATTTTTATGATTTAGGAATTATGTATTATTTTAGTTAATGGACTTAGCTGTTTAATGCTGACCACTCAAGACCTTAGTTTATATTTACTTGCACCATAAAAGCCTGTTAATATTCCATAGTTCTCGTAAGTTGATTTCATAATGTAAGGGCATTCACTTTTTCGAATTCTGGGGAAAAATGCACAAATTTGTGGAAGGATTATGTAATCACATCAGAAGTCCTGAGCTCTTTTATGATTTCATTTTTTTATCTGCTGACTTATCCACAGAATATGATAATGAGGGCTTTCTCCATTCTGAGTGCCAACATAGGACACTGTGACTTATGGTAGCTTTAATTTATTTTGGAGCACACTGACTATATTTAGTGGCTTTTAAAGGATCATGTTTAATCTTCCCTAAAATTCTATGACAACAGGAGATATTAAGGAAACTGAAAGCTTAAATCTTTAGTCTAGTGTAATGGCCGTTACCTCATAGATAATGACAGATGTAAACCTTGCATAAACTCCTCACTGGTATTTCTCTTGGTAGGTATGTTTCTCTACATTTGCCCAGGCTTCCATCACTATGATAGCACTTTAAGGCTCAGCTTTGTTTGCTGAGATTCAGCCAGGATCTTAGGCGATTGTTTTAGGCCTCATCGCTCATATCCTGACTATTGTCTATAAATACTGTGGATTCTAACTCCAAACACTTAGGTTTCTCCACTTTTCTTTGCTGTCCTCTATTCTAGGTCACCATACCTTCTTTCTTAGGGGTTCCTGTAGTAGCTTTGTCTTTGTTGCTGCTTTGCCTTGGATAGCCCAGTCTCTCAGAATCCTATAGTACTGCATGGAATTCTCTGTGTCCCTGCTTTTAATGGCCCATGTTCCTAAAAGAAACACCACGCCCTGACATGTCAATTGCAGCACGTTCTGGCCTGTCTTCGGTTCTCTTTATGTGCTTTGTCTTGTTGGCGTCTTCTTTGTTGCCAGGATTTGCCAAACCTGTCCCCTCTTTCTGAGCCTTGTGCTTCATGGCTTCTGTTCTGATTTTCCTCCTTGGCTTTTGGCATGCAGTGGCTGTTATTTGACTTTTGGTTTTATATTTTTCTCAGGACTTCTTTGATGATTTCCTGTAGGAACAGTCTCCTTCCTTGTTTGCTTCAGTAATCACAGAAATCATTTAATTCCTTATAATGTTTACAGCCGGAAATTAAGTTTTAATTATACTTAAATGTATTAAGTTTTAATATATTTCTAACGTTTTGTCTGTACCTACCTATGTGAACCTGAGCTGTGAAAGGACTACGCTTTTGTCATTCTTGATAATGTAGTATGGAGATTGTGCCACTACATTCATATGCTTCCCAAAACTTTTTGGATAATAAATGTCTTAATTCACACATTATGTGTATAAACTGTTCTACTTCATTTTTCCTCAGAATTTCTATGAATGTTGAAGTAGAAGAAATAATATATTTTAACCATGTGTGTTAAACATTTAAACTGATTTAAAATGTATCTTATTTTAAGTGATGTTTTATGGCAAACAGTAAAACAGCTAACACTTTTCACTATGACCATTTTAGAATTCATTTTTACGTGGAGTAGGGATTGTTTTATGTAGATGTGTTATGGTGTAAATGAATCCTTCTCGCCAACTTAGTGCCGAGTGAACTTTTAACTTCTCAGATGACCTTGCGAGGCAATCAGGACTCAGCATCCCCTCCTACGGATCGCACCCCTTGAGGCTCTTCTGTCCTGGGAGGACATAGCAACAAAGTGCACTCACTTTGTAGGGCCTGGATCTTGAGGTTTTTAATCTTTAGAATTGTGACAATATGTTTCTATTGTGAAACAACTCAGTCTCGAGTATTTTTGTTATAGTATCTGAATGGATGAAGACAAAATAGGAATTATCACAGTTACTATTTTGCATCTTGCTTTCTAAAATCTAGCATATCTTAAGCTTTTTCTTAATCATTAAGTAAAATAAAAATATAAATTATTCATTTTTATTATATAGGCTCCTATTGGCTTATTTTTTTCCAGTTTTTCTTTTATATTTTTATAAGCAAATATGTACTTTTTAGGGTTCTAGGCTTTACACTTATTTGTAGTTTTTGAGATTTTCATACACAAGTACACTGTATTTACCGAATTTCCAGCCCTCCCTCTCTCATTTCCAACACCTCCTGCTTCCCTGAACCCTATTCCCTCTGGGATTTCTGATCTTTCAATATTGTTATGTGTGCTTTGCGCCCCTCCCCCGCCCAGTCCGTTTAGTGTAGCTTCTGTGAGCATGTGTTTATCTCTGACCATGTGCATGTAGAAAACTGATTTTCTCCCTCAGCCCCAGCTGACTGTTGTATTTTGCCTGCATGTATGTCTGTGTACTATGAGCATACCTGGTGCCTGCAGAGGCCAGGAAAGTATCAGGTTGTTTGGAACTGAAGGTAAAACAGTTCTGTGGGGACTAGGGGTAGGACCTGGGTACTCTAGAAAAGCAGCTAGTGCTCTTGGCTGCTGCATCGTCTCCAGGAATATGCTCTTATTTCTTTGACCTTTCACTATGAAAGATTTTGAGTATCTTCTTTTTTGTGTAGTATTATTTTTCTATTGTTATTTTGAGACAAGATCTTACTATATTGTTCTGGCTGGCCTGGTACCATCTAGGCTGGTCTTGAACTTGTGGCAATCCCTACTCTTAGAGTACTGGGATTGTAGGTGCGTACTACTATACCTAATCTTTCCTTTGGGTGTTACTGGATGGATTGTCCCTTGAGATGGGGGGAGGTCCTGGTGGAAAATTCCTGAGTAGTGAGAGACAATTAAGATTGGTTCTTTGTTGTAGGAAGTTATTAATATTTACTATTGGTTTATCTTCTGGTAATGCTGCTGTTAATCCTCAGAAGCTGTATAACCAAATCGCACAGAGACTGGGTTTTTAGTTAATCTAGAACACAATGCTGGGCAATATTTACTCCCTCCTAAACCGCCAAGCCCTCAGTTTCCTAACATTTAGATTTCCCACATTATACTTGCTTTTTGTGAAATCTTAGGTCTGGTTCATGCTCCAAGTCCTCCAAGCTCTCTCCTTCAGCTCTGCTCTCCTCTTACTCTCCTCTCGCCCCTTCTCCTCCCACTCACCTCTTCTCCTCCCACTCACCTCCTGCCTTCTGGCTCCTCCCTCTTTCCTGTCCTCTGGCTCCTCCCATTGCACAACATTGTATCTAGTTGCTTTATTTTGTCCTGTTTACACAGAGTTGAGACAGGATGCTTATAATGAGTATCACAATGCAATATCCGGATTGAAACCAGAGAGTTGGGGGTGGGGAAATCAGCATTTGAATTAACAAGGGTAAGGCGTATACATTTTAAAAGAACATTATACCAACAGTTCTTGGCTGACATTTCTATTAATTCTCTGGCTAATATAAAAATGAGAATTCACTGAAAGGGTTGAAAGCCATTCTTCCTTCCTTTCCCTCCCATTCCTGCTGCATGCTTAGCAGGCACTCTACCCCTTAGCAATGTCCTCATCCCTTGAATTTCTTAACTTGGATTTCTGAAAGTTACCTGTCAGTTACCACAACATAACAATGCCATCCTTACTTTCTTTTGCCAGTTCTTCCTGTATGTGGCTCCTTTTTGCACGTTAGTTCATTTTAAATAGTTGCACATTTGTTCTGCAGTTTGTCATTAATATCATAATGGCTTTAAACTGTATTTTCAGGTGTTACCTGTATTTCTCTTTTACCATAGGAACTAGTGTTCCTGATGCACTTGTGTAGGGAAGAGTTGGGAGCAAAATACAGAAAGGAATAATGGAACAGATTCATCTTTAGCATAATGTAAGCATGCATTCATTCATTTCTAGTATTGAGGATTAAATTTAGGGATAAGTAATCTTTCTCTGAGCCACACCCTTAGCTCATATTTATGCATTTCAGTTATTTATTATCTCCTTACTCAAGGCTCTTGTGCTTCAGTTTTTCCTTTGTGGATCATAATTCCTACCGCAGTAAGGATTAAATTGTGTGTGTATATCTGTACTGCCTACAATTTGGTCTTCAGTAAATTAACTTTTCCCCCTACTTTGGATGCTAAGATTGATTGTCCCAGTACTTAGAAAGGCTGCTACATAGGAGTGCAGTCAACTGCTATATTCTAGGACATCGTCTGAGTTACTGAAAGTATACAATAAGTTATACTGTGTGGGGCAAAGTTTTTTAATAGATTCATTTTCTATAACAAAGCTACAGATGGAAGTAGAACTGTACAATGAAAATAAGATATGAAAAAGACTGAAATTTAAAATGAATTTTCTGTTGCATTTACTTATTTGAAGGAAACAATGTTATGTTAAATAATTTAGTTTTACTAGTTGACAGGGAAAAGCATGTAAAGGTTTTAGAATGTTTCTGTGATACTGAGTGATTCACATAAATCTTCAAGGCTGTATGTTTTGGTATAACACTGATAAGTTTATTTTATGGAAATCAAGTGGATCTGGAGTACCATATTTCCAAAAAGTTCCTGTTAACAATAGGGTTATCAAATTGTCACCTGGATTAACACCTGGCAAATGAATAAGCTTCTCAGCAAGCCAGAAACATTATCCCAAGCAGGCTTGAAATAATGGGATTAGATTCCTGAGTTCTTCATGTCCTCTGGCAGAGAAGATGCTGGCTGTCAAATGCAGTGGAACAGAGGTTGGGCTGGAGAGCTCTCGACTCTGTTATGATCTTTTTTCTGCAAACAGTAGGAGACCCTTACTTACTGTCTGCTAACTAAGGTGAAGGAATGAATGACATAGAATGTACTCTCCAGTAAGATGGATTTATGTCATTTTAACTGGCATATTAAATATATCTGTTTAATAGGATTGTTGTGAATATAGGAAAAAATGTTGAGCACAGCATTCAGCATATAGTAACTCTTTAAAACCATGCTCTTGCTTTATGCTGATGCAGTGTTCCAAATGGTTATTTAATTTTTAAGAAAGCCTCAGGTCTTAGCTACAATAAAGGATTAAAAGCTAGAATGAGACTGGAGTGTGATTGATTGCTACTACAGCAACTGCTGACAAACAAACACAAAGAGAACTTAACAGTTAATGATACTGCTTTTGTATGTAGAGTAAATACAGATATTTTAAGAGGGCACATGTTCCATTTCAGTGCTCATCTCTGGCTAGCCTAGAAACACTGTATAGCAACACAGGCAGATAAAGTGTCCCACATGAACAAAACTCAGCATTTATTCCGTGCTTACTGTGCATTAGCACTGCTTTGAAGGGATTCATTTGGTCCTCATGGCGGACTGAGGGGAAGAGTCTCATAGGAGGTAACAGAGACTTGGAGAAGCTAAGTGCAATTCACAGGGCTGCCAGGTGTGGGCTTCATCTTAAAGTATTGTCTTCTGCCTGGTGAATTTAGTTAACAGCTTCAAATTATAAAACTTGTTCCATTTTAGACTCCAATAATTTCTAAAATGTGCCATTTCCTTTTTTTAGTTAGAATGTACTCTGTATAGTAAACAGGATAAGGTTACTGTTTGCCTATGTGCAAAAGTACAGATATTCTTAATGATTTGTGTTGATCTGCTCACCATTGTCATTATTGGGCTTACATTGCTTTGATGTTTATTTTTCACAGGGTTACTCAGTCATCAGTATACAGCTTATCTGCTTTTTCAAAGCAGATATCCACTTGCTAGTCAGCACCTATATCAAGAAATATATTGTCTTCACCCTGAATGTTCTTTTTAAATCATTGTATGCTAATATCCCAGCTGAACCACTGTCCTTGGATTTGTTTTCTTGTTTTTGATTATAACTTAAGTTGAATCATGAACATATGATTATACCAAATTTATTTATTGTGAAGCTATATATATATATATATATATATATTAATTATTTTATTTTATGTGCGTCACTGTGAAAGTATCAGATCACTTGGAGCTGGAGTTATAGACAGTTGTGAGCTGCCATGTGGGTGCTGGGAATTGAACCCGCATCCTCTGGAAGAGCAGACAGTGCTCTTAACCACTGAACCATCTCTCCATCCCCGAAGCTGTATATTTTATGTTTTAATGAATGCTAAGGTGGAAGATAGATATAGCTTGAGTTGTAAATAAGATGCTACTTTGATTAAAAGTATTAGGTTTTAATGTATGTTATGTGTGACAAACTTTGTGAGTACTTTTTCTGTGTTTTGACTAAGTAATGTTGGAAAGGAATTTTTGTATGAGTAGTGCTTATTGCACTAAAGAATCTAGGAGCTGTGAAACTTCATGACCGAGTTCTGTGCCATTTGCATTATGGGAACCAGTTGAAATGAAGTCCCGAAGTTTCACATAGTTACACGTAGGCAGTATGAGTGTACAAGTGTCTGTGTTTACTCACACAGTGTTGCTTTATTTTATGAAATACCACAGTGGCTACTTGAAAGTTTCCTGTATACCTTGCCTCACATTCAAGGTATTTTATTTTATTTATTCTTTTTCATTATTATCATTTATTACAATTGATTCAATTTATATCCCAGCTGTGGTCCCCTCCCTGGTCTCCTCTGAATCCCACCATCCCTCTTCTCCCCCTATCCCCTTTCCCTAGTCCACTGATAGGGGAGGTCCCCCTCCCCTTCTGTTTGACCCTAGCCTATCAGGTCTCATCAGTACTGGCTGCATTGTCCTCCTCCGTGGCCTGACAAGGCTGCTGCCCCAGGGGGAGGTAATCCGAGAGCCTTCACATTTAAGTTTTAGAGATTTTTATTTGGAATTGTGGATCTCATCATCTGTGGTTAAACAGAAGAGAACAGAACTCTGACAGGATATTGACTATCTTTTTATATTTTCTGTAGAACAAAATTTGTGAGGAGAATGCAGACAGCAAACTCAGCAAATGAGTTTCTTTTATAGTCACATAATTAGAAAGATTCCTTAATATTTGAATTATAAGGCCAGTATATTATTTTAACTTATGCCTATAGGTCACATGTTCTGAGTGCTAGAGTAGTGAGTGAAACAAAACAGTGATTATATGCTGAAGTGGGAAAATGGCAAACAGCTGGCCATGTATGCATGCAGGTCTAGAGATGGTAAATGTTACAAGTGAAAAATAGGAGAGGGAGAGGAAGAGAAAGAAGATAGGGGAGGAGTGGGGAGAAGAGGAGAGAGAGAATGTCAGGGACAGTGTATGTCTGTGCACGCATATTTGCTAGTTTATATACTGTGGTCAATACAAGCATCTTAGGGAACATTTGACAGGAAATACACAGAGATAGGTATGATACCTTTCCCTTTTTCCTTAGGTAGAGAGAGTGCCATGGTCTACGTGGTAATCATTGGTCAGAGAAGACTAGGCCAGAGAGACAGTGTAGGAAAAATTCACAGGCTCTTTTTCACTGGTGTGAGGAATAGGGAAATGAGATGGGGAGCTACCACAGGATTTTAGAGAGAAGATGTGACATTATCTCTAATTGAAAAGGGACCACTTTCTACATTCTATTGAGTTCAGGCTGTAGAAGGGCTTATCTTGATCATGCTCCCTTGTCATCTGTGGAAGTTCGGAAAATGGTACATGTACCAAATCCAGTGTAAAGTGAAAACCTTTCTGCTTTATTATCCTGAAAGTGAAATTCATTGTAATATAAAAACATAAGACATATATGATTAAAAAAATACAATGGCATAAACACCAAAAAGATACCTAAAACTTTGTTTTACCTTCTGCTCTGTCCCTGATTCGTTAAAGCATGGAGCCAATTTTAGTCTTTTTCTCCTTAATCTTGTGGTTGAACTGCTTTGATATCTTCTCCTTGGTCTTCCTCTTACTTGCTTTGTCTGGATCTTCCTGCCTTCTTAATATTTTTAAAAGTCTTTGTTAGCAACCTTTTCCCCCCTCACTAAAAATGTAAATTAACACTTCTAGCATGTGCAAGGATCTGGGTGTGATACTTAACAAGGCAAAATAAATAAATTGATATAATTAAAAAATACCACATGTGTATTAGTTACATTTTTGCTGCAGTGATAAAACATTAAAGCCAAGGCAATTTCTGGAGTTATTTGGGCTTAGCGTTCCAGAAGGGTAAGAATCCATCACATTCAAAGCAGTGAGGTATGGCAGCCAAGGAAGGAAGCTGACAGCTCCTGTCTTCAAACTCAGGCATGAAGCAGAGAGAAAACTAGAAATGGTGGCGTCTTTAATCTCTGAAAGCTCACCTCCACTGACATGCTTCCTCCAGTAGGACCTTATTTTCTAAACCTCTCCAAAGAACCCAACAACTGGCGAATGATGTGCAAACACCTGAGACTGGGGCAGGGGGCGGTATTTCTCCCTCAAACCGCCATCACATATATGTTACAATTACACTAATCCACAATTTAATCATCTTTTAAGTGTTTGAACTTGTAATTTAAAGTAATTTAATTATGTTACACACATATCTGTATTGACTGCTGTAGGTCTAAAGAAATTTAGTTCAAGGAATTGGGTCAGGTGATTACAGAGACTGGTAAGTCTAGAAGTCTAGGAACAAGTTGGCAGACTGGGGCCTTGGGCCAGGGATGGTGTTATGTAGTCCCTTGAGGCAGAGTGTTTCCTTTTCAGAGAAAGCTCAAACAGTTTTGTTATGTAGCTGGGTCTGGATTGTAGATGTTTCTTTTTTTCTTGTTGACTCAGGCATGGAGAGCCCAAGCTCAGAGGCAGTCTTCAGTGGAGTTGTATATTCTAATGGAAGCATTCTTCACGTCAGAAGTAAGACCTCTAGAGCAGCCAGACCATAAGGCTGTATAGGTATGGTGTTGTTTAGAGAGTGCTGTCATTGCTAGTTTTACCCTGGCAATTTTGGTCCTGGTAAACAGGAGAAATAGTACTCTATTGGATACTAATTTAGAGCAATCATAACCTTGTGAGTATTGTTGCTTCAGATCTACACAGGATTTTGTTAGCTATGTGATATTGTAACATCTTTCCAAAGTCCATTAAATCACCATTCAGTCAAGCTGATCCCGTGATGGTGGTGGGAGAACTTAGTAAGACCAGTGAACTTTATGTACATGGGTCCATTGTTATGCTCCATGTGCTGTTAGGGGAATTTGCTATCAGAAGCCATGCTGTGTGAAATGACTAGATGATAGATAAGGCCTTCTGTAGGCCTGTGGATGGCAGGTTTGGCAAAAACATTGTATGCAGCTATGTACCAGACCTAGCCTTTTCCTTCTCTAGTCAGCTATGAGTACTTGATCCTATGAGGCCATGGGTGTGATCTAGGAGAGAGAAAATGTAGCAGGAATGGGGCTCACGGGCATCAGGCCTACTTGTTTATAAATTACTTGAACTTTCAGGGTACACATTTTGGTACATCTTTTTGTTGTTGTCCTTTCTTTCTTTCTTTCTTTCTTTCTTTCTTTCTTTCTTTCTTTCTTTCTTTCTTTCTTTCTTTTTTTTTTTTTTTTTGACAGAGCTTTTTGGTGTAGCCCTGGTTGTCCTGGCACTTGTTCTGTAGACCAGGCTGGCCTCAGAGACCCACCTTCCTCTGCATTCTAAGTGCTGGGATTAAAGGTGTGTGCCATTACTGTCTAGCTTGATCACCATCTTGTCTAAAGCACTTCCATTTGTTGGCAGTAATGCAGAATCTATCCACTATCTTGAGTTTGGTTCAGTTAACACCAGTTCATGATGGAGTTCAGATTGTGTAGGAACTTGGTAACTTATTATCCAGTCTCCAATAAAGCCCAGGGACAAATAGCATGCTTCTCAGAAGGAAAGTTAACTTTCCATGGAGGATGGCAGGCTCTAGTCCAAATTCCCAAGGGTCTGATTTACCTACACAGTGGCTTGCCAAAGGATTCAGACAGTGTATCTGTCATTGCTACTTCAAGCATCTCCTGGATCATGTAGGTCAAGTTGCAGATAATATTGCATAGCAGTCCAGCTTTATGCAGAGCATTTGTTGTTCTGGGCAACATTTGGACCTTAGGCCAAGAAAGTTGGTGCAGCCCTGATGTAAAAGACACTGAAAGTGTATTTCAAATACAACTTCTTTGCAGAAAACAAACTGTACCTGATTGTCTTCATTAACAGATGTTCGAAAAAATAAAAGAGTATATTTCAGATCAGTATTTGCATACCACGTACCAAGAGATGACTTAGTGTGTAAGCAGAGACATCACATCTGGTACAGTAGAATTTACAGAAGGGCTTGATTCTTTGTTCTGGTAACTCACAATGATTTTGTTTGACTTGATTTGACCTTTCTAGCTATCCAGATCAAATCAGAAGTTTTTCCTGCATGCATTGTTGGTCGCCGTGTACCAGAGAAGTTCTGTTACTGTTTGCATTTAGCTGTCTGTTAGGTAGCTGTGCTCACCTTATGTTTGGCTGTTAAGTACTGCTGCCTGGCCCCTGCTTTCCTAGTATCCAATTATACTCATTGCATTTAAGGACTTCACATCAGTGATAGAGGTTCCCATGGTAATTAGTGACTTAGACAGCAACTCTAGAGCTCTTTAACTATGCTGAAATGCTTATTATTATTACTTGTAATTGTGAAAGCTAACTAATCTGGATGCTCCCGAATTAGGTAAACAGATTTTATGTGAGGAACCACTTTTTTATTTGGAAAGTATATGCTTTAGCAGTTCTGGCCCTGCAACTTCATTTGATATAGGGCTCATTTTGCTTTATGTTTAGCAACTAACCAGCTAGGCTGTGTAAAGAAAAGATGTTTGTTAGTTCTTACAGTTTAAGGTCATCGTGCTCTCATGAGCATTTCGTGGTGGATGGCATCATAACAGTATGTTTAAGAGGGCTCATGAGGTGAGGCAGGAAGACAGCAAGGAGGGGCTGATCTTGCTTCCTTACAATAACTAAGCAACACTTGGAATTACACACAAGTAGTGTTGATCCCTGCCTAGTGCTGACTTCCCAGTGATATCTTCCACTAGGCTCTGTCTCTTACAGGTACCATCAGTTTTCACACTGTCACACTGAGGAACAAACTTAGAACATACAAACCCTTTGGGATTGTGTTCAGACCACAGCAGCAAGGTTTGCCTCAGGTGGTAGAAAGTGTGCTCCCACTACTAGAGTCCAAGCTCAATTAGATGTTTGAAGTCCACAGCACCACAGACTGCATAATCACAATTCCAGTTCTCAAGAGTCCCATTACTTTCAAAGAGTGCTTTTGACTTAATACACAGTATTCTGTGAGGCTGAGAATTCAGTTTGTCTTGTTTTAAAGGTACTCAGGATGACACTGTAGTTCTGATATTCAGAAATTGGCTCTGTAGCCCCAGTGGATAAAATTTCTTTTAGGCCTGGACATAGACTCTTGTAGATCATTGTGCAATGCTTGAATTAGGCATATGCCGTTTTGGGTTTTCACTTTTATTTTCCTACTTCATGTAGCAGTGAGGAGTCAGCCACCAGCTAATCTCATTATACTCGTTTGAAAGATGCTCTGAGCTATCAAATACATGGTCATTCAGAACCTTGGTTTAATACTATTTCATTAGGAATATTCAATTATTATATTCTGTATATTTGTATTGATGCACTGTGCTATGAGCTGTTCTCTTTACCAATGGAAATAGTCTGTTGTTTCCTAGATCTAATGAGAGTAGAGAACCAATTCAGAAAATTCATTAAAAAATTTCTCTAGAACCACTGTCAGTACTCAAATCAATTGCTGCTAGAGAAAAATAAACAGAGGAATGAATGGATGCAAATATGATCAAATTTAAGAAATTGGTTTATGTGATTGTGAAGTTTAATTTGAAATTTGTAGGACAGGTATCAAAGCTTAGAAACTTTTGGCTGAAATTGATTCCATATTCTTGGGGCACAACTTGGTTTCTCAGAGACGCCTCTGTTTCATTTTTAATGTCTTCCAGATGATTGGATCAGGGATACCCACACTACCAATATTGGTTCAGGCCTACCCATACCACCAGATTTTCGTTGTATTTTATAAAATAAACTTTTTAGTAACACTTAAGTTCTGTGTGTGGTTGACTACTTATGTGCTGTGCCTACCTAACTAACCTGGTGCATGACATGACAGTGACAGACAGCAAGTGCCTGTTTACATAACTTCTAGATGACCTCTGTGGAATATTTGTGTATGTGTTTCTCTTTCATGATAAGCTTGCCCACTAATTCCCTTCATTTAGACAGCAGCTTCTTTAATAGAAACACTAGATAGATCTTGTTTATGGAATATGTGCATCTGCATTGCTTCAGAATGAAATGATTTTTCTTTTAAGATTTAGTTATTTCAGTAATTAGGTATATATACAAGTGTCTGTGTATGGATATGTGCACATGAGTACAGATGCCACAGAGGCCAAGGATGGCATCAGGTCCTCTGGAATGGGAGCTACGGGCAGTTGTGAGTTGCCTAAAATGGGAGCTGGAAACTGAAGTCAGCTCCTGTGCAAGAACTGCATGCACACTTAGCCATCAGTGCACTTCTCCATCCCTCTAAGATGAAGCAGCTTTGAAGTACCTACTCATAGAATACTGTTGCCCACTTTCAAGGCAGATCATCTTCCTTCGACCAGAATTCTCTGGAAATACCTGCACAGACATGACTAAGGGTTGTCTCCACAGTTCATTTAAAACCCACCTTGCTAATCAAGATCAACTTGATTAACCCTATACTTAGGATATTTCACTTGGAAATACATAACTGCTTGTTACTGTTTTAAAAAGGGGGTTTTGAAATCTAGGCTACATCTTTAAAAGAAAAAAAACTTAAAAGGTAAAGAAAAGAGGAGTATAAGAAAGATGAAAAGTTATAAAAACGAATGTCACTAGAAGTGCTTTTGAAATATAACTTTGAGTGTGTCAGCGTATTTAGTACTCATTCTCTAATGAAACCTTATGCATATTCTAGATTTACGTTTTTCTTCTTCCCAAAGTTGTATTTTAAAAAAATGGTTCGTCTTACATAGCCATACAGTGGCATGCTTAGGAGCTATTGTATAGTAATGTCTGCACTTTCTCTTTCACTAGTAAGGATTGAATTCATACTCCAGGGTGGCAGGCAAGTACTGTATCACTGAGCTGTACATACCTCAGCTCTTGTCTGGGCTGGCCGGCCGCCGGCTGACTTCCTTCCTTTCTCTCTTCCTTCCTTTGTTTATTTTTTACAGACCTTCTTTCCCCATGGGCAGTTAAATTGTCAGAGAAACTGGGTAATATGTCCTGTGGACTAATTTGGTTTTGGCTGGTTTACTTCCGTATTTTGTCATTTGACTGCTTCTAATTGTTTCCTCCATATTGATAGCAAGATTTAATGACTTGGCTAGATCTGTCACAGATTTTCTACTTCCGGCTTCACCATTGGATCAGTGGATTTATCCTCAGCCCTGTCCTATCCCAGTATTTAAAGTCTTCAACATGATGGAGATGATTTACCATTATTCTTTGCCCTAATCCTAAGCATTGATCTGTTGAAGTAACAATTTTTATTTATTTATTTAGTTTTGCAGTTTAGGTATTCTGTCAATTTATTAATTAGCTGGTCTGTTGAGAAGGTTAATCAGTTTTTTTGTTTTCCTAAAATACAGTCCTTATGGAGAAGGCATGGAAAATGTTTATTTTTTCCCTCTCTTCTAGGACTTGGTCATTTACTTGACACTGCTGAGGTCTTTTTCCTTTCATTTTCTTTGTGTGTCATTTTGATTTTTGTGGATTTTAGGGAACATTTGATGCTTAGGACATTTTCTTAAAATTTTGTTTTCTCTCTGCAAGTAGAATTGAATTTTGTGTATATATTTTCAAATCAAGCACTCTTCCTAAATTCTCTTTACTTTTATATGTTATTTCCTTCACCTTTGAAGGAAATATTTTCTTCTAGAATATTGTACAGTATACATTTTATTGTAGTTCTCGACCCCCGATGGTACTTGTGATGTACTGCAGTCTTTCTCTTGTTGATTTCTGAAGGTTTTCTGTCCTGTCAGAATGCTCCTTTAGCTTCTTGTACATTTTGTTTTTACCACTCAGTTTCATGGGATACTTTTCTGTGTTTGTTCCTACAATAATAAGAGTATCCTACTGCTAACTGATTTTCTAATGTTAGTTTTTAGATCCTGCAGCCAACTCAGCTGTGTCTTGAGGTAGTATCTCTTTTGTGGTTGAATTTAATTTTCTAATATATTTTAGAATTCTGTATTTCTTGTTTATGAGTTAGGCTATTTCTTCTGTTTGCTGGAAAAGCTTGAAAGGTGGAATTCTTCTTCTTTTTAACCGTTTCTGGACCTCGCAAATGAAACTGTCTGTCCTTGGACAGTTCCCTATGGACTTATAAGGTAAATTCTCAAATGGGTTGTTAAATTAACCTTTTTTCTTTTAAGAATGTAAGGTAACAGAATCTTCCTGGGATGACTAAGCTTATTACTAATTCTTTAATGTCTCATCTTATGCATATTCTAGATTTACCTTTTTTTCTTTCTCAAGTGTATATTTAAAAAAAATGGCTAGTGGGGCATAACCACAATAGTTCACATAAGAGCTATTCATCTGGCTAATACTTTTTATAGAATTGCTTGTTCATCTGCTCTCTGTCTGTCTGTCTGTCTCTCTTTCTTGGTCTCTCTTTTAAAGGTATATGCGACTTTGTATGAAATAGATACTGGGCTAGGACTATAGCTCTCTCTAGTAGTGTGTAGAGTGTTTGTATAATTATGCAGGTTCCACAAGTGGCAAGTGGAGGCAGGAAGATCAGAAGTTCAAGGTTATTCTCAACTATATTATCAATGCAAGGCCAGTCCCTGAAATCTGACTCAAAGAATATATTTTGAATACAGTTATATTAACAGTAAATTCTCTAGTATACTGTTTTATTATAGTTCATTCATTTTGCTTGTATTTTAAACTGTTTGTATAGATTCTGAATCATGAATCTTTTTGGGATCTTTGAGCTAGGTAGGTTCTACTTTTGGCTCTAAGAAGCTTTTTTTTTTTTTTTTTTTTTTTTTTTTTAGCCTCAGTAGTTCATTTGTAATACAAATATCTACTTTATAGAGTATCCAAGAGAGAAGATTGAGGGAGCGCTTTCTGAATTATCAAGTGTATAATATAAGTGAAGTAATTAAAATTAATTAGAAAGGACAAAATGTTCAAGTGAAGTTGGAGTGAGACAGAACTGTTGAGTCTATATCCCCCAGACCATCGTCCTGCCCGTTTGTCTTCTTCCTTATACGTATTGGGTCATTGAGAGAAGCTGTAGCTCTTTAGTTACCTCGTTGAGTGTATCTTTCTCAAAAGCTTAGAAAGAGTACATGTGACATCAGAGGAGAAAGGAATCTTAAGACTTCAGTTTCTTAAGTTACCAGTAATTAAAATTGCAGTCAAAATAGCTACCGGATCTCCCCTCAGCCAGCTACACAAAGAAAGCCTTGTTACAGTATTTAGGGATTAAAATTCACTTAATATAGTGAGGAATAAAGCCTTGTGTGATTGCACCAAGTGCACCAAGAATTTAGTTGAAATTTTACTTGAAAAATCATCACTCTGGTGTGGTTTTAGTAAAATCTTAATTTATTATTGTTATGGAAAATTCAAACTAATTGTGTTGTCTTTTTCTACTTAATTCCTCTAGTATATGTACCACAGATAGTTTATTTTTTCTTCAAATTCTTCAAGTTGATACTACTTATGGAAAAGTTTCTTGCTAGTTGAGCTTTTGAATGTATTGTACAATGATGGCTTCTTAGCTGCCCAGAAACTCTTTCCCCAACTTTCTCTTTAAACTTTTTTTTTCTGATTTCACATAAGAATTTCTCTTTTCTTTTTACTTTCTCCTTCTATGAAATATGCCCCTTATGAAATAAGATTTCTAAGGTCACATTAAAAGATGTACTGAGGCAACTTTAAAGGTCATACTTCGTAGAAAACATAAGTAGCACTTAAAAATAAGTTCTGAAAGTTATCTTTGGTCTTACTGCTCACATATGTCTTTAAAGAGATAAAGTGACATCAGATGCTATTTGTGAATGGTTTGAGCGAAGCATTCCTATTTCAACATTGATTTTTAGGAGGATCCAGTAAGTGCTTAACATTGTTTTATTGACACAAGTGTTGAGGAATAGGTGGATGCTACTTTACATCTGTTTCTGCAGTTTTCTCTATGAAAGTCAGAGCATTTTTTTTGAAAGATACTCATTATAGGTGTCACTACCAAGGATAGCGTGTGCTACTGAAGAGGAGAGCTAGTTCTTTTTGTGATGAATGTTCCCTTTCAGGTGTTATGGATATTGTTAGGTACTCTCCAGTCTAACATGTTTTCTCTGTGCATTATTATTTATTTATATACCTCTTGTTGTCTGTAGAAACGTCTTAGGGTAACTATTGCTAACTTTATGTTTGAGGATGTTAAAAATCCAGATACCTTAAGAGATTAGATGGAGATGACATTCTAGTAAAGAGTGAAATTAAGATTTGAGAAACATTCTGACTCGTGAGTCGGTGGTCTTTGTAGTGAAATTCCACTAACCCTTTGAGAAACTGATGTTGAGGTGACAGGGAAACAGTTGTAACTATAGTAGTTGGGTGTAAATGCCGAGTGAGTAGAGAAGAGACTGCCTGTGAGGGAAGGCAGGAGGCCTTTAAGATAGAACCAGTACTTTTTTTCTTTCTCTCTCTTTTTTTCTTCCCGAGACAGGATAATATTGTGTATCCTCGACTGGCCTGGAACTAGTGTAGACCAGTCTAGCCTCAAACTTTTTATCATTTGAAAAATTGCTGATGGGAAGAACACTGCTTTTGATTGCTAAGGACATAAATAACATTTCTTAGTGACAAAGCTCTTTGTGGTAGATGAAAGCTAAATGTTTGGATTATGGTAATAGAAGTCGGACTTTTGGTAGAACACCTACATAGTAGCAGTTGTGAAAGCAAAGCTAACATTACCTCCAAATGGTCAGCACTGTTTTATGAATGACTTCCTTCATTCTAGAGTATTTGAAACCATTTCATGGAAATTTCTTATTGAGTTCTGCAGGTAAGAATAATGCAGTAATTGTTGGCTTTTTGACAACAGGTCTTTCTGGCAAGTTCTGTCTATCTAATGTCACGTTGCATCTTGCCCTGTCCGTATATTCTTCTGGGAGGGAGCTATTGCACTGTTCAAGTGGCATGTGGTAGGTCGGGTTTTCTGTTAAGTATGATCTGTTGTTAAGGGTCCAGAAATAAAGAGTCCATGATAGTATGAATTGAGCAAGCTATAGTAAATTATCATTTAAAATTGACTTTTCACTTGTGATGTTTTTATTTTTTTCTGTTAAGTATGATATGTTGTTAAGGGTCCAGATAATAAAAGTCCATGATAGTATGAATTTAGTAAACTATAAAGAGATTATCATGTAAAATTTACTTTTTACTTGTGATATTTTTATTTCATAGTTTTTGAACAATAAAGTTTATATATTTTACTTTATTTACCTAGGTACATCTTTTTATAAAATTGTAAAATGTCAAGAAAAATGGCAGCCATCTTTATGCTTGGTAGTGAGGGAGGTCTTTTCCTGCTGGGTAAGGTGCTTTGCTTATGGAGGTGATACACCAGAGTGGGAATAGTCAGAGTTGTGTGACTTGGTAAAATAGCAATAGTAAGAAAAATAAAATAGTAATTTTTATTTCTGTTGTACTGTAGCACTCTCAGCTTATTTTCTTATTGCTTGTGATGCTAGACAACTTGTCTCCTTACTCTACTCTGTTATCGCTAATATCTACATCCTGAAACTTCATAATTATTTTGTGCAAAATCCAGACCCAACACTGTGGACTCATGTTTCCATGATTTGCTCATTGCTGATGTGTTTTGTTAAGTGCTTAGAGTTGTGACTTAAGCAGATAGAAAAAGGCTCTTTTGTCATTTGATTCCTAATTCTTCCTGTATGTTTCAGGAAGTATTTTACTGAATAGTGTTTATGAAATACCTAATGCAAATGGGTGTTAGTTGAGATGGCTAAAATAAGTGAAAGACAGAAAATCAGAGAGCTAACTCTTAGTCAGAAAGTGGCACAGATCTCAACAATACCTTTATGATAGGAAAGGCTAAACTGAACTGAGGCTTTTATAGAGCACCAAGAATAATAAAAGACATTTTCACAAATGTTATGCTTGGAGGAAAAACCAGGAAGGCAGCAGGTTATTTCTGAAACTATAATGATAGTGCACACCAAGAAGAATGTCAAACTGTCCCACCCATTTGATCTGTTTTTTTTTTTTTTTATTAAGAAAGTGTTTAATTAAAAATAGTAGATCCAAGTTATTGAGAGAGGATTAGGTGAGAAAGGAACTAACTGTTCTCAGTGACCCAGGTAGGCTTCACTCTTCCACCCCCAAGTCCTAGGGTTAAAAATGTTTAGTATCCATCCCGTGTTCCAGGTCTCTAATTGGTCTGCTGACTGGATAATGTGAAAGACTGACAAGGCTTTTTTTTTTTTTTTTTTTTTTTTTAATTCTTTGACATGTAGCTGACATTCAATAAAAAGTTCATACTTTAAAGTATGCAACTTGGTAGGATATATGTATCCATATATATGTACACACACACATCAATAATTAATACAACCACGAACTTCAGAAGTCTGCTCATGCTTTCTGTAAGAGGAGAATGAGGATGTTCTGTTGTCCTGGAAGCAAGATGAAGAAAGTGGGCAGCTGTGGCAAATGCTAATTGATAGGCAAAGTAGGTCTAGGAATGAGACAGCTCACTAGATTTAGTAATGTGGAGGTTACTTGTGATTTAGAACAGCAGATTTGGAGTATATTTTGAAAGAAAAATAGAGAGGAATTTGAGATTCTTAGAAATGTTTTTAGTATATTTTCTGCAAGAGGAGAAAAGAAACAGTGACAGTGAAATAGGGTTGAGTGCCTTTTGGTGTTGTTAAGTCGAAGAGAACCTAGCCAGTGACAATAGCTCATCAGAGGGCAAATGTGACCTTGAATTTGTCAAGTGATGAGGTGCTAAGTGGAATAAGATTTAGTTCACAATGTGTAGACTGGCTTGTACAAAACCTAACTGGTGCCTAATTGGTGTCAATGGCCACAGGAATATGTAGACTCTGGAGGTGCTACTGTGGCCATGGGAGTCTGTGGAAGTTCTTTTCACATAGCTTCACTTAATTATTTTGCTTTCAAAAGAAAAGTTTTTTGCTGTGAGAACAAGGAGGTGGGTTGAAGTTGAAGTGAGGAGTACAGTGTAAAATAGAGTGGGAGCCTGGATGTACCGGAGAGCTGTATGTTTGCCCTGGCAGCATTAAGGGTGCAGGTGAGATCTCATCAGCCACATTCAGATGCTAGATGTCAAGAGAGTTGGCGGAGAATTGCACTTTGCTGGGGTTATGACTTTACTAACTGAGCATAATTAAACAAGAAGCAGGCAGGGAGGCTGAAACAGTTTGCACGGCACGAGTGATTAGGAGTGGCCGGGGGTCAAGCTGTGAAAGAAGAGGGGAGACGTCAGAAGGTAAGGAACATTTGTGTAAGAGGCGATGGTAGCTCTGAAGAGAGGGAGACCTTCCAGAGTTCCTGATGCTGGCTCATGTTTCGAGAAGAGTAGTGACTTTCACACTTGTTGCCTAGCAGTTGTAAAAGGTCGTTGCTGTGAACTCAAATGTGTCATTGTGTTCTGAGCCTTAGTTCTACCTTATTGATTGTTCTACCCTGTTGATGGTTACAGAGAGAAAGAAAAAATTTTAGTAAAATTAAGCCAACCAAGTGTAAATGAAAGTCAACTAAATATTGCTGGATGTGGTGGTACATGCAGAGACAAGAGGATCTCTGTGAGTTTAAGACCAGTCAGGCCTACAAGGCAAGACTTAGGGCAGCCAGGGCTGTATAGTGAGACTATCTAAAAGTGTGTTGGGGGGGGGGCGGGGGAGAAAAATCAGCTTGATTTTATAACCTGTAATGCTGTCTTCCACAAAAAATCCTTGATTTATTTTCCTCCCTCCCTCGTCCTCCCTCTCCCTCCCTCCTTCCCTCCCTCCTTCCCTCCCTCCCTCTCTTTCTTCCTTCCTTCCTTCCTTCTTTTCTCCCTCCTTCCCTCCCTTCCTCCTTCCCTCTCTCCCTTTGTTCCTTTCTTCCTTCCTTCCTTGAATAAATAAACACAGAATTTTCTTGTGATCCAGGTGGCATTCCAGGTAATAGAAACAGTACTGAACAAGATACTTGAGTCATTTGTACTTGGCTTAGTTAATATTGAGAAACTAGTGCAGATAATGCATGAAATAAATGGATCTTAAATTGTATTGTGTGTACTGAGCTGCTGGTAACTGGTTTAATTGATTGTATACATTTCATATTAATACTACTCACCCAGAAAAATACATTACTATATATATCACTGTTGAAAAAAATAAAGGTGGTCATGTATTCCAAAATTATTAGACCAAAGTAAGTTTATGGGATGATAAAGTAGAGTTTATCGTTTAAGTCCACAAGTGAAAATACGTTTTTTCTGTACTAGAACCTATTTCTTTTTTGAGGCTAGAAATGATGTTCTTCAGACTGATTATGGAACAGCTTCCAAAGCTTAGTGTACCTCTAGTGGGAGAAATTACACTCTTGTACAGAGTATGGAGGACAATACATGAGTGTCATGAGTTTTAGATAGTGGTTGAATATCCCCTTCCCCTCGTTCCTCTTCTCCTTCCCTTACAGTCCTTTTTTTTTTTCCTCCCACCTCTCTTTGAGTCAAGGTCTCATGTACTGCACTCTGGCCTCAAACTCACTGTGCAGCCGAGGTTGTTCTTTTACTCTAAGTTCTCCTGTTCCACCTTCCAAATTCTGGGATTATAGGCTGCACTACTGTACTCGACTCAAATTGTATCATTTCTAACCTGTAATTCTGTCTTACACAAAATCTGGAGGGCAGGGTGAGAATGAATAAATATGAAGAGACCATGAAATGGAGTAAAACATTTCCTAAGAGGAAAAAAAAGTCATCTTGGGGATGTGTGAGTTTATGGTACTGGTAATGAACTAATGTGTGCTATGTGAGGAATCATTAATGATTAATTATGAACTGCCTTCACTTCTACCTACTACTTTCAAGCAAAAATAGATGTTAGAATTGCATGCTCTTTAATATCATGTGAAAAAGGTAGAAAATGATGCTTTAGCAGATGAAATTGTTTCTCAGAGCTTAGTGTCAGTGTTGATAAAACACACTGATATCAGTGTTTTGCATGGAAGCTTTGTAAGTGCTATTACTGTTCTCTTCAGTTTCTCTTCTGTTGTGAATGTCATATACAGGTCGGTAAACATCCTAGGAAAACATTTTTAAAATTCAGAGGCAATATTAAAAGTATTTGATGTGATGTTTTCAATTATCAATAATGATTTTAGTAAACTTTGTAGCTCTGCACAGTAGAACTGAAAGTGTAAACCTTAAAATGCTAGGGCTTTATGAAACTTCCCCTTTTAAAACAAAGAACAAAAATACTGTTTTTTTTTTTTTTTTTGTTGTTGTTGTGCTGGCTGACTACCTATAGAGTGTGTATGCAGTCTTAACATAGGTCTACAGATGCCACAGAATGAGTGCATTCTCCTGCTGTTGTACACACGCCTGGCTCCCCGCCCTCTGCATATGACACTAAGGCAGCTTTATTGCAGGAGAGTAAGAGAGTTCCTGTTTTTATTGCTGAGACCTTATTGGTGTGGTAATGGACTCTGTTTTCTAATTGGAAAAATTTGTTGATTTTTATTATAAAACATTAAGAATTCTCTAAAATAATTGATTGAAAATACCAACCAGTACATAGCAAAACCATGTTGTCAGAGTAAAGTATTTTTCCAAAGTGAAATAGCTAGCGAGCTAATTGAACGTTTTTCTTTACAAAACAGTACCTTGTGAAGTTGTGCACTTCTGTTCAGTAGCATTTTGAATGAAACTGTTTAGAATTCCTTATTTGAAACTTGCTTTCAGAATATTTCTTTGGGGAATATAGTTTAGTCGTAGGGTACTTGCATGGAATACAAAGGCCCTGAGTTTGAGTGCCAGTATCACACACAACAGATAAATAAATGAATTCAAATGAGTAAGTCTTTTTTTGCATAATGTTCTCTGTTGGTAATGTTAAGGTTAGGAAACTGGGTTCTTTAAACAGCTTAGGAGACGGAGGGAAAGAAGTGCTTTAGGTTTGGACATAGTTGGGCTAAATCACAATTCATCAGCTAGCCGTTTGCTTTTGGAGAATGTTGTGAGAACCTTGGTTTATTCCTCAGGGAAAAGCATGGTGCTGACACTGGCCGGTGAGCACATAGCACCCACTGCTGTTACAGCCACACAGTAAGTGCTGCATAGTGTGTTTCTGTCGCGTCTCGTTGTGGTTGAGATCTCTTTGGGTTGGAGAAGATCATAAGCTATTTGAGTTAGATTACTAAAGTTTTGCTTTGATGATTTTTCTTTAACAGTAGCATAACAGAAGAATTGGATTACTGGAGATTTAGTATGTTTCTATTGTGGCATTGAGTAGCTAATCATAGTGAGCACCTTACCATTCTTGATAATAATAAGTGTCTACAAATCATCACTGATGTATGTTAATATGCATAGTATGATAAGAGCTTTGTAAAATTTGGTATCTATGGATGAAGAAATTAAGGAAAAAGCTAAATAATTTTCCTGAAGTGACAGTACAGGAATGAATTAAATATTTGATTTTTTTTCTTAGAACATCCAATTTTCATTTCCAATAATGACACTAACTTAATTTTATATGATTTAAATTTTTACATTGACAGAAATAAATGACTTGTTCTGGATTATAACTTGACAGTGACAACAGGTCCTTTTTATTTTCTTAATGTGGACGCGTGTGTGTGTGTGTGTGTGTGTGTGTGTGTGTGTATACACTCCCTTGTGCAGTAGCACTCACCTTAGATACAATCTAAGAAGAGCCAGTGCCCTTGGGATTCGACTTCTCAGTTATCTTGATCATGTTGCATTCAGTCAATGAAATTTTCTTATTTTTGGAGAGAAATTACAAATTGATCCTCTGTGTTCAAAATATGTTTTGTTTAATTTTTATAACATCTTTGGAAACCATGAGTCAATAAGTATGTACATGCACCTGTTTGCTTTCTTTTTTCTCTTTGCACCTAGTCAACAATATTTCCCAGCTAGCAGATGCTTCAGTGTTGTGGACAAATACATTATTACATTCTGGGAGCACGTACAGCATAAAAAATGAAAAAAAGTAACTGGGGAAAGAACTAAATATGACTACATGAAGAACTTCATTGTTTATATACACTAAAGAAATATGTTGGTTAACCAAAAGTTCAGTTGTAAAGAGGACTGTGCTAGGAAATGAGTCATATTCATATTAAGACAGTTTTGATGTAGAAGCAACAATTCTAGCACCTACTGAGAAGATTAGCAGAGTCCTAAGAAGTAGCTTTGGGTAGATGGGAATAAATGGGAAGTAGCTTTGTGTTGAGAGTGGGGTAAATGGGAATAAACAGCAATGAAATAACCAGGTAAGAAATTCTAATCTTAAAAAATGATCAACTCCCCCTGAGGGGGGAGCAGCCTTACCAGGCCACAGAGGAAGACAATGCATCCACTCCTGATGAGACCTGATAGACTAGGATCAGAGGGAAGAGGAGGAGAACCTCCCTTATCAGTGGACTGTGGGAAGGGTATTGGTGGGGAGGAGGGAGGGTGGGAGGGAGCTACAGGGGGGATATAAAGTGAATAAACTGTAATTAATAAAAATAAAAAAGAGTGGTTTATATCGCTGAAAAAAGTGACATGGAAAGTGGGAAGGGACTGAGTTTATATCTCATAATTCAATTAAAACTACAACATGTTGAAAAAAGCATATTGTTAGGGGAATTTTTAACTTACAGTGAAAAACTGCTTTGTTAGCACTAGGGTCAGGGTAAATTAATAGTCACCTTTTATGCCACATGGTGACCATAGACTTAGACCTCCAAGAGGCACTTAGTTGGAAGGGGCTGTTAGCAAAGGCTTCTTATTTTCCTTTAGGATAATATATCACTGTAAGTAGAGGTAGCTGCACGTTGTTTCTAGGCCCTTCATTTGCAAGATGTGTCTTGCTGACTGGCCAGCAGTCTTAGGTATTCGGGAATCTGGAGTCCTTCACTTGTGTTTAGATAGCACTGTAATATAGTACTGTATGATCAGGTCTGATGACAGGACTTGCATTCTCCTTGTCTTCTGCTGTGTAATGTGCCCCAGTAAATGCTACCATCTTTTAAAAGCCTGTTGTTCATCAGAGGGAAAGTATGTAGTATATTGAAATGAATACATAGCACTTAAAATTTTTTTGTGTGTACTATCTATTAATCCTACTACAGGCTGGGTGTCTCATGCTAGAAGTAGGGAGAGTAACAGAATACTAGGAATAGAAGATTGATGCTGACCTAGAGAGGATATCACATCATTCATTCCTTGTCAGTTTGAAATCGGTGTTTGGTATATTAGAAAGTGATACTAGAGAATTGTCCTTGATGATATTAAAGTTGGCTCAAAGAATATTTAGATTGAAATATTTGATTTGATAAATGTTCAGACTGTTCATGGAAGTGATAAATCTAAGATTCTATTTTCTTTCAGAGGTAGTAATTAAGCAAATCCTAATCATGAGATTCTTAAGTAGTCGCCAAGATGATTAGCTGAGCTCTTGGCAGGGTTTGATGTTGTGCATGGTTAGTGGCTCTGTTTCTTACTCATTTCTGCATCAGGTTTACTGACTCAGCTTGTATTATAAGAGGGAAGCTAAAGACTGCATTTACTTTTTTAGCACCACCCTCCAATCTCAGTAGGTTTCTAAGATAGATTCTCTGTATCTATCAATAGACTATGGTAGCAAACTAGAGAGTATGGCATAGATTTTCTTCGGTGGAATCTTAATAGCATAACATTTGATGCATTTTTGGAAGCTTTGTATGGGCTAGCTTTAGCCAAACAGAGAAATGTATCTTTGTTTGTGTAGGTGGCTTTTAGGCCTGAGATGTCAGTTCCGTCTGTGTCATTTCTCGCATAAGATTCCCTCCTCATTTTAGTGTTTGTGTGATCTATGCTCTTTATTTTTATTACCATGCACGGAGTTTATAGACTTTGCTTCTGGTTTTCTTGTGGTACTGTGGACAGAATCAAGGGGTTTGTGCTAGTTGCTAGGAAACACTGTCCTAGTGAGTCACATCCCTGGCCTTGTAGTTTATATTCTTCAGTTTACTGTTCTAAATTGTGATAGACATTGCTGGGTGGCAAATACGTATCCAGATTAAAATAAAACCAACATATCCTATCAAGTAGATTCAGATAAGCATGAAAACATACTGCACATGCTGGTGGGAAACGCCAGTGAAAACAGTGAGCTCTGTCATACCCCTCAGAGTCCGGCAGACCCTGAGCACTGACAGTGCCAACTGTTGATGATGTGTGGAGCACCAGGAACTCATACACTTGTGGTAGAGTGGACAATGGTGTAAATAACATTCGAAAACCCTGGCATTTTCTTACAAAACTTACTAGCTTTTCATGAAGTCCAGTGACTACACTTGTTGGTATTTATCCAGAAGAGCTGGAAAATCATGCAGAAAACTGCTCACAGTTGTTTGTAGCAGCTTGGTTCGTGTAGCAACTCATAGCAGCCAAGATGTCTTCCAGCAGAGAATGGACAGGTGAACTGTGCTTGGTTCATCAAGACAATGAAATAGTATTTAGCATAAAAGGAAATGAGCCAGTGTGAGAAAACAAAGTGGTGCTCTATGCATGTGCAAGTGTGTGTGTGTGTGTGTGTGTGTGTGTGTGTGTGTGTATGTATGTGTGTGCGCGCGCACAAGTATATACATGAGTTAATATGAGTGTGTTTGGAGGCCTGAGGTAAATTTCATTGTTTTTCTCAGTTATTCTTATATTTTGAGAAAAGGTCTCTCATGAACCTAAGCTTTTAGGTGCCACTGTGCTGGCTGGCCAACAAGCTCCAGGGTCTCCTGTGTTTGTCTGGCGAGTTGGGATGGTAAGTGCAGCCTTGTGCGGCGCCCACACTTACCTTTAAGCAGGGTGCTTAGTCCCTGTTTACGCAGCACACTTGTTGCGGCCTGAGCCATCTCCCTAGTCCCCAGAGTGCGCCCTGGAGCGCACGTTACTAGTCGGAAGAAGCCGTACTTTAAAGGATCTAAACTAGGAGAGAAGACAAAACTAAAAACATCAGCAGTTGCTAGGGGTTAGGCGTAAGGGATGAACCAGCTAGAGCACAGGGTTTGGGAGGGAGTCATGCGGCCCTGTATGATATTTTAAGTGTGGCTGCATGTTTCAATGAATTTATCCAAACACGTAAGTGTACAACGGTGTGAGTGAGCTTTATAAAGCATGGCCTTTGGGTGATGATTTTGTCACACGGTGTACATTCATCAGTTCTACGTGGACTATTAGAAAATAAAATTGATTAGAGTGAGGATTTGCATTAAACTAGGTCATAAGCTGAATTCTCAAAAGTTTCTTCTTTGACATTTTTCCGCATCACTTCCACCCCGAACCTTCAGCTACCCTAGTATGGCGATGGAGCTCAGTGTAGGCGGGTGTTTTACCCTGAGCTAGCCCCTTCAGAACCCAAGTCCTGATGTTCTTGTGCTTCACTGGTGATAGCCCCAGGCGGTCTCCACAGATTCGCTTCCTCTTGCGGCTCCGCCCACACTTGTTCGAGTTTTGTTGCTCTGAATTGGGGAGGAGTACTAGCTTGGAGAACTGTGCTTTGTTGTGAGGCACCTGTGCTGGGTGATTGCTTGATGTCCCTGCCATGCTGCCATCCACAGTGTGCCAGAAGCAGTGGGAGGGTTTGAGAAGACCTTGTTTTGTTGTCCCTTTTACTTTTGGAATCTCTTTCATCAGGTCACAGGAGAGACAATTATGTAGATGCAAAAGCAGGCACACTATTAATTAGGCATACTGTAGCAATGGTAGAGTGTGAATAGTATTGGTAGAGTCAGAACAGGCTTAGTCCTTGACCTTACGGAGTTTGATTACAGTTACCTTCACTGCTGCAGAGCCTTGTGAAGACATTTTACAGTTCCATTTGGTTATTTTTGCATAGCATGTTGTTTATTTTGTTCAGTAAGTAGACGATAATATCTGACAGCAAATAGATTTCACGCTAAGCCTTAGATGAACAGGAGCTAGTTGAGAAGTGCAGCACTACTAAATTTGTACTGCCTACTTAGATTTAATCCCAGCCATGAAGGAGTGAGGATTTGCCAGTGGATACAGCTTAGATTTCTAACCCCCTGTGCAGTTTCTTAAAAGACTTCTCTAAACATTTATAGTTAAAAACCAATTAATAACTAATTCAATAAACATAATTTTGAATTTTTTATGAGTCAGATAATGTTCTAGGCAGTGTGTAAAGAAATGATCAAAACAAAACCTGTAATTTCATGTCTGCACCTCAGTGTGGGAGTTAGTAAGAGGACTGTGGAGAAACATGGAGCTAGCAGGGAACACAGGGGAGGCTGTTTGAGATAAGGAAGTGAGGAGGAATGTGTGCCTTGGGATGAAGGGAGTTCATTAGACCTTGGTGTGTGAGGGGAAAGCCTGTTGCTGCCAGAGGAAACCGCAAACACGAGCTTCCTTGCCAGTGAGGAATTTAGTTATTTTTTATTCAGAATAATCAATAGATTTTTTTTTTACTAGCTAGTTTTCACTTTTGTCCTCTGAATGCTAACAATGTCTATTTTGTAGTCAAGATGAAATATATAATTTTAATTTACTATGTATGTTTTATAATATGGTAGTCATTTCATATTTTCTTTATCATTATTGTTAGTGTAAGTATTTGCCACATATGTTCTTGCCTATGTGTCTTCATAGAGAACTTTGAAGAACCAATGCAAATGTCATTTTTTGACTTGAAGACTTTATTCCTGTGGTCATAAGCATGGCTTTCTCCTTAATTGTGTACTAATTATATGTCTGGTATTGCATAGTTATCAGGCTATCTTTGTTTTCACTCATTGTGCCTGTGGCTTTTGACCTAGAATCAAAATGCATTTACTAGATAAATAACTTGTAGTTAGTATTTAGCCTTGAATGTTTATATCATTTAAACCACTTAACAAACATGGTCAGTTTATGGTGTAGAATATTTATCACGGTGCTGTGGCCATTTCCCATCGTTATGACCAAATACCCGACAGAAGCAACTTAAGGATTTGTTTGGCACATGTTTTCAGAGGGCTGTTAGTCTCCCACGGTGGAGGAGACATGGTAGAGTGCTCAGTACAGAGTGGAAGAGCGTAGGCAGTGGAGCCTCAGGAAACAGTAGGTTAGGAAGCAGCGAGGAGGACTAGAGGTAAGGTGTGGATAACTTTTGGTGGCTCTTCTAGTGACATATTTCTACCAGCAGGCCCTGCCTTGAAAACACTCTGTAGCCTTTCTAAAGCTTGCCACCTGTGTGGGAATAAGAGTTCAAATTTAAGCTTGTGGGACAAAGTTCATACTTAAGAAGTGGTTTGTTCAAGATAAATGTGAATTGTCATGAGATACTGTCCAGAAGATGACATTTGAAAATGTAGGTGTGTGTTGGAGATTGGGAGATCACTTTGGAAGCGTCCTTTCTTTTTTTTTTTTTATTTTATTTTATTTTTTCTTATCAGTTACAGTTTATTAACTCTGTATTCCACTCCCTCATTCCCTCCTAATCCCTCCCTCCCTCCCTCATCTCCACCCTGCCCCTTTCCAAGTCTACTGATGGGGGGGACCTCCTCCCCATTCATCTGATCCTGTTTTATCAGGTATCTTCAGGACTGGCTGCAAAGCTCTCCTTTGTGGCCTAACAGGACTGCTCCTCTCTTGAGGGGTGGGGAGGTCAAAGAGCCAGTCATTGAGTTCCTGTTAGAAATAGTCCTTGTTCCCCTCACTATGGGAAACCAATTGGTTACTGAGCTACCACGGGCTACATCCGAGCAGAGGTTCTAGGTTATATCCATACATGATCCTTGGTTGAATGTCAGTCTCAGAAAAGACCCTGTGCCCAGATATATTTGGTCCTTGTGGAGCTCCTATCCTTTCCCCATCAGACTAACTCCCCTTCTTTCTTATGATTCCCTGTACTCTGCCGAAGGTTTGGTCATGAGTTTTTGTATTTGGAAGCGTCCTTTCTTATGAGACATGTGTATGCTTTTTTGATCCTTTAGCTGTTTTCTCAGGCAGGTAGTATCAATAATAGCAATACTCCTTTTCTGACACTAGGAATACAGCCACATTTCTTTCTATATGTTGTACTGACACTTGGATTTGGTGTCTTGAAGATCTGGTTAAAATCCTAAATGTTGTGTTTAGGTAGGTATGATCTTATTAAGCAAGTTTAGTCATTTCCTCTGAAAGGTAGGAAACAGGGTTAGAGATATCATATTACGCTTGTAGAATTGCATTGGTTTCTAGAATTAGAGGAAATAATTTTAGTTCATTTAAGATACAAATAAGTAAGTTTATTTTTACTTCAAAATAATTCAGTGCTTCAGATGGGATATTTGGCATTGAATACAGGAAAACAAGGTGGAATTTAATGCTGTTGTTGATTAAGCAGGCTGTCTTAGTCTGCTGAAGCTAACTCTATTTTCCTCAGTGCCAAGTGCTATTAGTGCTGGGGTGGGGAGGGGAGGAGGAGAAGAATGTTGAGTGGGTGAAACCAGAAGGATACATTGTGCTGTACTGTGTTTAACACCAGCTGAAGGCTCCATGGCGAGAATGTTGTATGTCCAGCACCAGGCGTAGCCTCGCTATTGCGGGCATGATTTAAATGAACGAGTGAATTCCTTTAGAAAAGAAACATTCCAGGTACTGAGCATGTGATTTTACTAGTACATTTTGGGAGCTAAAGTTTATAAAGTATTGACAGAGAAGAAGGATTTCAGCTGTCATGTTTGAAACCATCATACTGTATTCATTATAGCCATGGATCTTATAAAGCAGATTTTATATTTTAAAATAAGTTATCTAATCTGATTTAAAGTGATCATTCTTGTTGAATTAACCTAGAAAACAACTGAGAAAGAAATAAAAAGAGACATTAGAGATGGTAGTAGAGTTAAGAACTCATGACTGTTGCATTTGTGGTGTTGTTCATTGTCAAAGTCAAAGAACAACTTTGTGGACTTGGTTCTCTTCCATGCTTTGGGGAACAAAGCCAGATTGGGGATAGACTTCGGGATGTCAGAGGATTGAAATCAGGGCACCGGGCTTGTACAGCTAGTGTGCTTACTTACTGAAGTATCTCATCTACTCAAAAGGAAATAATATTCTGTGTGGAAAAGTGCATCACTTTTGTCATATTCTTTATTGCTCCATCTTTCATAAAACCATGTATACTACAACTGACTTCATTATGTTCCTGCTATGTTTTAATTCCTGTGCTTTTTGTTGTGGCAGTTTTTCACTGCTGTGCTTCTCAGCCTTGCCAACAGGACCAGATTTTAAAAATTGTTCAGATAACCACTCTGGCAATCTTACAAACTATATTAGACGTTGAAGTCACTGCACTTAGGAATATCCCTGGTTCTACTGATATTATAGATTTAAACAGTATTTTAACGATTTAGTAAAATAGTAGCAATAAGTCTACCAATTTTATAGTCTACCCATGAGCCACATAAGATGTGAGTAAAAATACAGTGCTGTCCTATTTTGGTATATAGGCTTTTGCTAGCTGTAGCATCAGAAGAGACCTTTCATCCCCCCAGCCTTATGTCTTAGAAGACTCTCGTATTACATCTGCCCGCTAAATAGTGTTTTCATTTTTTTATTATATTACTTTGCTTTTTCCAGTGCCTCATGCATAACAGGGTTTATGTAGCCTTTAGTTTTTGATAACTTGAATATGTTATTCTATTTGTCTTCTATTGGAAGGGATTTTAGCCAACAAATGGATATTAGAGAAAACATGAAAAATAAGATTTGAAGAAAGTCTCTTTAAAAAATCTTGTTGACTTTAAAATGTCTACATTTGAAAAACCAGATAGACATATTCTTGGTTTATCATAAATAGAAAACTGTTTTATAATTCCCTTTGTACTTGTTTTGAATGTTTCCAGAACCTTTCATTTTAATTAAACTGGGTTGTCCAAAAGTAACAGTATCTATTCCATGTTAATTTTTTTCTTTTTAATTTGAGGAAATCTTTTTTTCTTTAGAAATACTATATAAAGAGATCTTGAAAGATGAGGAAATGTTAAATAAGTCGAGATGTCTCTGCCTATTGTTAATTGTATTACTTTTACTCAAGTTATTTATTGTATCTTTGATATTAGAATATGTTCTGCTAAGATAGAAGTTCTTGGTCTTAGTCTGAAGTTTGATTTTTGTTTTCCTTTTTAATTACATCTAACTATAGCCTGTGTTGTAGTAGGGCAAGTTAGTAATTGTCTTCTGCTCTGTTTTAGATCCCTGTATATCACTGAGTCCACCATGCTTCACTGAAGAAGACAGATTTAGTTTGGAAGCGCTTCAAACAATACATAAACAAATGGATGATGACAAGGATGGAGGGATAGAAGTGGACGAGAGTGATGAAGTAGGTGGAGTTCCTTTTCCTGGCTTCTCCTTCAGTCTCCACTTTTCCCTTGGTTTTTACAGGACTCTGTTTTTTAGTGCCTTTAACAGTTTGCTTTCTCTTTTAAGCTGCACTTTTGCTTACTGTATTTATGTGGCTTTTCTCACTTTCGTTGCTTGCTATTCTCTCCGCCCCTCTTCCTCCTTTCTGTTTCCTTTTCATCATAATTGTGACTTTACAGATTGGTAGTTGTGGACTTGTTTTTATTTTGAGATTAGGATGTGAAATGTAACTCAGGCTAGCTTCAAACTTCTGGGTTCAAAATCTTTAACCTTAGCAGGGTCTCTAGACATGTGCCCCTATGCTTCCTGGCTACATAAACATCTTCTCATAGTTATAAGTTTCTCAAATACATATCCTGTACTGACTGTGTCACTACTCAGTGATGCTGGACAGACCACTCCAGAATGTTGTGTTAATGACATAGTTTATTCCAAATTCTAAGGGTTAACTGGGCTCAGCTGGACAGTGTTTTTGTTACTGTGGGTATGGGCTTTGGCATTTATGACAGTTGACATATATCTCTGAGCTGGGATGTTTTCTTAGCCTTCATGGTTTCTCTTTCTGTATGTCTGTCATCCAGATACTCCCACCCGTGCAGGTGTGGGTTTATCACTGCTGGTAGCTGTTTTCTAAGTGGTGGCATTCCAGGAAGTTCTTGTGTGAGTGCTTTTTATGCCTCTAGTTGCCAGTATTAGCTAGTATCAGATTGGCAAAGGCAAGTCATGTGGAGTAGCACTGTCTGTGTGGGAAAGGATTATTGCTACCTCACAGTGACAATCTCTAAAGATATGTTTTATTTTTACTTATTTTTGAGATAATAATATAATTACATAATTTCCCCCCTTCTTTTTTCTCCCTCTAAACTCTCCCAACCCTCCTACGTACATCCTCTTTCAAATTCATGACCTCTCTTTCTTTAATTGTTGTTATATGTGTGTGTGTGTGTTTTATGTTATTGTATGTATGATGTTTTCGGGGCTAAGTATTTTGTACTGATGAAATTGCCATGCTCTTTCCTTGAAGACTGTTTTTCATGCTCTCAGCTTTCCTGTAGTTCTTTGTCTAGGATTGAGGCTTATGGGCTTGTTAGCATGTTAACATGTCTATTGGCATCATTGTTCATCTCATGTTTAAGCAGTCATGTTGGTGAGACTTCATGGTGTACCTTCTGACATTTCTAGGAGACATGCTTTCACAGCAAACTCACCATTCCTAGGGCTCTTATCTATGGCTCAACCCCCTTTTCCTGGAGCCTTAGGTTCAGGAGTTGTCTAGTTACCCACAAGTAGGTATAGTCCTCATCCTTCATCAAGGAAACTTTGCAACAGATAGAAACCATTAATTACACAACCACAATGGATTAAAATGCAGAGTTGTGGAGCTCAGTCCCAACTGCTACATTTCCAAGATGTATTCTTAGAATTTAGAATTAAAAAAAAAAAAAAGGATTTACCTTCATTTGTCAACCCTCAACTGTCAGCAGCTCATTAAATAGATGTGGGCAGAGAGAGAGGTGGAGAGTGAGAGTGAGAGTGAAGGAGAGACAGAGGACAGGAAGACAGCCTTAGGGAAAGACAGTACCCTCTAAGACCTGCCTGTAGGCTTCACAAGAAGAAGTTACACTTAGTTTAACAGCAGTTAAACTAACTAGTTTAACTATTTAAGCTATTAGTTTAACTAATTCCTTTAACTAATTAGTTTAACCAGTAGTTACTCACTATTGTAGTTCCTGTGTTATTTCTGTGAAGAGAAACTATGACCAAGGCAGTTCTTATAAAATAAAGCATTTTATTGGGAATTAAAGAAAAATAGATGTAGGCCTTTATGACTCCCATACCCTTCGTGCATAATGTTGACCTGCTTTATTTTACGTGGATCTTGTATAAGCACCCATAGCCACTATGTCACTCCTCCCCATTCTCTGGATCCTACATTCTTTTTACCCTTTCTTATACTGTGTTTCTTGAGCCTTCAGGCTTGGGGGCTGATAAAAAAATGTCAAATGTAGGGGAGTCTGCATTAATTGCTGCCCATTGAAAACAGAAGTTTCTCTTACCGAGGTTGAGATTATCTATGTTTAAATGCATAAATACTTAGATGGTAGTTTGACATGTATTCATTTAGCAAAATGAATAGTAGGTTTCCCCTTAGGGACTATGGCCCTCCCAGATGTGTGCATTTGATCAGGTTTATGGCAAGAATTCACTCTTGTGATGCAGGCCTCAAACCCAATCAGAAAACAGTTGGTTATATCCGTAATGCTGATGCCATTGTGTACTAGTGGGCACATGTTTCCTAGTAAATCAGTACTGTAGCATATAGGATCCACCACAGTTGGGTAAAGCTACCACTGGGGAAAGTTTTGCTCTCTGAGTCCTGCATAGCATTTTCTTAGACCATGAAAACTAATTACCAAAGAAGAAGTTTCTATGCCAGTTCTAGTGTGATTTCTCTATGTCTTACATTGTGAAGTTTTTAGTAATAGAGTCTAGATATGGTGGGCAACCAAGGCAGCATCCTGTTTTGTTTTGGGGAGCCTGTGTGGCCTTTTGACAAGAAAGGTATCTCATACCCAGCACTGAGAGTTATAATAACTAGTGCTTTCTGGGAGTATCATTGTCAATTCATTTAGGGAACCTCAGTTCATAAAAGGCAATCTTTAAGAGTAGAGCTTAGGATTTTATCAATATGAAATTTGTAGAAAATAATACCTTTCTGACCTTTCTTTTTAATATTGATGTTTCAGTACAAATGCAGTATGCCTTTCTACTTTATTGGTACCTAAAAAAATGTAGAAGACCACCATTCAGTATGACAGCCACCAGCCACAGTTAGGTTTTGGATTTTAAACGGAGGTATGCTATTAACTGTAAAATACATGCTAAAATGTGAATATTTGAGGAAAACAAAGTGCATAAATTGGAGGCTTAGGAGAATGCTCAGTCCATGAAATGCTTACTGTGGAAACATGAAGATCTGATGAAAACTAAGTACCAAAGTGTACAAACAAGCTGAGAATGTGGGGCATGCCTTCAATCTCGGTGATGATGGATAAGGACAACATGACTGGGGGAGGGGGGGTTTCTGTGCAGCCTGCCTAGCTGAATTGTTGAATTCCAGATTGTGTGAGATGCCCTGTCTCAGAAATAAGATGGAAACTGATTGAGCCAAGGTGTCTGACACTGACCTCTGGCCTTCATACATACATGTACACATGAATGTGTACACACACACACACACACACACACACACACACACACACACACACACCAGTTGCTTATGGAAGACGATAATGTCTTGGTCATATTAGTAATATTAAATGCAATGCTAAAATAATTTGTTTTTGTTTAATGTGACTTGGAAAATTGAAAATTAAACATGTAGGTCCATTTTGTTCTGACTCTTGGTCTAAAGAGTGTCTAAACAAGTGTCAGTTCTACAGTTCTTGTGCTAGTTTGGTGTTTCCAGTTTTACATATTTTTTTAAATTAAAATATCTCATTAAAAAGTAAATCTGTAATAGCTATAATTAGGGGATTTCATGAGTTTAATAAGAAATCATAGTAAAACAAAATTAAAGTATGTTAATTTCTTGTAACTTGGGAATTATAATAGCACTTTTAAAAATTCAGAAATATTTAGCATTTTAAAATGCTTACTGAAAACTTTTTCTCTTCATTGCTTTCTTGTTTTGTATTTTGGTCATATGAGAAAGAATTGATCAGTATAGTCTATATTTATTCATTTAATTTGGAGCTAATATTTGAGGGCCTTCTGCATGTCAGATGTTCAAAAAGATGCTTGGAAGAATAGATCGGTAATAAATCAGATGAAATCTGTGCTTGTGAGCTAACATTCTGGCAAGACTTGTGGAAAGGCACATTTCAGAAACTCAGTGCATAATCAGGGAAAGGGGTTTAGGACAGGAAGATGGTGGGGAACGGATATGTAACTCAGGTTCCTTTTCATGAGGAACCTCTTAAGGTTCCTCTTCTTGAGCCATTTCTCCACCCCATTTGTATTTTATCTTGGAAGTGAAGTTCCATTCATTGTCTTTCTTCCAACCTGCTTGCTGGTACTTAGATACTGTCCAGCCGACAAGCAGGGAAGGTGGTCAGAAAATGAATAGGAATATTCTGGATTATTGGGAGGACCTTGGGTGCTGCTTACCACAGCTTGTTTCTGTATTTTGCTAGTTAGAAATATTCAGTAGGAAGTTTCTCCACAAGATTACAAAGCTTTGAAGTAGTAAAATTATGTCACTTCCTTCAAAAGGCTTCATTTTAAAAATGATACATAATCACACTTTCAAGGTCAACTCTTAAACAGAATATGTTTAGAATTTTAAGGCATGATGTGTGTAATTAAAAGTTACCCGAGGAGCTCGGATGTGGCCCCTGGTAGCTCAGTAACCAAGTAGTTTTTCAAAGTAAGGGGAACACGGACTATTTCTAACAGGATTTCAAGGGCAGGCTGTTTGATCCCCCCCCCCCCCCCCCCCGGGGAGGAGCAGTCTGTTAGGCCACAGAGGAGGACTTTGCAGCCAGCCCTGAAGATACCTGATAAAACAGGGTCAGATGAAAGGGGAGGAGGTCCTCCCCTATCAGTGGACTTGGAAAGGGGCAGGGAGGAGACCAGGGAGGGAGTGTGGGGTTGGGGAGGGAATGAGGGAGCGGGATACAGCTGGGACACAGAGTTAACAAAATGTAACTAAAAAGAAAAAAAAAAAAAAAGGTACCCGAGGAGTAATGTTTTGCAATGAATGATGACTGTAAATTACATGTACAAAGGTATGAGTGTACTTTGAGGATTACCTGGCATTCTTCTAAAAGGAAAAGCAGGGCAAAAGTGAGATGAATAAAGCAGGTAAAAGGGAATTTTTGCTTCCTGTGTAAATAAAAATGGTAGTTATGCTGGGTTTATGTATTTTTGTTACTGTGGAATCAGACCTATTTATGAAGTTATTGTGTGGAGTTAACAGTGAATATTTACTATTTGCTTTATAGTATAAGCACTTTATGTTAACTAAAGTATGGGATGCTCATAGAGGCATTAAGAGCAAAGAATATGCTATTATTATCTGACTAGGGTACACCATAGAGGTTGGTCCATATGGCATGATCACCAACTTACAAGTAATAGAATGGGTTTTGTTTTTTTTTTAGCTCAACCTGAATATATAATTCATGTTATTGGCTCACTGTCTGTGTTGGTTTTCTGTAATGATATGTATCATTATTTTCTAAAAGGATGCCGTTTTATTTCATGAATCTGTATGTTGAGACTTTCTCTAATTCAGAATATTTTATGAGTCTAATGTATTGAAGCTCTATGTTTAGCATCAGTAGCCAATAACTGCTTATCTAATGAATATTTTATCTTCTTGAAAATCTGTAATTGATCTTAATACGTAGTGGGACACAGATTTCTTTAAAAGATTGATTTAATGATATTAATAGTATGATACCAACCTACTGTAGTATCTGTGGTAGGTCAGGGGTAAAGTCTTTATTTAGTGAGTAACAACGTTTTGTTGTTTGTTCAATTTGGTTTTATTTTGTGTTTTTTGAACTTTTTCTGGTTACAGATCTTGGCTATACCCGTTAAGCAGAGTACCTAATACACATTTAATATATTTTTTTAATGTATCAAAATTGAGAAGTCAAATTGTGGCCTAGATGCATAAGTCATCACGGTGGCTTGTGGTAATAGGGATTGGGACTGTTCCTTAGAACCAGGGTAACAACAGCACCATGTGCCTGCCTGACACAGGACAGCAAGACCTGAAAGCAAAGTTTAGTTCAGCAATATATTTTTAAAATTGAGCTTATTCTTTCTAACTATTTATTTTTTAGCATTTTATCCTCGAGTACTGTATGTACATACTTTTATCATTCTTTCTCACCCTCTAACTCCTCCCATGTGCCCCAGTCCCTCTGAAATTAATGACTTCATCTTTAATTGTTAACACGCTTAACATTTGCTGGGTTCATTTAGTGTTGTTTGTGTGTTGATGGGGAGCTGCGTTGTGTGGGATGCTAACATTGTAAAGAAGAATAAAGACATCTGATGCCTGTAGCCATTTCATGTTTAAAAGAAAATGTTATCATGTCCTGAAAGACTCTAGACACAAGGAACAACACACAGAAGCAGCAGTTAGGCCCATGGTGGTCCATGGCTATCAAGAAAGTCAAGTGGAGTAAGGGAAATGGGGACTGCGTGGGGCACAGACTCACTTGCCAGATTTTTTGATCACTTTCACCTACTGGACTACCTTGCCAGGACATCTTGGAAGAGGACAGCTCAGTCCTGGTGCAACTTGATGAGCTGGGCTGGGTTGGAAAAGGAGAGGGGGAGGGGAAGGAACGAAGGACTGGGAGGGGAAGAGGGATAGAGCAACAACAAGGGTGTAAAATGAATAATAATAATAAAAAAAGAAAGAAAGTCAATTGGCCCATGGGTGTCAAGTGAGGTGCCATGAAAACTAAGAAAAAGCTGGTAGACCATCAGATCAAAGTCAGTAGAACTCTATACCTCAGGTGGATTGTACAAAAACCAAAGGCTTATTAGTCTCTAGAATTCTTTTTTTTTTTTTTCACATTTGTTCTTTAAAACAAAAAATCTTATTGGCTATAAATATTAAGAGAGCTTAGAAATAATATTGGTAAATCACACAATGCTCCCGATAGCAGTGAAAATAAAGAACTGGTAGAAGCAGACAGTAGCTTTGCCTAACTGTACTTTTCCCAACTTTTTTCTTGTTGCACCTCTATCATTATAGTAAGAAATTTCTGCATATGTAGTTTTAAATATCTGTATTTAAATAACATGTGCACATTAGTTATTAAATAGGTACATATTTACAAGAGTTAAACTTAAAAATGAGATACAATTAAACTTCTTCCCTCTCAACTGCATTAGATTGTGTACTCCTCTGTAAGGTCTTAACAACTCATTTTGGGGGTCTTTGTACTAATAAGTTGTTAAAACAAGTTCATGCTATATGTCCCATGGTTTGCTCTGCATTTTTGTAAGAATAGACAAGTCTGAGAATTTTTAAGGAAGTGCATTCAGAAGTACTGCTGTGGGCGCAGATTCTGATGCTTCTGTGATACTTTCAAGAAATGGCGGAGCTCAATTATCTACCAAGCTAGAGAAGCAGATGTGTGAGGCTGAAAATTTAGATATTTTGATAGTGGAGGATGTAACTGAACTATGTATTCTTTTCTGAAAAATAGCTTTTCCCATAAATTTGTTCCTATAACTATTTTGGTATGTATTTTATAAAGTTTTAAATTTAATTCATATTTGGAGAGTAAGAGGCTTAATTACCGCTCTGAGGAGACCCTAGAAATAATGTTCAAATTAGCTGCAAGTAGGATATTGTGGAAAGCAAAGTGAAAAGAATTTTTCAGGGTATTTTGATATTCTATAACTCACAGAAATGTGTTAAGCAGTAAATAGTAATCCTGTCATTTTTGCTACCTCTTTGTTAACTTGTAGATCAAACTATGCAGAATGATGGGGTCTGGGTACATGTGTTGGAAGGAGGTAGGGACGTGCTTTGGATACATGTCATCTGTCTTTACAGAGGAAGGAAGGATAAAGCTCTGTGTAGCCAGAGCCTGGGTCTCACAAGAGAAAAGAAATAGATTAAAGGAATTGGCACAGTGGGGAGAAACTACTCCAGAAAACGAATCAGAGAATGCTCAGGAGAAAACCAGCATTAGCGTGACACAAGAGTTCTCCAGCCATGCCCCAGGCTTGCCTGAGCCAGAAGCCTGGGGTGGAACTAAATGTTGCGCTTTACCGAGTCCTTGGCCTATGATATCTGAGGAAACTTCAGGGTCACTTGAGGACGCTGATAGCAGCAGAAGCACTTTATGTTTTAAGTTGGTGCTAACTTACTGTGTGTACACGTCCTACTTTTTCATGACTGGAGCTCTGAAGAGACAGTTGACAGCACATGCTCCCTTGTTCTTGGGCAGCACTCTGTCACTGTAGGCAGTGCCGCTCTCAGAAGACCCCACTCTCCCTCGTACTTGGTGATTCAGCTTTTTGTTAGGTCCCACCTTGAGCTTTTCTTTGTATTTTCTGTGAAAAATACAGATGTAGAATTAATGTAGAGCAAGGCTTATATTTTTCTGGAGAAAATCCTCTGCTGTTTTTTGAAGTAAGGTGGTTCAAAACCTAGATGATTAAGGACCATCATGTAAATTATTGACCTAGATCTTAATGAAATGTTCTAGTATTTTTACAGTTTTATCTAGACATTTTAATTTAAATTGTGAAATTCCTGTCCTGTTCCAGTGTTTAGTTCAGTACCCAGCCTCTTCAAGTGTTAATGTGACACTTGTAGAACTCACTGGCTGAACTTCCTCCTTTATCTTTGGGATTCCAACTCTTTTACTAGCTACCTCTGAGTAACTGACTGATGCCCTGTCAGTTTTCTTGAAGGACATGGCTTTTAGAGTCGGCCCATGCTCCAGTGGGTGCCTCACGCCCACAGACAGAGTGGATTCAGTGGCTTTAAAAGAGCCTACGTGAGGTTGGGAGAGAAAAGGGCTGGGCGTAGAATTTGGAAGGAGTTGGAGGGGAAGGAATTGGCGATGCATTAGATCAACTCTCATATATATATATATATGAAATTATGTATATGAAATTTCCAAACAATGTATTTAAAAAGAGAGAGATCTGATTCTCCTCGAGCGTTTCTTACTGTGAATATATATATCCTTCAAATCAATCACGGTAGGAATGAAAAGAGTCTTGGCCACACTACCATTTGTTTCTGTGTTTATGCTATTGTAACCTCTACTGTACAATTCTTATTTATTGCAGCAGGCTCTTTCTTGAAGTTGCATTAGTTATCGGCAATTTGAAAAGCCCCTTTAATATTTAACGCTTCAGTTACATGTAGACTAAGTTGGCCCTTCTGGTTAAGCAGGAACTTAAACACCATTGTATGTATAATTTTTGTGGAACAGTGAGCTTAATATGGTAAATACACACTGGGTGTGATGGCACATGCCTTTAATTTCAAGACTCAGGAAGGTGGAGGCAGGCGGATTGCTGTGAGTTCCAGGCCAACCTGGTCTACAAAGGGAGTCCAGGACAGCCAAGGCTACACTGAGAAACCCTGTCTCGTCTCGGAAAAAAAGAAAGAAAGAAAGGAAATAAAGAGAGAAAGAGAAAGAAAAAAAAGAAAGAAAAGAAAGAACGAACAAAATAACAACAAAAAAGATAAATACAAACTGGGAAAGAATGGCTATGAGATCTGGCAAAGAATGAAGACCTTCCAGAATCATCTTTTATGGGCATCAGAGAACATTAAAGCATTCAACTCAGTACATTTGCCTCTTTCTAGGCATGACAACCTTGCTTTAACTAGGAAATCTTTTTTTCAGTTTAACTCAAATCACATACTGATTATACAGTTTCCTTTAAAAAATAATTTCACATTCCTGTTTCATTAATTTTTAATTTCCCTCAACAAGAATTTCCCACTTGACACTGTTACAGGCTGGCAGGCGCAGAGGAGTGGGAGTGAACCAGGGCTGTGCATCTGGCCATGACAGTTGCAGCCTGCTGTACTGCTGGTCCTGTTCCTCTCCTTCCTCTCTGAGGATGCTCAGGACCACAGCATGGCATTGCATTTACATAATACATTTCTGGAGAGTTTAGCACAGTTCTACATATGGTTTCACTTTCTAGAGGTATTCCTTTTCTGAATTTGAATGTATACAGAACATATTCCATGAATGAAACAGTATGAGGTCTTAGTGTAACATCACCATTGATCTTGTATTACTGTTATTATAGAGTGGCCATACAGTTTTTCATCCAAACTTGGATACTTTTAAATATGAAAGACAGTACTATTAATAATTACACCAAGACAGCAGGTGTAAATGAAGCTTCTCTCAGGCCAGGGCTATGTAATTACATTCACCATAGGGTTAGTGGTAATTCTGCTTTCATTTGTGCCTAATTCTTCAGTGTTTCCCCCCTTCCTAAGTTGTTATAAATTGGTTTAAATATTGAGCCAAGGTTTGTACTATTAGAATTTATATGATTACCCAGAGCCTTATTCATAGGCTTATTCATATAGTTCAGTTTTCTTTAGTAACATGAAAGACCTATGCATAAAGTTAAGTGTGTGTGTAGATCTGTCTGTGTATGTCTGCAGGAGTACATCTGTGTGAGCATATATTTAGAGGTCAGAGGAAAACCCTCATTATCATTTCCAAGGAGCCATCCTCTTTGTTTTTATTTTTGAAATGCCTAGAGCTCACCAAGTAGGCTAGGCTAGCACCAGATATCTGCTTATTTCTGCCATCCCAGCAGCAGGACTACAGTTGAAAGCTACCATGTCTGACTTTTTTATGTACGTTCTGGGGATCAACACAGGAAGTTTAAATTCTTTTTTCCTTTCTTAAAGTTGTGATTTTTGAATTCTTTAGAAACAATTAGCTGCATAATTTTTCTATAGCAAAACAAAAAACAAAAAAAACCCCAAAACAAAACAAAACAAACAAACAAACAAACAAACAAACAAAAAAACCCCAAACTCTTTCATAGATTTTAACTCTTTCATAGATTTTGTAGTCCCCCCCCCTTTTCTTTTGGTTTGTTTTTTTGAGACAGAGTTTCTCTGTGTAGCCTTGGCTGTTCTGGACTCTCTTTGTAGACCACGCTGACCTCAACTCCACAGAGATTTGCTTGCCTCTGCCTTCTTGTATACTGGGATTACAGGTGTTCGCCTCTGAGTCCAGCTAATTTCGTAGTTTCTTAGATTTCCTAAATCTGTTTTTTTTTTTCTTTCTAAAAATGTCTAGTCTTTATTGAGGTAGAATTGGTGAGTGTCTCTAATGTGTGTGTATGTATATGTGTATACATGTGTGTGCATGCTAATATGCAGCATGATTTGATGCCCCTTATAAGTATATTCTAGTACTTCATTTAAATACTATTCAGAAAAGTAGAGTGATTTTTATGTTTTGATTTTTGTTTTATTCTCTCTCTCTCTTTTTTTTTACTTTCTTTTTCTTGACCCTAAAAGAGTTTAGTAAATGTGCCTGATATTTGATCATTCAGTTAAATATAATACACCTAATACTTTTGAAGTTCTTGTTTATATGTAGTACTATGCTAAGTATAGGGCAGTATGAAACATGAGTATAAGTGTCAGTGTTTACCATCTAGTTGATCATATGATGTTAAAACTGTATAATAAAAAGTACATTCTGGCAAATTGCATACTAGGAATTTGAATGAACCATGGAGATGTCTGTTTTTAGAGAATATAATATCAGTCTGTCTGCTCAGGCAAAGCTTGCTGTAGAGCCTGTGCTGGACTTGTGAAATAAATGGCTATAGTGATTACAGGCTTGGCTGACACACATTCTAAGACGTGGAATAAGTATTTAGAAATAGCAGTAGACGAAGAGTGATATGGTAAGTTTTCCCAGGGGAAGACCAGAACTGCAAAGAGCTGGAGGTTACCTCTTCATTCTTCAATCTTCTTCAGTTTCTTGCACCTGCAGTATGTATTCTGTAGGATGTTTGTCCTTAGGCCTCTTTGCCTTTTTAGTTTCTAGAAGTTTCAGACTGGTCCATCGATTTAATTGTCACTTCCATGGACTTCTTTCTAGAACAGTGGTTCTCAACCTTCCTAAGGCTGCAACCCTTTAATACAGTTCCTTATGTTGTGGCGATGCCCCAACCATAAAAATATTTTTGTTGCTACTTCATAACTGAAGCTTTGCTAGTTATTGAATCATAATGTAAATATCTCATATGCAGGATAATTGTGAAAGGGCCGTTTGACCCCTACAGGGGTTGTGACTCACAAGTTGAGAAACACGGGTTTAGAATTTCCTCTTATATTTGATCTCCAACTCCTTTTCTTAGATGCCACCACTCACATTGTCTCCTGTTTCTTTTCTAGAACTTTTAGGGTGACTCAATCACTGGCTTAAAGAAAATGTTTCTTATAATTTTGGTTGTGAGTCTAGCTCTTAATGGCTGAGCCATCTCTCCAGCCAGTGTGGTCTGCATACAGAAGAGCCAGGGGCCAGGCCTACATAGAGAAACCCTGTCTTAAAAAAGCAAAAAAGTTTCTTGTTCTCTTTTAAATTGTTTGTTTTTCTCACACATTTATCAGCTTACTTAGTTTTCCTCTCATGTTAGAGCCTCACCTCTGCCTTCTAAATTCTCAGAGGTAATGAGTTTACTATTATTTTGTTTATAGCTGGCCTGGCCATTGCTAGTTTTCCTTTTAAATCCATCTTGACAGTTTGATTAAAAACATGTAGAGTATGATACTTTATTTTTTTTTTTCCTCCAGTGATCTCAAACTTCAGTGTGTGTCACAATTGCCAGAGGGCTTTTTTTTTTCTTTTTAAGCACAGATGGCTCGACCCACACTCTTGTTTCTTATTCAGTAAGTATTGTTGCAGATATTTGATCCCATTGTGAACCCCAAAATTGTGAACTGTAAAACTCTGTTTCTTATTTGGTGTGGTTGAACCCTATCACACACCTTTAAGTCTAAGAACTTTATGTTTATTTTAAACATGTGATTATGGTATGGTTCTGACATTTCTAGCACACACCTTTAATCCAGGAGTTTTCTTTACACAGGATTTAATATAGTTAACCCTAGGTCAGGAGGTGGAGCAAGAAACCAGCTGACAGGGATTAAAGAATAGGAGGCACAATGAGTTGAGGGCTCTTTAGCTCTTGAGCTTTAGCTCTCTGGCTTTTTTTTTCCCCCCCTTTTCCTCCTGGGCTATCAGCTGAGCTAGTGGGCCTTTTGGGCTTTTTCCATCAGGATTTGAGCTGACCCATCAGGTCAGCTGGGTGCTCTGCCTCTCTGAGCTAACAGACTTTTACCCCAGCATCTGGCTTCTAAATCTATTGGTAAAATAGAACTGTTGGGATTTTCATTCTTTTATAATGCAGGCCTGGTTGAGGTTCTCATAAATTCTCTGGGAATGCTGAACCTGCTGGTTCAGTAGGCGTACTCTGAGACCCTCTGCTGTAGTCTACTAGATATAGTCTAGACTTCCTACTTCGGCATTCATGGCCTTTTATAGTTAGACACAGTCTGTCTGTTTGTCTAGAGCATTTTCTTAATTAATGATTGATGTGGGAGGGCCCAGCATATTGTAGTGGTACCATCTCTGGGCTGGTGGTCCTTGGCTGTAAGAAAGCAGGCTGATAAACCATGCTTGGACATATACCCTAGAGATGCTCCACCATTCAACAAGTGCATTTGCTCAACTATGTTCATAGCAGCTTTATTTGTAGTAGCCAGAATCTGGAAACAACTTAGATGTCCATCAACAGAGGAATGGATACAGAAAGTGTGGTACATTTACACAATGGAATACTTATTACTCAGCAATTAAAAACAAGGAAATCATATTTACAGGCAAATGGCTGGACCTAGAAAAAGTCATCCTGAGTGAAGTAACCCAGAAGCAGAAAGACACATACTCACTTACAATGAAGTGGGAAACAGTAAGATCTGGAGAGGACAGGAACTCCACAAGGGGAGCAACAGAACCAAAACATCTGAGCACAGGGGTCTTTCCTGAGACTGATATTCCAACCAAGGACTATGCATGGAGATAACCTAAGACCCCTGCACAGATGTAGCCCATGGCAGTTCAGTATCCAAGTGGGTTCCATTGTAATAGGAACAGGGACTGCTTCTGACATGAACTGATTGGCCTGCTCTTTAATTACCTCCCCCTGAGGGGAAGCAGCTTTACCAGGCCACAGAAGAAGACAATGCAGCCACTCCTGATGAGATCTAATTGACTAGGATCAGAAGGAAGGAAAAGAAGTCCTCCCCTATTAGTGGACTTGGGGAGGGGCATGCATGCAGAGGGTGGAGGAAGGGAGGGATTGGGACAGGAGGAGGGAGAGAACCACAGGGGGATACAAAGTGAATAAAGCATAATTAATAAAGAAAAAAATAAAACAAAACAAAAAAACAAGTGGATATTAGCCATCTAATATCAGATAAACATACTAAGATCTATATTCCTAAAGAAGCTAAACAACAAGGAAGACCCTAGAGAAGATGCTTAATCCTTATTCAGAAGGGCAAACAGGGTAGACATTGGAAGCGGGAGAAGACGGGGAACAGGGCAGGAGCCTAACACAGAGGGCCTCTGAAAGACTCTACACAGCAGGGTATCGAAGCAGAGGCTGAGACTCATAGCCAAACTTCAGGCAGAGTACAGGGAATCTTATTGAAGAACGGGGAGATAGAAAGACCTGGAGGGGACAGGAGCTCCACAAGGAGACCAACAGAGCCAAAAATTCTGGGCTCAGCGGGTCCTGCAGAGGCTGATGAATCAACCAAGAACCATTCATGGAAAGGACCTAGACCCTCTGCTCAGATGTAGCCCATGGACAGCTCAGTGTCCAAGTGGGTTCCCTAGTAAGGGGACCAGGGACAGCCTTTGGCCTGCTCTTTGATCACCTCCCTGTGGTGAGGTGGTCTTACTAGGCCACAGAGAAAGAGGATCCAGATAGTCTTGATGAAACCTGAAAGGCGTCATCAGGTAGTAGACTCAGATAGTAGGGGAGGAGGACCTCCCCTATGAGTTGACTTGGGGAGGGACATGGTGGGTGGGGAAGAGGGAAAGAGGGTGGGACCTGGGTGAGGTGAGGGAGGAGGATACAGCTGGGATACAAAGTGAATAAATAATAATGAGAGAGAGAAAGAGAAAAGAAAGCAGGATGAGCATGTTCAATATCCTATTCATCAGGGAATTGCAAATCAAATGACCCTGAGATTTCACCTTACACCCGCCAGAATGGCTAAGATGAAAAACTCAACTGACAACACATGCTGGAGAGGTTGTAGAGAAAGGGGAACCCTCCTCAATTTCTGGTGGGAATGTAAACTTGTACAACCACTTTGGAAATCAATCTGGCGCTTTCTCAGACAGTTAGGAATAGTGCATCCTCAAGATCCAGCTATACCACTCCTGGGCATATATCCAACATATGCTCAAGTATACAACAAGGACATTTGTTCAACCATGTTTGTAGCAGCTTTATTCGTAATAGCCAGAACCTGGAAACAACCCAGGTGTCCCTCAATTGAGGAATGGATACAGAAATTGTACATTTACACAGTGGAAAACTACTCAGCAATTAAAAACAAGGAAATCATGAACTTTGCAGGCAAATAGTGGAATCTAGAAAAGATTATCCTGAGTTAGGTATCCCAGAAGCAAATAGACACACATGGTATATACTCACTTATAAGTGGATATTAGGCATAATATAGGAGAATCATATTAAAATTTGTACACCTAAAGAAGCTAAGCAAGAAGGAGGACCCTGGGTAAGATAATCAATCTTCATTCAGAAAGGCAAATGGGATAGACCTTGGAAGAAAGTGAGAATAAGGAACAAGACAGGAGCCTATCACAGAGGGCCTCTGAAAGACTACCCAGCCGAGTATCAAAGCAGATGCTCAGACTGATAGCCAAACTTTGGGCAGAGTGCATAGAATCTTATGAGAGCAGAGGGAGATAGAAACACCTGGAAGGGTTTGGAGCTCCACAAGGAGAACAACAGAACCAAAAAATCTAGGCCCAGGGTCTTTTCTGAGACTGATAACTCCAACCAAGGACCATTCATGGATATATCCTGGACCCCCGCACAGAGGTAACCTGTGGCAGCTCAGTCTCCAAATGGGCTCCCTAATAAGGGGAGCAGGGGCTGCCTCTTCCATGAACTCAGTAGCCTGCTGAGGGAGCTGATGGGGGAGCATCCTGACCCAGCCATAGAGGAAGACTATGAGAGACAGTCCTGATGAGACTTGATAGACTAGGGTCAGATGGGAAGGGGAGGAGGTCCTACTATCAGTGGACTGGGGAAGGACATGGGAGGAGATGAGGGAGAGAGTTGGTAGAGAGGGCTACAGCTGGGATACAAAGTGAATAAATTGTAATAAATAAAAAATTATTTTAAAAAGAGCAGAATGAGCAAACCACGGGGAGCAAGCCATTAAGTAGCATTCCTCCATGCCTTCTGTGCCCGCTCCTGTCTCCAGGTTCCTGCTTTGCTTGAATTTCTTCCCTCACCGCTTTTGATGTTGAACTGTTATGTGGAAACATAAGCTAAATAATTTTTCCTGCTCAAGTTTCTTTGGTCTGTGTGTTTTCTCATAGCAGTAGTAACCCTAAGACAAGCCCACAGAGGAATTTTATGTATGATTTATTGTGTTTTCCTGTTTAATTTTGCTTGTTAAAAGTACAGCCATGTTAGGATTTCAGATATAGCTTCGCTGAAGATTTTGCCTAGCTTGAAGGCACCTTGTAAGGTTGATGCTAGTTTTGAGATTTCGTACAGGTAGAAACTCAGTAGAAATCCTTCCTTTTCTTTCTTTCTTTTTTTTTTCTCCATCACTATTCTTTCAATTTAGAGTGGTCCTTTGTTTTCTGTTATTATTACTGGTATTTTTATATTTGTAATTTAACTCGATCTGATTTCCAATCTAATTTCCTGTATCAATGTTTTCTTTTTTGCTTTTATCTGGCTAACATTAGCTACATAGTTATATGTGCTGATTGAAGAAAATTGATCTTTTTCTTTAGGGTATAACAAAGCTGCCTCAAACAAACAAACAACAACAACAACAAAAAAAAGCAAAAAGCAATCCCTAAGTATTATTACTGATTTTCATATTTGAAGAACTGCTCTATGGTTACTACCCTGAACCTCACTGGTAGATCTGTTTGAATCCCACCCCCAAAACTCAAGTGGTAAAGAAACCAACCATTGTACTTTGTTGCAGATTTTAAAGATTAATTTACTTAAAGATCCTGAGAGAAGGAAATATTTTTTAGTAGTACACTTATGTCTTAATGAGAAAAGTTTTCTAATATTTTTAACATTGTGTGTGTGTGTATGCATGTGTGTGTGTATGTCTGCTTGCATCTATGTGTGAATGCACACACAAAACTGCATGTGTGTGGAAGTCAGAAGACAATTTGCAAGAGTCAGTTCTTTCCTTCCACCATGTAGGCCTGAGCTCAGTTCCATGGAATGGGTGACAGCTGCCTTTTCTCAGTGAGCTGTCTTGCTGGATCCAACTTTCTTCAAATATTGATGACTTAGGTCTCTTTAAAAAAAATGTATCTTTTGCAAATTTTATGCATACAGTATTTTAATCTTATACTACTACTTCCTTCCAAGCCTCCAATATCCCTTACATTTTGATGGGCATAAATACATACATTTTGATGTTTTATATACAACTTAATATAGATATTTTGATAAACAGACATACCTTTGTATCTATGTGTAACATAATGCTATACATTTTAGGTATACAGTTTGGTTTTGAAAAAATGCATAGTTCTGTGTGTCTGTGAATTTGATGTGCAAAACATTTTGATCCTTACATTATTCATCTGTAGAAGACAACAGTGATAACATTTTCTCTTTTGTAATCTCTTACGTATAATTGGGTAGTAATTTTTCTCTAACTGCATTTTCCATATTTTGTGATATGTTTAAAACCTGCCAGTGATCTGATCGTGACCAATGATGTTAGGGTTGTCACATTGCCAAAGGCCATATAGCCATTAAGATGATCACCAACTGCATATGTGTCCATAAACTGTCTTCTCTCTGTGTGTTGGGAATTCCGTTTGCATTTCTTGAAAATCAGCACCTTTCCTCATGTACTTTCTCCTCTCCCTATTCTAGAACACCTCTCCAACAGCTGGTTTTTTTCATTTCCTTCTGAAACCCTCCCATATTGTCTTAAACATGCTGTTACTTTTCCTTCTTTGTAAACACACAAAATAAAAATTTTGTTGAATCAAAATTTTTCTTTGGCTCTCTGTCTCCTCTTTTTCTCCTTTTAGTACAACAAAATCCTCCCAGCAGGACCTTTGAATTATTTCTGTTATTTTTTGTTTCAAATCTACTTAGGTTTTTGTCTTTGTTATTTAGTGTAGCCCCTTCTCAAGATGCTTGCTGGTGTTGCTATGCAGGGGATAGTTCTCAGTCTTCACTTGCCAGCATCATGTCCAACATGCCTTCATTTTAATCATAGCACTTTGGTTTTCACTTGTTTCCCCCCAACGTTATGTGTATTAGGCTACTTCTTTTCAGTTTCTTTGCTGATGTCATTTTTTTCCCTATTTTTACACTTCTTTGCCTGTTACTATCACCTCTTGGAGATCTTTCCTAGCTTCAAGACTTTTACCTACCATCTATTGGCATCCTGAATGTGAGATTTATGTGTCCAAATTCAGCAACATCTTCTTCATGATATGTAAAAGTCTTCTTTAACTTAAGTGTTGTGTCCTGATTTCTGCTTCATTACCTCTCTTCGTTGTTGGCCTTGTGTGTGTGTGTGTGTGTGTGTTTGTGTGTTTGTGTGTGTGTTTAATAATGCACTTTACTTTCTGAGTGACAGGAACTAGCAGTAACCTGTAGGGCCATGCTTGTTCATAGACAGACAGAATCTGATCTGCCTCTATTGCTGGTGCTCTGTAAGTTACAGTCCCAGTATCAAAGAGAAGCAGAAGCAGTTCCTTCATATTGTAAGTTTTTATACCGATGGTAGTTCACATATTAATGACAAAAAAACAAACTTAATTCCATTGAAATTAGGAACTTCTTAACTTAAATATATTACTGATATCCTCATCTATGAAACCATATAGCTCTAGTTCAAATTATAAAAGGCACTTCAAGCTAGAAATGTAAATTTCCCCCCAAACTATCAGTTCAGATTTGGAAGCAATGAGTGTGGTGCATTGAATGTGTGGAGTTGTAAGCGGGCATGCTTATGCGTGTGCGTGTGGACACGCAGATTGATGTCATGGATCTCCCTCTTTGGGAATACTTACTTACTCATTTATACTTACAGTTGAAACTGTGGAAATCAAAATTCAGACCCTTGCCCATGAGCTTCTTATACTCATCAGAAGATGTGTCAACCATGTGCTCTACTTGTCTGAGTTGTGTCCTTGTCACCCACCCCATTCCCTCCATGAGCTCTGTCTAAGTGACACTTTATGAGCCACTCGCTGTCCACTTTTACTCAGAACCTCTTGCTCTCAGTTTCACCTGAGAAGACTAAATCCTCAAGGTTGTCATCCCACATAACATTCAGGGTGTGTATGGCCTCTGTGATCCTTTTGCTTAGTTTTCTCTTGCTGTTTTGAGTTGGCTTAGACAGAAATCTCCTCTGAGCAATAATGAATACCTGCTTCCTACTGAACTTCTCCAGTTCATGAAGAGGTAAGCTTGGATTTTCTGGAAAGATTTTAGTTGAGGAACTGGTACAAAAATTATGATCGCTTTAGGATCACTACTGACTTTGGGTTTCTGAGTACCTGATGTTTCGTTCTCATGGCCATGCCTTGAGTTCTGAGTATATCTGCTGCTGAAGCGGTGGCTGGTAGGTGCCTAGATACAACCTTGCTTCTTTATCACTGTTACTGTCTTGGAGAGCTTGCTTAGGAAGATGTTCTGGTCTCCAAGAACTCAGATCTGGATGTTGGAAAGAAAGAGGCTCTCAGTGAATGTGGAGTTCAGTTTCAACTAGGCTGGCTAACCAGTGAGCACCCTGGATGCACTCTTTCTCCCATCCTCCTGTCCCCATCCCTTTACCCTGCACTGGATTACAAATGCCTGTTGGAATGCTTGGCTTTAGCTAGGTGCTGGTAATCCTAATTTAGGTCCTTATTATTCCATGGCAAGGACTGCCTCTTCTGAGCTGTCTTCCCAGCCTCTCCCCAACTTCACGTGGCAGGAATTTCAGTGTTTGGTGGCCAGGCATAGTAAGTGTTAATTTAGGTCACAATAACCACTCTCTCCTACATGTATTAATGTGAGTAAACAAAAGGAAATACGCAGGCCTCCCTAAGCCCTAAAAGGATGCAGTGAAGGCTCTCATAAGATCTTCCTATCCTTTAGAAATTTAAGAAAACTCTGTCTTTATCATTACCCAAAATCCTCAAATTACTATCCTTAGATAGTTGGATATACTAGTAGAAAGTGGACTAAAATAAGCTGTTCATTGGATGGAGGCTCTTTTCTGTTTCTTAGAGACCCTGGGTAGTACCAATTTAGTTCTTTGGTGTTCTTGGGGTTATAAAGACATTGCTAGTGGATCCAGGTAATACCTCTCTCCATTAGAAGTTAAGAGAGAGTATGAAAATGTATATTGTGGGCTCTGATAACTTTGTTATTCTGTTTAAAAATACATTAAGTATATGACAACTATCTAGACCTTGCATTAAAAATATACTAAAGTTATTAGTTATATTAAATTGATGTAATTTCATTAAATGTCATGTTACTGTTGACAAGTTCTTTTTTAAAAAATTAAGGGTAAAGAAATATATGTTACATCCAATTTTTCATTGATTTGTCTAATGAGTCTTTGTGAGGGACAGTTGGCATAGTCAAAATCCTTTTACTTTGACAATATTATAGTGGAAGCTCTTGAACATGTTATGTAGTTGTGTGAATATTGCTGTATGGTAAGTTCTAAGAAGTTGAAGATGTTGGTAAAAGGCAATGATGAGTTAGCCTTTTGATTACTGTTATTAAGGCTGCTTTCTAAAAAGGGCCTACAGATGTATGAATATGCAGTTTTATACAAAATGGGTAAATAACATCATTTTTTTCAACAGCTTTGTAAAATATCATTGACTTGGGATAAATTACACACATTTCCCTATGTATTTAACTTGTCCATAATCATTAATCCATTATGAAGATTGAGAGTTTCATCTGTGCCCCTCTTTTGTCTACAGTTTGGTTTAAAACAAAACATGTCCTATAATTCAGGACTTCTAATGCAGAATTCTACTAGTATTTGATTTCTTTGACAGCTTTTTTTCTGGGTAAGAGTTTTAAGTTGGCAGTTGTTTTTTTTTTTTAATTTCATATGTTATACGTGCTGATCATGTATTTTCCACATTACATTGTGTCCGATGAAGCACCTGTTGTCTTCTTGATCTCTTTCCTCCGAGAAGTATACCTGTCCAATCTCTGGATTCCTTTAAGACTTCCTGTTTGTGTCTGGTTTTAGGTTATTCACTAGTGTGGTTTTCTGATCCTTGTTCATTTAGAATTCTCTACAGCTTCTTACTCAGTTCTTTGTCCTTTTGCTTGCCATGCTCAGCCATAAATCTCTGTTTTTCATCCACTATTTTCTGTCTAAAATATTGGTTTGGGTTTAAATTTTTTTTTTTATTGTATATTGAACATGCTTAGTATGTGTCTTAGCTTGTTGAATATGTAGACTGGCTGTAGATATTTATTTATGTTTTAAATTTTTGGCAGATATTTATTTTAATTTAAATTATGTGCCTGGTGGAGGGGTGAGTGCATAATTGCAGATGCCTTTATAGAGGCCAAAAGAGAGTATCAGGTTCTCGGGAGCTGAAGCTGCAGCTGGTCGCGATCTGACTAACGAGGACCTTGGGAACTGAATTCAAGTCCTCTGGAAGGAGCCCTATGTGTGCTTAACCTCCCCAGCCACCTCTGGAGCCACCTTTCCAGCTCATGCACTGTTGATTGTTAACCAAAAAATAAAAAATAAAAAAATAAAAAATAAACCCCCCTAATTCTCAGTTATTTCACTTTTGATTGCTCTTTGACTTTGGCTGCTGTTTTCCTCTATCTTAGTGTACTCAGTAACTGCACTGAGTGCCGCACATTTTAAGCATTGTCATCTTGGGTACAGGGTATATTGTGATTTATAAATGTTCTCAAGCCTTCTTTTAAAACTCGGCAGAGTTCCTTGGAGAAAGTTTAATTGGTAGAGAGAAGGGGCTCATATTTAGAGCATTTTAGGTAGGGTCATTATAGAGTTCATTTCAGGGTTAATATCCTCTAGTACTGAAGCAAAGCCAATAGTAGTGTTCTCTTTGGTTAGTTCTGTATTAGGAGCTTTTCCACTCTGATTGAAATAGACACAGCGGCAGAGTGCAGGGAATCATATGAAAGAAGGGGAGTTAGTGTGATATGGAAAGGATAGGAGCTCTACAAGGACCAAATATATCCGGGCACAGGGTCTTTTCTGAGACTGACACTCAACTAAGGACCATCTATGGATATAACCTAGAACTTCTGCTCGGATGTGGCCCGTGGTAGCTCAGTAACCAAGTAGTTTTCCAAAGTAAGGGGAACACGGACTATTTCTAACAGGATCTCAAGGGCAGGCTGTTTGACACCCCCCCCCCCCCAGGGGAGGAGCAGTCTGTTAGGCCACAGAGGAGGACTTTGCAGCCAGCCCTGAAGATACCTGATGAAACAGGGTCAGATGAAAGGGGAGGAGGTCCTCCCCTATCAGTGGACTTGGAAAGGGGCAGGGAGGAGACCAGGGAGGGAGTGTGGGGTTGGGGAGGGAATGAGGGAGCGGGATACAGCTGGGACACAGAGTTAACAAAATGTAACTAAAAAGAAAAATAAAATTAAAAAAAAAAAAGAAATAGACACAGTTGCCCTCCTGTGTGAGCAGCAATATTGCTTTCTCTAATGCTCTAAGATTAAATTTTTTCTTGTCTTGAGCTTATTCCTCTTGCTTACACAAGTCTAAGTCAGTCAGTTTAAGGCAGAAAGACTGCTTTCTAGATGTCCAGGCCACACTTACACATAGTCCTGTAATTAATCTCTTGCACCCTTGGACTGCCCAGACTTCTGCATTTCGTTCTTTGAGAGCAATGGCTTGATGGGTCTAGCTTCTTCCTTCTTATAACATGTTCTAGAAATCGTTTCTTTAAATTTAGGACAACACTTATCCCATTCCCTGAGCTACCAAAATTATTGATTCCGATCTCTCCAGGATCACTATGCTTTGCTCTTTGTGTCCAATGTCTTAAAAGTTGGTGTTCATATAGTTCGCCTGGTGTTTTAGTTGCTGTGTGTGGGAGGATGCTAAATCTAGTCTCTGTAACTTCATCTGTACTGGTAATGAACATTCTGGCTTACCAGAATTTTTACAAGTAGAACATGGAGATTTAAATATGTAACCTCTCCTTAAATAGCCACAGGTTTCTTCTGAATAGTTAGACATTATTGATGCTATGCTAACTGGATATAATATTGACTCACATTGTTGCATAGGTATTGGTTTGAACAAATTCTAGGATGGCAAAAAGAGTCGTGTTAGTAATTTGGTTGTTACAGAATTCTGGATCTTGGAGCCAAAACCTAATGGTAGGCTTTGATGAACTCCTAATGCCAAAGACTTTGGTACATTTCTAGTTTCATGATAACTATCTATTGTTACCTTAGTATAGCAGCAGCCCCCACCCCCTTTGCTGCAGGGAGCATGTTCCAAGATTTCCCAATGGATGTCTGAAACAGCAGATAGCATTGAATCTTGTCTATAGTATATAGTATATTTTTCCTGAACATACAGGGCTGTTATAATATTAATTTATAGGTTGATCTCATCAGTGTCATAGAAGTTTTTCCCCTCAAAGTGAGAGTTTCCTTTTTCACTGAAGGACATACTTTGTGACTTTCTTTGGCATATCTGACTTGTTGGTATTGCTAGTCTTCTCTTTGGGGCTATTATCAAGTGAAATTAGAGTTATTTGAACACAAGTGGTACCATGTGATGCCAGAGAGAAGATTTGATATTGAGATGGCTTCTGAGTAACTCTTGGGTAAGCACCATATACAGGGTGGATACTCATGCAGCTGGGAATATTCACATCCTGGACTGAAGAGGAACATGATGGCGAGCTCTCATTACAGTCCTCAGACCAGTACACAGTTTAAGTCTGACATGTAATTTGTGAAGCTGTAGAAAGCAAAGGGGAGAAAAGGGGACCCACTTGAATAGTAAGTTTCTCAACATGCCACAAGTACTTGTCAGCTAATAAACCTATTGCAGTAAAGTATTTAAAGTAGAAGCATCAGAACTAAGTCAACTGTTAGGGGTTCTCTATGTTAAAATCTCTCAGCCTCTGTCTGTTGCTGTGTCTTCATAGGTAAGTTTTCGGTTTTTTGTCTTTTTGAAATAAGAACACAGATTTTATCAGTCTTCTTTCTATATATTTGGACTATTAATTTGATTTTTTTCTACATTATATAGTACTATTCTTAATGGACAGACTAATGGAATCATAGTCAATTTTATTAGATATTTTGGATTGTAATTATAATATCGAGGAGAAGTCACTGATGTAGATCATATCATACTGATTATAACTCAAAAACATTGTTTCTCTCACTAGGCAATGGTAGTACGCACATTTAATCCCAGCACTCAGGAGGGAGAATCAGGTGGGTCTCTGAGTTTGAGGCCTATAGGTGAATTCCAGGATAGCCAGGGCTTCACAGAGAAACCCTGTCTTTCTCCCCCCCCCCCCCCGCCCAACAACAACAACAAAACCCATTGTGTTCCTCAGCTTTTTTGTAAATTAATTTGCTTGAATCATCTATCTTTTGTCCATTTGACTGGCTTATTGAATCAGTATTATAAATAATGGCTAAGGTCTGACCAACCTTTACTAGTGCTGACAGTAATTATGAGGCTTGTTGGGTCTGAGCTCTTTTGAGAATGGATTTGAAGAGGTCATTTTGGTGTATTTGTTACAGGTAAACTCTGGTTTGTCAGATGGGTTGTGGTAGCTCAGGGAATAGGAAAAGTGTTTTGAATTGTTGCCATTTCAGCAGGGAGTTAGCTTGTAACTGACTGGGCAGAATAACCTTATGCTTGTGTTAAAGTGTAAACTGCCCAAGTGATTTTCAGGTTTTAATTAGCATTGAGTTGAAATAGCTGAACTTAGGAACTGAAGGCATGTTTTCACATTTTAAATAATTTACCTTTTGTTATTAGTTATGTGAGAACATAGTCCATTTGTGTTTTTATACTTTTAAATTATATTTATTGATTGGGTGATTGGTATGGGGCACATGTGTGCCACAGCTCACCTGTGATGGTCATAGGACCTCCTCTCTCTACCTTGTGGTTTCTGGGTATTCAACTGAGATCATCAGTTTTGGTGTATTTCAACTTTAGAAGTGAGAATGTAGCTGGTGAGGTGGTTAAACAGGTAATGCTGCCAAGCTTCATGACTTGAGTTTGATCCTGGAATCCAAATGGTAGGAGGAGAAACTCCTTTGGGTTGTCCTGAAATTCCACATTGATGCTGTCATGTGCATGAGCACACACACAAATTAATAAATATTAAACAAAGTGGGCATGGTAATTTTTTGTTGTATATTCCTTTTTCTAAGATCCTATACTAAGCTACTTTATGATATTTTCAAGAAAAGAAGACACTGCAGTTGTTTCTAAGGAACCCATCTGCCATAATGGCTCTCTTTTCAGATATTGGACATTGCATTATTTTGATGACGTGTCCTTTGGGAAATTCTCTCTCTTCCATCATCAGCGAAGAGGCTGTAGTTTTCTTTCACATCTCAGTCTTGTATGTTTTGTTTTAGGTATTTGAAGTGGAATTCTGTAATATTGGAAAGTGCGAGACGAAAAGAGAGGTTAAGTAGCCTGCAAATGTCTGACAGAAGTAGTCAGATTTTGAATGTGTATCAGATTCCACAGTATTGAGTGCTTAACTGGGGTGATAAGTCATGTCTCTTGAGTACTGAGGCTTCAAGGGTCCAGATTTGTATAATGAACTCAGAATAAAACCTGTGCAGTCTAGGAACTGAAAGTAGGAAGTCATTGAACACTGGTGCGGCCTGTGCTTCCATTCTTCTCTCTTGCTCTCTGTGCTTATCTCTGCTATTGTCATTATTTGTTCTCTGCATGTTTATTGTCTTCATCTGTTCTACTTCATCTGGTCCATTGTGACTGCTTGTATTATGGTGCTTTCAGAATCAAGAGTATTTATGTCCTTGAAGATCCGGAATCATGGCCAAGGAGCATCGCTTTTCATGATTTTAATTGCAGTTTTTCTGTGAGAAAAAAAAATTGTTATCCTTGTATAGTTCCACTTTGTCCTCTTTTTAGGGGAGCTATCTACACTCTGATTAAGTAGCTGTGGACATAGGTAATATATTCGGGGAGGAGTGACTGAATATATGCATGGGTCTTTATTTATCTAGTAGTTCCCAGGAGAAAGGGCTGGAACTAAATAGAACATCCAGAGAGTAGTTTTAATAATACGTATTAGGTTTTATTACAGCAGAGTCACAGAAACAATATTACAAATATATATAGTAGGTGCAAAACGGAAAAGAGCATATGACATGAATTCCTACAATGATAGGTAAAGCAATGTATTTTATTTATAGTGGTACTAGAAGAGTTTACTTTGTAGAGTCATCTGTGTGAATCTCTTTGAAAAGTATATTCAGTAAGTACTTATTCATAGAGCAGTTTTTTATTAGTATTGTCATCTTAGGATTTCTTGGAGTAGGTTTGTATATGATTGGACATCTCTACCAGGGATACTATTTACTTAATTGAATTTCAGATTTTCCTTTCAAATTTCAGTTAGCTAGAAGATAGTTGTCTTTTGCTTATGTATTTTTAGTTATTTGTTATTTTCAAAATTCCTCTAGTTGGCCTTCTTCATCAAATCAGTACTTTTCTGTAATGCCTGAGAGAATTCTGAGCAGCAGAATTGTGTATTCTGTGGACAGAGAAAAGAGTTTAATGGAACCAGATATGCTTTCATATGCACATGGTCAGTTCACTTTAACATTTTCTACTTCTTTCTACAGGAAATAAATCTTCTTGTGTTTTTTAGTTATGTTCTCTGGTAAGAATAGCAAAGATCTTTAAGGTGGAGAATGTGCCTTTGAGTTATTTGTAGCAAGTTTTATTATCCTGTGATTATTTATTTTCTTTCTGGTTTTTGAAAACGGGTTGGTTTCTCTGTGTATCCCTGGCTTTCCTGGAACTTGCTTTGTAGACCAGACTGGCCTTGAACTCCTGCCTCTGCCTGCTGAGTGCTGGGATTAAAGGAGTGCATCACCACTGCCCAGCTTATCATCAATTTTTTAAGGCAAAAGAATTTTTAGATAATACTAGAAAAAGTATAATTCTACCTGTTTAGTTTTTACTTAGATTTCTTTAAGAAAATGATTATTTTATTATTTTGGTAGTTTCTGGAACACCCCAAACAACTCCAGAGGAGGTATCTGACACTTGGGACTAGGGTTTTTATTTGATAACCTATTTTATCCTGTGTAGGGAAACTCTGATTAAACCCTCTACATGAAAAAAAAAATACATATGAAGTTTATAAAGTCGTAGGTTTGCAAATGAAACCTCCAGTTTTTAGATTCTTAGTGGTATTATCATTCTCATCATTCCCTTTCTGCCTTGCTCTTCTGTCCCTCTTTGCACCTAAACTTTCCTTTCCACTTTTTCCCGCTTTTCCTCCATATCACAAGTGTTCCATTACTGCCACCTCCTTTGATTTGTTAAGCACATGTTTACACACACACACACACACACACACTCTCTCTCTCTCTCTCTCTCTCTCTCATTCTGTAATTTCTCAAATATTAACAAGTATCACAGCTCATCTACATGGAAATTAGCTCATTTCTGAAACCACAGAACTGCCCTTTTCAGTTATTAGTGCTCACACAGTAAAGAGCATTTCCGGGGACATTCTTTTGGATGTGTGTCCCATAAATGGAACAGTTGCTATTTGTTCCAGCTGACTGGACTGCTTCCAAGACTGACTTCCTCTCTGCTTGGTCTATCATCACGGTTTTCGGTCTCAATTTTCTCTTCAGCTCTGGACTTCTTCCAAGGAATAGTTTATTGAAACCAAGGAATGGTCAATATAGATACCAAGTAAAATAACAAAACAAGAAAAAAAAAAAAAGAAATGTTGCGTTAGAAAGTACAATTTATTCTTTTTTTTTTGTATAATTATAATAGTGGTGTTATTTGGAGGAAGTTTGAAGAGATAAAGCCTAAAGAACGGTTTATAGGGTACATATAATAGAATTCGCTTTTTATTTGTTGGGCAGTGGAAAAGAAATAGTAAAGACCTGTTTAAAATTTTTAGCAGAGATTAAGTTTGCTGCTTTTTCTCTAAATATTTTAACATGATTAATAAGGCTATGTATAGGTTTATAAAAAGGCTAGTTATTACATCGTAGCCAGCTTTCCTATGAGTAATAGTTTAGACAGTAGAAGAATACAAAATTATGGTAAAAAGTGATTGAAATCAGTGTTAGCCATAGTTGGAAATATGTCATCACTGATTGTCAGAAATGTACCATTGGGACAGTAGCTGAACTATGTGCTTGACTGTAGCTATGACTTTGTTTGGAGTCTCAATACTTGTCTATTGTTTTTTTTTAATTAATTATTATTATTATTATTTTTTACTTATTACAATTTATTCACTTTGTATCCCAGCTGTAACCCCCTCCTTTGTCTGTTCCCATGCCCCTCCCACAGTCCACTGATAGGGGAGGTCTTCGTCCCAGTCCATCTGACCCTAGCCTGTCAGGTCTCATCAGGACTGGCTGCATTATCTTCCTCTGTGGACTGGTAAGGCTGCTCCCATCTTATGGGGAGATGATCAAAGAGCCAGCTACTGAGTTCATGTCAGAGACAGCTCCTGTTCCTCTTCCTAGGGAACCCACTTACTAGGGAGACTGAGCTGCCATGGGCTACATCTGTGCAGGGGTTCTAGATTATATCCATGAATGGTCCTTGGTTGGAGTATCAGTCTCAGAAAAGACCCCTGGGCCCAGTTGTTTTTTTGTTTGTTTGTTTGTTTTGTTTTGTTTTTCTTTTGTTTTTGTTCTGTTGCAATCCTTGTAGAGCTCCTGTCTGTCCCCTCCAGGTCTTTCTATCTCCCCCTTCTTTCATAAGATTCCTTGCACACTGCCCAAAGTTTGGCTATGAGTCTCAGCATCTGCTTTGATACACTGCTACGTAGAGTCTCTCAGGCTGTCTATGGTAGGCTCCTGTCTTGTTCCCCGTTTTCTCCCTCTTTCGTGATTGTCCATTGTTTTAGTCTCAGGCATGTTACTTAACCTCCCTCAGCCTTGGTTTCCCATTTATAAAACAAAAATAGTGCTTTCCTTACAGGACAATCATGAAGTTTAGATGTTATGGCTTTTGGTGTCTTTATTTGTGGCAATGTGTAGTTACATACAGTATAACCATCTACTAATATGTACTGAGACTAATATATAGTGAGTCATGAACTTTGAAGAAAAACTTTTACTTCCTGTGTTCTTGTGATTAGAAAACATTTTGTGTGTTTAACCATCATGAGAAAATGTCTTTAAAATCCCAGCAGTGTATAGTATCTAAAAAAGTCACTACATGTAATTTTTTACTTGTTTGTTTGTTTTAGTCTATCAGGATTTTACTTATATTTAACTCGATGTTTTCTCTTTTATAGTTTATCAGAGAAGATATGAAATATAAAGATGCTACAAATAAACATAGCCATCTTCACAGGGAAGATAAGCACATAACTGTTGAGGATTTGTGGAAACAGTGGAAAACATCAGAAGGTAAAACTGTGCAGTAGTCTGGAGCCTCTCTGCTTGTCTGCTTCTGCTCTGCTTTCATTGGCAGCCCTACTAATTGCATATAGTTATACAGAACTAGTATAAGATCATGTTTCTGTGAGAATATTTACGTTAAAAAAACTTTCTTAGATCCATTAAGTTACAGGTTATTTTTAGATAATTTGATAGACTGAATAAGATAATGTTGGTTTGAGATCATCATGTGAGTATTACATAGTATTTTTATAAATGTTTTATCAAGTTAAAAAAAAAGGAAACAGGTTTTCTCTTCAGTTGTGAATGTCTAACGTCCTCAGGAGCCCAGGAATTTTAATCTTCCTGAAGTCCTCTGTGAACTGTGCTAATGTAGTCTCCCTTGTGTACCAAGGCTGTGTGCCAAGACCTGTAGTGAAGATAGCTGGTGCATGTTGTTTTTGATAGGTATATACTTCTTCAACAAAGTACAGGTCATAAGTTAGGCACAGTAAGAGATTAATAGCAATAATAAATAACAAGTGGAACAATTGTAACATTGAATCATAAATAAAAGTTCTGAGGCATGTTGCTTATTAACTGATACCAGAGCAGGTAGCGTTTACTGTGCAGATATCTGGACAAAGGAATAATTTACATTCTTGCCAGAAAAGCATGAGATTTTGTGCTACTACTTAGGACACTCATTTAACACTTACTGAGTTGTTTATTTCTAGAATTTTTCATCAATATTTTCATAATGAGATGGACTGTTGTTAGCTGAAACCATAAAAAAAGTGACACTATAATTGGACTCCTGAACTTGCAGGAGAAATTTTTGTAATTTGTATTTTATTCCTTTTTTTTTTCTAAGTTGACCAGCTATTTTGTGGACAATAATTTTGTGCAGCACAAAAATCTTATGACATAAAGCCTAAGCTCATCACTAATATGAGGAAGTTACTAAAAGTTAAGCAATTTCAAAAGTTTATTCAGTTTATTTTGTTTTTCAGTATCAATTAACCAAGCTATCCCCTTTTTACATTTTATAAATGCCAAAGAGTTGTTATGGCATGTGTTTTTTCCAAGTATGAATAATGAAACTAAGAAACTGACCAGGCTTTTACAGAAACAAATAAATAAATAGTTTACTAAATTATTGATGGCAACATCTGGAAATGGCAACATACAAAGGTGGACATGTGGCTGTGAAGAACTGGCTGGACACTCTCTAGGAGGAGCTGTGTCACTCAAATGGAGTTTGACAGGTCGTAGACTGCATGGCTGATTATATCTGAAATCTTTTTTCTTGGGGAAAAAATCTTGTCAAGGCAGATAGGAGATGTCAAAAATATCACTGTCTATGTTTTTCATTTATTTTGCTTATGTAAATTGTTGTAGACTTGTAGCCTTGGTTTTACAAAAGGACAGCCTTTCATAGCCTTTCCGGTAGAGAGCTACAATGTCTCTAAGTAAGCACCTTGAATAAAATATGCCAAAGGAACGTATGTGTGGTGATAGCGCCTCATTATAGTGTTGTGTCCTGTGACATGTTTTTCACTTAGCAAAACAGTTTACTCAAAATATAAATCTGAGCTGTTCAGCACCCTAAAGTGGCTCAGAGTTAAAAAAAAAAAAAAAAATCCAGCAAATATCTTCACAAAGCACATTAAGCCCGTTCTCTGCATCCAAACCCATGCCTCAATCACAGTCACCTCTTTTTTTTACCTTTTCTATTGTCTTATCTCCTTCACTTTCATCCAGATTAGAGCAGCCATTTCCTGTTTTACAATGTGCAATACAGATGTCCTTTTGACTGGTTCCCCTGTTCCTTTCTTTAAAGTCTATCAAGGGTCAGTCTTCCATTGTGGTCTACTTTCTTTTCTGCACTTTGGTTTTCTGACATCACGATTCTTCTTATTGTGTTGTTTCCATGTCACTTACTGTGTTCTAAAGTATTGTCAAATGACTTCTTTATCACACCTGCTCCTTACAAGATAAGGCTTAGAGAGAAGAGTCTGCCTTATGTGTCAATAAATCTCCACCTGATGGGACTCTGTCCTCAGAGTCTTCTTGCTTCCCATCTAGGGACTTTGTAATGAGTAAATCTTCTTTAATCAGTCAGAGTATATCTGGTTTGTTTCCTTGTAGCTTAAGGCTTTTCTAAGATAAGCAGCCCCTTTTTCTCTTAAGCTTTCACATCTAGCCTTATCTCGTCTTTTACACTGTGATAGAGCAATGATTTGCTGTTAAGTCCAAACTGCTTACCCTACTTTTCTAACCTGAGTTTTTTTTTTTTTTCTGAGAGCTTGACTTCCCCCTTACTTTCTTTTTCTTTTTAATTTAATTTTATTCATTCACTTTATATCACGATCATATCCATCTCCCTCCTCTCCTCCTGGTCCTACCCTTTTCTCCTTCTCTTCCTTCTCCTTCTCTCTGAGGCCTCAGAAAAGGGGAACCCCCCCCAACCCACTCCAGCACATTGAGTCACATGGGGTAAAGGCCTGAGAGAAGTACTCAAGTTCCTGCTAACACAGATGCCCAGAGGGAAGGAAAAGGGAAAAGGAAAAGCTGTGTGGAGCATTCAGGCAATAACTCCTCAACTAAAAGTTTACGAGATGGGGTTGAGTTTCTCAGCTCACAGTTATGAAAGGGCCATGCAAGGCTGGGCATTGCTGCTAGAGCATTGTTGGACCTGCAGAGTTATGTATGCTTTGCTCTGTTGTTGTTTTCTCTTAAGATTTCTCTTAGAAAGCAACTGGTTTTTTGAAAAGCTTTGAAGACCACTGAAAGTAGATATTAAAATGAATGTAAAAACACTAAATTCAATATTGATGAGTTGAATATGTAAAAATGTATGTGTAGCAAATACATGCACATTCATTCTCAGTCTATGAGATTTTAGATATCCAGTGGCTAGAGCAGTGGCCCTTTTCATGATGATACTCAGAAAATGTGTGATAAATGGCTGAAAGTACAAGGCCTATTGAAAACACCATGTTCCACTTCCATTTCATCAAATAATTATGTCATGTTGTAATACATAAATTTCTGAAAAACTCTTACTTACTTAAAACGACAGTTAATGGAAAACAAGCAGGTGAAATAGATGACTCAAAAATCTTTGCAGCTTTTAACCTGATCTCTAACAGTGCTGATACTCATAAAAAGATATTTAAAGTTACTAACCATTAAATGCTACAGTAGGTATAGGATGTACACTAGAAATAATAAGTGAATGCAGCCTAGTGAACGGGACTACCATGTTAGGTTGGGTTGAGGTTGCCTAAAGTGAGAGAGGGAGGCAAAGCACAAAGATGAGATCTGAAAGAGAGGCATGTGGCCAAGTGAGCTCAGAGGAAGAAGCGGAAGAGTCACAGCTTGGTATGTTGGTGGGGGTGGATATATTTGTACCAAGCAAACTACTGAGTGGAAGAGACAAAGTGATTACAATATAAGGTGATATGTACAAAGTACAATTAAGGCTAGAGTGTGGAGCTGGGTCACAGTAAGGAGGAACTAGCTCATTACTTTAAAGATTATTTGGTGGTATTTGGAATAGTCCATGAAGATTGACTAATAGGTCTTAGAAAGGAGGCCAGATTATGTGAGAGGAGTTGTTGGGGCTAGACAGGATCAAGATACATTGTGTACACATATGAAATTGTTAAAGAATTAAAAAAAAAAATCCAAATAGGAAAAGCAAAACTAAAAATAAAAAGGAATTATAAAGTATAGCATGAATGGTTTCTTCCTTGATTATACTTGAATATTTGCTAAAATTGGAAGTAGATGTGGCATGCTACTGTAAGTATATGGACTTGCAAGTGATATAATTTAAGAGCTGGCTCACAGGGCTGGAGAGATGGCCTCACGGTTAAGAGCACTAGCTGTCCTTCAGAAGACACAGGTTTGATTTCCAGCACCCACATGGCAGCTCACAGCCATCTGATACTCTAGTCCTAGGGGATCTAATACTCTCTTTTGGTCTCTGAATATACCCGAGACATACATTTGATGCGTAGACCTACATGCAGCAAAACACCTGTACATTAAAATAATTAAATTTTAATATAATAAAAGTGGTTCACTTAACAGAATGTGACTCTTGTATAATATAAATGAAATGTTTTCTGATACAACAGACGGGCTTTTAGCAAATACTGTCTCTTTAGTACTTCTATAAACTAAAACATTCAGACATGCTTAAAGGTTTTTTTTTAATTAATTGAGTAGATATATAAAACTTTAGAAAAGTTTAACTTGAAGCAATTTAAAGAATCCTTAATTCAGAGAGTAGAAAGATTTAGGCATGTAATAATTGCTATTCTCTAGTGTAAATGAACTTAAACAGAAAAAAAATGACCTTTGTTTTCTTTCTGTTTATGACAGCAATTTTTTTTAAAACATTGCATAAAAGTAAAAAAAATTCCTGGCTGTGGGTCTTGAATTCCTAAAAGTAAGGCTCATTATAAATCATTCCTCCACATACATCTTTTTATGCCGAGATTTTCCTACTGGGTGTGTTAGGGTGGATGGATTTCTAAATATTGATAGAAGCCACCGGCCTTTTCTAGTATGCACTGTGGGTTTTCACATAGAGACTGAATTGGAAAACATAGATAGACAGAGTGCATACTGTTTGGCATGATTATCACAGCTACTCAATAGATAAAACTTGGAAATCCAGTAATGTTTTTTGTGGTATCCAGCAACAGGATACTTTGTCTGTTTGCAGTAAGCATGGCGATCACTACTGAATCCAAGGAAGTATCAAGCTTTTTCTCCAAGGAGTGTTAACAGCGTTTGTTTCATGTACAGATGAAAGCTAAATAGCAACATAAGAATTTTTGGTTAAATACTACCTGAATGATGGCATTATAGGAGCTTAATAATATAGGCAAATTTATTTTAGGGAATGAATTAATATTGTGGAGGGCATTCATTTTCTTAGAAATAAGAAATTTAGGGGTATACAGTTTAGCATATTTAATGTGAGTAATCGAGTCTTAAAATGGCACATCTAAGTGTTAAATTCTTTGAATAAACACAGTTTATAAGACAGGCATATGATTTCATATATGTGATAGGTCACTGAATATTTATTTCTGTGTTTTAAAGTCTAGTAAGGGTGAGTACAGTCAGCCATATCTAGAAGGTTGTTCATAATCAGACAAAAAGTGCTTAAGAGTAGTGCTGAGTGGCAATCAAATGCTCTGTGGGTATCTGTTCCTTTTATTGTTTCTGTGAGGCAAAAGTGACCATGGTAGGTCAAGTAAGATTCTACTCTTACACCTGTGCCAGTGAGCCTGAAAGTTGCTGTCTAAAGGAAGCTGTTGGTTTGGATGTGGTTCTGGTAGCAAAGAAAGATATTCTTGCAGGCTGGCATTACAGTTATGAGTAGTGGTATTTACTGTGTGTGTAGGGTGTGGCGGTTCATGTAGCATTTTTGTCTCACCACTAAATATTAGGCATTGTTGAAGCTTGTAGGAAAGGCTTGAAATACACAAGCGTTTGTAGAAAGATGTGTTCACCATACACTAGCAAGAAGGTTATGACTATTGTTTGGATAAAATGTAGATTTGTTGGGAAGAGTAGAACATCATGGACTCTAGAAACATTTTACAAAGGGACTTGGAAACTTTGTCCCTGTGTTTAGAGAGTATTCAGAGAGTTTTGCTTGTATATTTTTGTTTACTTGCTTGAATATTGGGCTTGGGGGTATTCACTGAACCGGTTCATACGTGGGAGTCTTTCATAAGTACAAGGCATTGTCCCAGACTAAGATACTCAGATGAAGAATGCCTCTTTGTTCTTGACCTATCCATGGTCTGTTAGTGGAGAAAGATCTACTAACAGCTACTTAAAGGATGTTCTGCAATCAGCTGCCAAGAAGGTATAAAAGGAACTGTGGGATAGATAGTAAGAGGCCTGCCAGCAGAGGTTAAGTAAGGCAAGGAGGATTGCATTCCATGACATTTACCTTGTCACCCTTCACTGGAAAGTATTCTGCTAGATTAATAGTCCTGACGATATTAGTAATTAATATAGCACATTTAAAGAAAGACAGTTCCTAATAAGCTGCTTAGCTAATACTGCTTAGCAGATCAGGTTTTAGTATTTTTGATCTTGTGTGCAATGCTGTTAGTTTTAGAAGCTGTTATTAGTAAAAAACCATCAATATAAGTTTGAGTTTTCATTGTGCCCTGGAAGCACCTTAGACAAGGAAGGCCTATTCCCCGAGGTGGAGTCTAGTTTCAGAATTGACAGATGCCATCATTTGTACCACTAACAAAAGGTATTCAAATATTAGTAGTCAAAGCTGCTTCTGTGTAAAGGTGACACAGAGGTGTTGCTGGTTCATTCTTTCAACCATGATTTAGGGGGGTTGATGTGAGTTTTGCAAGAAAAGTAGCACATCTATTTCACAGTCAGTTTATATGCCAAGTGACCACGTTGTGTGTGACCCAGAATTCAGAGGGCTGGGTAAGAGCAGCACAAGTTCCAGGTTTGGGCTGTGATGTGAAAGTGTATCTGATTGGCTGAAATCCACTATATTAAATTCTACCTTACGTGGAATACATGTTGCTATTCCTCTAAAGTTAGTGTAGTGAAGAAAGCATTTTCTTTTCAAGTAAATATTACACTTGGTTGAGTCCCCCTATTTCCCACTTAACTGATTGTTAGCTTTTTTTTTCAAATCAGGGTTTCTCTGTGTAGCCATGGCTGTCCTGGACTCATTTTGTACACTAGGCGGCCTTGAACACACAGAAATACACCTGCCTGTGTCTCATTGAGTGCTAGGATTACATGCATGTGCTGGCTGATTGTTAGCATTTTTTAAATCAACTACAATACACATAATACAAATTGGAAGTGTGATGAAAAGTTTAAAGGTATTAGCCACATTTTTCAGTTTACATGCGATCACATTGACTCATTTCTAAAAATTTTTACATTTCTGTTATTCTGAAATGCATATTGCATTTATAAAGACATAGTGTAGAAGAAGTGCTAGGTAAGCTGAGGGGAAATACACAGGTATGCACAAACTGCGTGTGCGCGCGCTCACACAAACAGGTCATCTAGCCTTTTCATTTAATTCCATGTCTTAAAGGTCAATTTTTATTGGCCAAAAGCCCTTAAGTAATCATTTCTTTCTCTTTGCTTTTTCATGACTTTTACAATGTTGAAATTAATGGACAATTAGACACTTTAAATTCTAAGTGTTTTCTTTAGGTATATATTTACTGCAATTATTAGTTTGAAGTTAAGAATCTAGAGTAGTGTAAGAAAATTAGGAACTGTCAGTACCTCATTGAAAGGAATAGAAAGGAATTTTATTTTCACCATCAACTCTTTGATTTTGCACAGTAAGTTTTTTTAAGAGCATAAACCAAATGTTATATCATTGCTTCTGAGTACTCAACAGACTTATCACTTAACAGAAACATGTAGTAGTTCAAAATCAGAAATCGAGCAAGCCTGCTGACATAAGTCTGCAGTCTCAGCTATACAGATGACTAAGATTGGAGGGTTATAAATTCAAGGCCTGTCTATATTACAGAATAAGCTCAGTTTGCCAAGACCCTGTCTCAAAATGAAAAATAAAAAGAAGCTGGATATATAGCCTAGTGGTATAGCACCTGACATCATGTAAAATGCCCTTGGTAATCCCTAGAACCATTGTGTGTGTGTGTGTGTGTGTGTGGCATAAGAATTGACAATTCATTGAAAGGAAGGGAAAAAGAGAACAGCCTTAGGGAATACTGGCAGGAAGGCAAGATCTGACTAATGAAATGGGGAGGGGCCTTCAGAGGGACTCAATGCAAAGCAGAAGGGCTGGAGGGCTGGAAAGATAGCTTAGCCATACAATCAAAAGGACAGAAAGGATGGTGCCATTGATAACTAGATAGGGGGATGTTTTCAGGAAGTGGTTGATGGCTGTGTAAATTGGCAGGATAATCTACTGTATTCCAAAGTCTTTGTTAAGTAAGAGTCTTTGTGAAAAGTAACTGCCCTTTTGGTCTTAATAATAAGTATGAAGGTACTCCAGCATGGCTTTTATGTGTGTCATGTAGTACCTGTGACAAATTGTGTTTGTTTTGTTTTGTTACATGTAGCTGTCATTAAGGATCTCATGTATATTTTGTACATATTCTTAACTCAGCTTTACTTTGATTTCCTGGCTCAGTGATAGCATTTTTTTTTTTTCACTCTCTCTACACTGGCTGAATCTTTGTAAAGAATTTCTTTTTTCTCCTTTGGCACAACTCTCTCCCTATAGTGCAAGATAGAGAAAGAAAAAAGTGCTTAGTATTATAGTTGGATATAAAGAAATAAGGTATTAAAAAAATCCAACTTGAAAACGTAGATTTGACAAGGGGCAAATCATTAACCTTCAAGAAATTAATTAAATTGTTATTATGATGAGTGGACACACACATATGCGAGCATTAAAATACACAAACAAAGGTTCAAATGCAATTAATTGATGCATGAATGAATAGACAACATGAACTATAATTCAGTGAGTTGTTTATTCAAGCTTTAAAGGAAGAAAATTCTTTACCCTATAAATTGGCTTATGCATTTGTTTAGTGTCTCAATAATATATTATAAGCATATAAAATGTTAACATCACTCCTTTCCAGATTTTACCTACACTAAATATTTTGTGGCAGAATTGAATGATAGTGCTACTGTGGCTCTCCCATGGTACATAAGAATAGGTCTCTGTGTATTGTACGAGCTGCATGCCCACTGATATAGAGCTCTTGGCCTGCCTGTCTACTTGCAGTGCGAGATAGGTGAAGACTCATCTGCTTTGGTAGTTGTCTAAATTTTTCTAGTCTGTTTTTAATGAGCATGCTTCATTGCATGACATTAGACTGCACTGTATATCAGATATGCAATTGGAAGCTTTGTAGACTAAGTTAGTCTCTTTTAAGACTAGGAGTGGCCTCTTTTAATAACTTTTACAAATGTCCCCCAAACATAATCTCTCTAGCTTCTAATAAAATTTGTACCCTGTTAAATGCTGGAAGCTGATTTTATCACAAAACTAAATGCGAATTCACTGTGCTTTGTTGATTGGCTTGAAATAGCAGTATAGTATATTTTCTTCCTTTCTTTGACTGTTGAACTTTATCTTGAGATCTGAACACTTTGTTTTAGTAAGTCTGCCTCTCTTTCCCCCCTTCCTCCTTTTTCTTTCTTTTTTCTCTTTTTCACATGTAGACTTAAAATGGCCTCAAGTAATGAATAGTTTTTGGTAAGGAAATTTGATCATCAACAATTTCCTTGATTACAAGGGACAAAATTCATAATAATTTTCTTCCTTCCTTCATTCATTCAGTTATGAATAAATTATTTTATTCTTTCTGTGAGACATGCATTATTCTAGATATTGGGATAGAATAGAATATTCAGTAAAGTAGATATTCTACCCTCATGGAATCAACAATTTCAGGGAGAGAATGAACACATTTGAATGTCCACATGTGTATAGATATATTTACAATCATAAAACTACTAGTACAGTTAAATAATGTGATAATTTATGACAGAGTAAAAAGATAGCCAGTGATCAGGGAAGGGAAGGGCTATTTAGATAATATAGTTAAGGAAGAACTTTCCCAAGAGTAATATTTGGTTATAGACCTGTTTGCTGATCATAAGCCAAAAGCAGATTCCACTGAAGTATATTCTGAGAGGAATAGGGGTCATCTAGACTAGGGTCTTCAAGGCTCGCATAATTTCACATATTTAAGAGACTATAATACGGCTAGTAAAGCTAGGCAATAGTAAGGGATAACATAACTGAGATTGGCATCTTCAGATTCCCTATTGGACCTGTTTTAGTGCCAAATATAGGTAAAGGATTTGTTATCAGGATATTTTAATTATTTCAAGTATATTTCCATTTAGGAGTTTTGTATTCCTTTATTTTTTTCCTTCTTTGTGTGTGTATGCGCGTGCCTGTGCTTGTGTGTGTAGTGTCCGTGCACATGGAAGCTCAAGGTTAATGGTGCAAATCTTTCTCACTTGTTCTTCCACCTTATTCTTTGAGGCACGATCTCTTAATCAAACCCAAAGCTAGCCAGTGTGTTTAGTCTCGCTAGCCAGCTTGTTCTGGGGATTTTCTGGCTTAGCTCTCTCAGGCTGAAATTACAGGCAGGTGGTCACACTTACCCGGCATTTCCATGGTTCTGGGGATCTTAACTCTGCTTCCGTTACTTACAAGGCATGCTTTCATGCTGAGCTGTCTTCCCAGCCCTGTCTAGGAGTTTGGACAAAGTATCTGTCATGTCTTCGGGAAAGGTTATTACAGTTGTGGTATAGATATAGAGTCAAGAGCAAAAACAAAAAGGGGGTGGGATTCCTGTTGTAGGTCCAGCAGTAAACTTAGGCAGAAGTGATGATGTGAGGATAAGGTTCCAGAGAGATCAGGCATTTTCTAAATTAAAAGAATAGCCAGCACTATTTACTGTGGGATTAGGTTCAGGATGTTGGTATAGAACAAGAATAAAGGTTTTGTGTTTCTGTGGTGGTAGAATTTTAGAGGATTGTAATGATTAGGAAGAAATGTTTGAATAAGCATCTGGGTTGGAGGTCAATAATGAAAGAGAAGAATGCCAACTGAGCTTTTTTTTGATGATGCAGTGAGGTTGAGGACTCAGGGCTAGAGGTCAAGAAACAGTAAGATTTGAGAGAGAACACTGAGAAGTGTCTAAAGAGAAAGAAAACCAAGAGAGTGTGTCTGTCTGGAACTCTCAAAAACTGCATGCTTTAAGAATTAGTATGACTCCAGAGAGAACTTCAAGCGACAGAGCAGCAGCCCCAGTTGGACTGAGGTAGAGGCTATCAGTGCTCTTCATGGACAGAGGCTCCTGCTGGCCAAGTAAAAGTGAATAGGGTGATTTAAACAGGAAGTGGAGACGGTAAATATTGTTGACTTCCTGCGAGAGGAGTAGAGAATAGGGCTCTGATACCAGAAGAAGGCACAAGGTAAGGAACATTCTTTTGCAGGGCTTAAGAGGTGGACTAGCTGATATCTCACAACGGCCTGTAACTCCAGCTGCAAGGGATCCAACACCTCATGCCCACTGTAAGCATCCAGGCTCACATGCTTAGACTTACACACATAATGAATAAAAACAAAATCTTTAAAAATAAGTTACTTGCATGTTAAAGGATGGGAGGTTTCTCAGTGTGTTCATGTAATAATAAAATGATTCAGTTTGTAATTGGTATGGAGGAAGACTGAACTATTGTAATTGAAAAATGGTCCTTACTGAGTTGGAAGGTGCGGGTATCTAATTGACTTCACATGTTGGTCCCACTGTCTCGTCTGTTGCGATATTACCTGCTGTTTTGTAGAGGCTAGTTCTATGGATCTGTAGGCCTGCCTTTTTGAGGATGATGATCAAAGGGAAGTAGGTGTCTTCCTTGCCTTTGCTAGTGAGAAAAATGCCAGGAAGTCAAACCTGAGCCTCTCATGGTTACATCCACAGTGAGGTTTTGTGGTTACTTCTTTCTGACTTCATTCCCTCAGATGATCCGAAGGCAGAGAAGTGGAGTATCTAGCAGCACCAAAGCCCTACAGCCGAATTAGCAAGAGCAGCTAGATGGAGAAGAGCAGACAGGTCAGCCCCAGAGGCTGCTCAAAATCTAGGGTGGATGCAGGGAGGTGCCTGGCACCATGGGCCACATGATCGAATAACCTGATAGGCTTTTACCTGCAAATTAAGTTACTGTGGGGCTTCAAAACTAACAAACAAACATTTATTAAATCTTAATTTTATTAAAATGAGCTAATGCAACTCTGGAAATTGAAAACAAATACAAACAAACAACTTCCCTACCTATTAAAGCATAGTTTCCCTAGGTACTGCCTGGTATTTTGCACTGTGACAGGTCAAAACTGGGTTTACCTAAGTTCACTGGACACATCGAAGTTATCATAAACTTACCTTTCAGAGATGTTTTACTATGTAGCTGTGTTAGCCTCCTGTGTCAGCTCTGAGGGCTAAAATTACAGGCATGTGCCACTTTACCAGGCGTCACTGCAGAAGGGAAGAAAGTAAACTGAAGGTTTATGAAATTCAGCTGTACTGCACTGAGTTAATTTGGAAATCTTGACGAGAGAGATGGCTTCCAAATATTTGTAGACTGGTAGAACAGATGTTTCCTTCCATATCACTGAAACATGCATAGACTACAAGTTATTATTTATCATACTCCAGTCATTACCTAGATGCCCAGACTGTTTTGATTTTTAAAACACGCAAATGCAGAAGGTTTTTGTAGTGTTGTGTCTTCATTTATATGAGAACTGGATCTGGGTTACTGTTGAACTTTCCCAGGATGGACACTAGGACTGTAGGCAGTGAATACACCTGAAATTTATAAAGCCTTCCAAAGAGTTGTCTGAAGTAATACTCATGAAGAGTATTACTTCATGAGATTCCAAAGACTTGCTGCTATCACATAGGAGAAGCAGAACTTTTATGTCCCTCTCTACTATAAAATAGTAGTACGTAAAGTTTTTTATTGGCTCTCTTCACTTTCTGTGTGCTCTAGTGGAGGATCTGTTGAGCATTTTTAAAAAAGCCGTTTTGATCCCATTGTGAATAGTCTTTTTTTCTTTCTATTAATAGGAAGGAAGGATCAGTGTTCTCTGAAGAATGACATTGTGCAGTTCTTAATTATGTTTTGTATGGAGTGAAGGTATAAAAACTGCAAATAGGTCTTTGTTTAGAATATAAAAGTGTATTTTGCAAATAAATTTGTTAGGTAGGATTTAGAAGTCAGTTTTAGTTTGTTTACAGTTCCATTGCAACAAGCACCTCTGAGGTAATAAAGTTTTGCTTGCATGAACCATCAAATACAAGAATGAATAGTTTATAACTAAATAGGACTTTTAATTATATTTCATAAAATTATATTGATTCAGTTCAACACTTTGAGCAGAGAGAACAGGTTGCTTTCTTTACTGGCACATCTGGAGGCCTACAAAAAAAAAAAGGAGAAAATAAAATTTCTAGATCTAATCACAAGAAGACTAAGAAATACAATGTAGATTTGGTAATCAGTAAGCAGCTAATTAGAACAGAGAAAATAATATAAAACAGTTAGAAAGAGATTGTTTTTAGCTTCAGCTCATAAAATTGAAAGTAAATATGAGATGTTTTAGTAATTTTAACCACATGTAATTACTATGTTCCTAAAAAGACTTTTAAAATTACTGATTATTTCCTACTGCAAAGTCATGAGTCAGCCTTTCTTTAAACTGTAGTAGGTAAAATGATCTCAGTTGCTTTTATAGTGATTATTATTTTTATATAACTGCCATAAACCTATAGTAAAAGTTTTCCAGTATTATGTATTTTTATCTTACATCTTCTCAGCTTATTTCTAAATGAATTCTGATGTAAACTTACCAAAGGTTTTACCTTTTCATTACTAATTAAAGACCCTCCTCCTTTCCTGAATAAACAAGATCAATATCCCAAAGTAAGTGAGAGCCTTCTTATATTCAGATCTCGATATAATGCTCTCTAGATTTGTGATTGGGGGTGAATAATGTAATCACTGGGTTCCCTATGTTCCCATTTATAAGATATAGCTAGTAACAACAGTCATCCAGACAGCTGTACTAAGGGTTAGTGAGAACAAGTTTTGGGAGCTAATGGGGCCTGTGTTTGTTATTATTACTGTCATTGCTAAAAATGACCATTCTAGCTGGCCTGGGAGCATATGTCCACCTTTAATCCCACCTCTTCAGAAGGCAGCCAGGCAGACCTCTATACATTGTAGGCCAGCCTAGTGTACTTAAGGAGTTCCAGACCAGCCAAACAAACAAAACCAAAAACAATTAACATAGTGTCTTCCAGAAAGATCACAAGCTGTAAAATTAGTAGAATTTTTTATCTACATAAGAAAATTTGTCTTTTAAAATTTTAATTTTGTAATTGAAGTAAATCAAACTTACAGTAATGTTGCCAGAACTAGAACACTGTTTGTCCAGAGAACCCCACTGTTTGTTTTAGTTTTGACATTTGTCCCAATAGTGACTTTTATAGCTGAAAAGTACAAGATTATACATGATTAACCAGTGTGTGTCTGCAGTCATCAGCCTGGAGGAGTTCCTTTGTGTCCTGTGCCCTACTCTTTTTGGCTAATTATCTTTTAAAAATGCCACTTTTTTTGTTCTTAAAATAGTGTTTATTTGTTACATATACACGACCAAGTTATGTATTGTAGATGGATTGTCATGGAATTGATTTTTTTTTCCTTACATCTTTTTTTGTGTGTGATCCATGTGTCAGTTTGTTTTAATGCTGGTGGTTTCACCTTGCTCACTTACTGAAGGTAGTGTCTCCTGTATTTCTGTAAGTGGATTTTCATATCTGTGTTATATTTTTGGTTTTGTGATGCAGGTTTTTATATGGCCGAGGCCTGCATCAGACTAGCTGTGTAGCTCAGGGGTGTACAACCACCCTCAGTTTTATGTAGTGCTGGGAACTGAACTCAGGAATAGGAAGGACTCAGCCATCTGGGCTATGCCTCCAGCCTATGTCATGATACTTGTGAGGCTGTAACTTTAACACGGTGTAAAAAAAATATCCCATCCTTCATACCATTTTCACCCAATTGTTTTAGTGGTCTTTGAATTTTTTTTTTCTTGGATTAACTGTTATACTGATGAGTGCCAAATGGCAAATTTTCAGATTCCATCATTCTTCTCTTTATTAGTTGGTGTCATACTGCAAGAGATTTAAACAGAGTGCATTATTAACATCTTGTCATGTGGGGATGGTGGGTGATAACGGACATGCCTTGGAAGTAGCCCCTGGGGAAAAGATCCAATCACAGAATCTTACTGAGTCATAGAAGTTTCATCTTCTGCGTGTATTCATTCTGTTGCCATCAATGCCAGCTTCTCTTATTGTGTGGATTTTCATTTGTTACTGTCAGTCTTATATTGATGCTGACATGCCCAGTGCTGGCAAGTGGTCTTCTGTGCTGCTTAAATGACCTCCTTGGTTCTTGAACCCTTCCTTTTGACCTGAGAAGGTATATAGAAACATCATGTTATTTCTCAATGCCATTATTAAAAACACTGATTATTTTAGTTAATGTGGTATTTAGAAATCAAGATTTTTAGCAAGAATGCTTATTGCCACAGTGGTATTATTCTTAGATTTCTCAGTGGTCAAATTTAAGTATTATAACTTAAGTATTTATTTCTCTATTAAAACCCACAATTTCACACTGATAATTTATACTTCCAATTTCAGTCCAACATCACTGAGTTGATTTTAACTTAACCTCTTTCTATATGTATTTCCATCCACTGACAATGGATTGAATAGGCTGTTATCTCCAGCGTGTTTGCGTACTTGTTCCCCCTATTCATAGTCCGTTTCCTGACCCTGTCAGACTGCTGCCGCCATACTCCAGACCCTACCCAGTGTGGGTTTCTGCCATTGCAAGGCTGCTCTCCCATTGCCACACCACACAGGTGCTGGTCAATAGTAACTTTCATCCATTTATGGAACTTTGCTACTTCTGAGCAGTAGAAAGATTATTGAGATTTGGAGAGAACTTGGAGGAAGCCTTAGAGGGCGCTGTTCAGCGTGTTTGGGTGAGTCTGTCAGTGTGAATTTACTTTACTGAAACACTCTATTCACAGCTTGCACTTCTTATGTAACTACCTCTTTAGCCATTGACAAAGGTCCTCTGTAAATGAGCCGATTTAGTAACTTAATATTTATCCATTGTGCCACTACTCAGAATTGAGGGAATTTTCCCTAAAAGTTGTTTAGCCACGTAGCATTAAACCATGACTATGTACATCATATAAAACCTGTTGAAAAACATTCCGTACTAAGTGTAGCTAATGATATTTATGAATCCATGACTCATATCCAGACTCTAGTATGGATTTTAAAATACGAAGTGCACTTGGAAAAGTCTTATACAGTTAGAGATCAGAAAAAAGTTTTGAGAGTAAAATTAAGTTGAGAATTAGAAGGATTTTCAATTATTAAGGAAAAGATGTGACAGCGAGCAGTAAAAGTTCTGTTTGTACTGAATTAACTGGCCTTTACAAGGTTTATTTATTTTTTTCTTCTTCTTTTTGTTTCTCCCTTTTTTTCTCTTTTTGGTTTTTCAAGACAAGGTTTCTCTGTGTAGCCTTGGCTGTCCTGGACTTGCTTTGAAGACCAGAATGGCCTTGAACTCAGAGCTCCTCCTGCCTCTACTTCCCAGAGTACTAGGATTACAGGCGTGAGACACCATATCCAGCTACAAGGTTTCTTTAATTAGTTTTTTCTTTTCTTTTTGAGGATGGAGTGGGGGGTTTTTACCTTAAAAGATGAATGTATTTTATTATATAATGTTCTATGATAGTCTTGATAATTCTTGGATTCTAGGGTTTTATTTTATCCAACACCCAATATTACTGTGTGCCAGGTAAATATTTGCTATATGAAGAAATACCAAGTTGACTGTATACAAAAATTTTAAACAGACTTAATTCACTTTTATGTAGTAGTCACAGCTGGAGCCTGGATTCTCTGAACAAAGACTCTAGTATGGATTTTCACGACATGGTCAGGTCAGTGAATTTCTGATAAGGAGACTTGGTGAACACAGTCTCTTTCCAGAGGTTGGGGCTCAGGTAGCTGTAGGTCTTAGAGATGGTGTCAAAGATAGCCATGGCAAAGTTACCCAGGGTGACAATGCAACCCCTGGCCTGATTTGTGGCAGTCATCAGTACCAACCATCAGCAGCAACTTCTTGGGTGTAGGAACGGGGACAATGCTAGTACCTCTGGTGGCAGGAATAAGATGCACTAGCACAGAATCACAGTAGCCATGTCACCTTGCATGGAAGAGTATGAGGTTTCCCAGTCTTGTTTCCCCAGTAGCTTCTCTGCACAGGGATGATGGAAAGATTGGCCAAGATGATGGTCCCTTGAATGACAGTGGCTACCTCCTTAGAGAATTTAATACCAAGACCAGCATGACCATTGTAATCCCTATGTCTTAGTTAGGGTTTCTAGTCTGGTGAAGAGACACCAACAACTTTTAAAAGAGGAAACTTTTAATTGGGGCTGACTTACAGTTTATGGTTTGGTCCATTATTGTCATGTTGGGAAGCTGCACATAGGCAAACATGGTACTGGAGAGATAGCTGAGAGTTCTACATCCCAATCTGTAGTCAACAGGAAGAGAGAGGGACACTGGACCTGGCTTGAGCTTCTGAAAGCTCAAAGGCCACCCCCAGTGACACACTTCCTCCATCAAAGCCAACAGAGGCATTTTTTTCATTCAAATCACCACACTAAAATAATGACAGAGTCATTGAACCTGGTCCTCTGGCCTACCTCAACCTAAAAATTTGGGGATATCACCAGGAAAAAGTCAGTAATCTCGGGTTCATTAATGGGCAGGGAGAGTAGTTAAGTGTTCTTGATCAGGCGGCCTAGTTTGGGGATCTTCTCACTCACTGTCTTCAGCCTTAACCTCTATCATCCAAATCCCCCAAGAAATCTCCTTGTTCTCCTAAGCCTGGGTCCCGGGTATTCTGGGCCATCCTGCTACACCAATGCCATCCATTTGTGTTTTCTTGAAGAAGCCATTCTTTTTTTTAAAAAAGAAACTTTAAGATTAAAAAAAAAAACATAGCAGAAAATAAAAGCAGATATTCTTAAAGATATTACTAAGAAATACGGGTTTTTTTTTTTTTGCTTGATATATATATATATATATATATATATATATATATATATATATATATAAAATAGCATTTTTATCACTTTACAAAGCACAGCCACCCTTTAGAAGTACCACTAAAATTACTCAAGGCTGACTTCTTCCTATTTGCCTTGTTTGTTCAACAGAATCATTTGTTATACACTCATGTACCCACAGCTCCTCATTTATTGAGTACTTCACAGTTGTGCTTGCAACTCCTCATTTAGTTAGTACTTCACATTGTTGACTTGTTGGGAATATTCTGGCAAAGGAAACACTGCCCGTCTTTGAAGAGATTGTTTCATTTGGAATGAATAATCTTTTTTCTTTTTAAGATAGTCATATCATGTCAGTGCCTCTGGAGGCCAAAAGAGGGCAGCAGATCTCCAGGAGCTAGAGTGGCAGTTGTTAACCACTTGATATGGGTGCTGGGAACTGAACTCTGGTTAGCTGGCAGACTACCAAGTGTTCTTAAATGTGAAGCCATTTTGCCATAGTCTCAATTCAGTATTAAAAGAAGAAATCTGTATATAAAGGGGGAAATGCATAAACCATTTAGCCATTCTGTTTCTGGGGTCATAAATGTGTTCTCTGATGCACAGAGATGTTTAAGAAAACCTGATTAAACATTTCTTTCTTTCATAGTATATTAATGTTGTTGAGTCTTTTTTTTTTCCTTAAAGAAATCACTCCTAGAATTATTTTTTTATGTTATTTTAGTTTCTATATTTGTGATTATAAAATAAAACTAGTAACTTATGTTTATATGGTATATTTCAATGAATGAATCATTTCGATTTTTTCCAAGTGTAATTCTTTAGTTATGCCTTTGTTATCTCTCACCATTTTTATGGGAGTAACAACTGGCAATATACTTAGTTTAAATAATTGTAAGATACCAGTTTAAAGCAGAAAAAGGTTACAAACCTTGTATGGTGTTCCTGGAATGACTGTAGGGAACAGGATACCGCAATAGTTTTTAAAATTTGAATATTCAGACATTTGTTAAAGTCATTTTGTCTTCTAAAACTTCTACAAAGTTCTTATATGATGCAAGACAAGCAATACATAAACAAAAGTAGTAGCACAACTACTAATATCTAAATTTCCCAAGTTCAGGGCATGGCTTCAGGCGTCCCAGTTTAGCATGATGCAGGGATTTAGTCCAGTCAAGGACACGTCTTGCTAACTGATGTACCACTAGGAACTCACATTCTGGCCCTCTTGTAAAGATAAACCTTGCGTTGTCTCGGTGTCACTCACAAGTCTGCACAGCCTGTCCATGAAACTGAGAAAACATGGGTAGTCTTGCAGTTTCTGCCACCTTTCTGTCAGAAGTGGCTTTCTCTCATGTTTGTATCATGTTTAACTAAAATTTCACCATCAGAGCCCCACCATTTTACAGCTTAGGTTAACTAACGTTTCCTGTGAGAAGTTATATCTACTAGTTAATGACAACTCCTGAGGCTTTGTAACTTGCAAGTCACCATTTGAAATTTAATTGTGACAAATTCTGTATTGGTACATTGTTTTATTTAAAATATAGTATTTGTGAAACATGCCAATATTTCAAATATCTTTTAAGCCATCATGTCTTTAGACTTATAGAAATGTCAAAACATACAACACAAAACATTTTATAATGGGCAACATTAAATATGATTCCTTTTGTGATTTTTCTTCCCTGGTTCCTTTACAAAACTTTTGGTATTCCATAAGGTTGCTTTCATGCTGTAATTGAAAATAGTGCTTTTAGTTTTACAGCCCTGACCCATTGTTCTAGCCAATGACAGCCGAAGTGGATTTGTCAGCAATAACTCTTCTGCCAGTTGTTTCATTTTTTTCATATTTTTTATTTTATTTTTAAAAATTCTTTATTGATTACACTTTATTCATTTTGTATTCCCCCCCCCCCGTGGTTCCCTCCCTCCTCCCGTCCCAATCCCTCCCTTCCTCCACCCTCTGCATGCATGCCCCTCCCCAAGTCCACTGATAGGGGAGGTCTTCTTTTCCTTCCTTCTGATCCTAGTCAATTAGGTCTCATCAGGAGTGGCTGCATTGTCTTCTTCTGTGGCCTGGTAATTCCCTCAGGGGGAATTACCCTCAGGGGGAGGTAATTATAAAGAAGGCCAATCAGTTCATGTCAGAGACAGTCCCTGTTTCTATTACAATGGAACCCACTTGGATACTGAACTGCCATGGGCCCAGATATTTCACTTCGCTGGTCTTCTTGTGGAGCTCCTGTCCTCTCCATGTCCTTGTATTCCCCCCTTCTTCCCTAAGACTCCTTTCACTCTGCCCAAAGTTTGGCTGAGCATCTGCTTCAATCCCCTGTTGGGTGGAGCCTGTCAGAGGACCTTCAATAGTAGGGTCCCATCCTGTTCCCTCTCTTCCACAGCTTCTGGTGTCTATCGTGTTTGCCATTCTGAGTGAGATTTAAGCATCCTCCCTACAGTCCCTTTTAAGGTCTGTAGATTTTATATGGCTTTCCTATGTTATGCGGCTAATATCCATTTATAAGTGAGTGTATACTATGCCTACCTTTCTGTTTCTGGGTTACCTCACTCAGGGTGATCTTTTCCAGTTCTATCCATTTGCCTGAAAATTTCATGATTTCCTTTTTTTTTTTTTTAATTAGCTGAGTAGTATTAGTATTCCATTGTGTAAATGTGCCACAATTTCTCCATTCTCCATTGAGGGACATCTAGGTTGCTTCCAGCTTCTGGCTATTACAAATAAAGCTGCTATGAACATAGTTGAGCAAAGGTCCCTGTTGAGTGGTGGGGCATCTTTTGGGTATATGACCAGGAGAGGTATAGCTGGATTTTAAGGTAGTGCTATTCCTATTTTTTAAAGAAAGCATCAGATTAATTTCCAAAATGGTTGTACAAGTTTGCACTCCCACCAGAAATAGAGGAGGGTTCCCCTTTCTCCACATCCTCTGCGGCATGTGTTGTCACTTGAGTTTTTGATCTTAGCCATTCTTATAAGTGTAGGATGGAATCACATAGTTGTTTTGATTTGCATTTCCCTGATGACTAAGGATGTGGAACATTTCTTTTAAGTGTTACTCTGCCATTTGATACTCCTCTGTTGAGAATTCTCTCTTTAGCTCTCTACCCCATTTTTAAATTGGATTATTTGGTGTTTTGATATTTAATTTCTTGAGTTCTTTATATATTCTGGATATTAGCTCTCTATTGGATTTAGGGTTGGTGAAGATCTTTTCCCAGTCTGTCGTTTTGTTCTGATAAAGTGTCCTTTCTTTACAGAAGCTTTTCAGTTTCACAAGGTCCCATTTATTAGTTGTAGATCTTAGAGCCTGAGCTATTGGTGTTCTGTTCAAGAAATTGTCTCCTGTGCCAATGAGTTCAAGGCTCTTCCCCACTTTTTTTTTTTTCCAACAGATTTAGTGTGTCTGCTTTTATGTTGAGATCTTTGATCCACATGACTTAAATTTTGTCCAGGGTGATAGATATGGGTCTATTTGCATTTTTGTACATGTGAACATCCAGTTCAACCAGCACCATTTCCATTGTATGGTTTTGGCATCTTTCTCAAAAAACAGGTGTCCATAGGTATGTGGGTTTATTTGTGGGTCTCCAATTTGATTCCATTGATCCACCATTCTGTTTCTATGCCAGTATAATGCAGTTTTTATTACTGTTGCTCTATTGTACAGCTTGAGATCAGGGATGGAGATACTGCCAGAAAATCTTTTATTGTAGAGGATTGTTTTAGTTATTCTGTTTTTTTTTTTTTTTTTTTTTTTTTTTTTTTTTTTTTTTTTTTTTTTTGTTATTCCATATGAAGTTCAGATTTTTTTTCTTTCAAGGTCTTTAAAGAATTGTGATGCTAATTTGGTGGGAATTGCATTGAATCTGTAGATTACTTTTGATGGACATTTTTACTATGTTGATCCTACCGAGCCATGAGCATGGGAGATCTTTCCATCTTCTAATATCGTCTTCAATTTCTTTCCTTAGAGATTTGAAGTTTTTTCCATACAAGTCTTTCACTTGCTCTTTTAGAGTTATACCAGGATACTTTATATTTTTTCTCTGTCACTTGCTTCTTAAAACTGAGAACACAACTGTGTAACTGTTTATGAGAGCAGCAAAGAACTAGGCAGAATAACATATCTGCTATGGCCAAGGTCTGCCACAGCCAATGATGAATTTGGTTGTAGCTTGAGATTTTCTTAAAGGGAAATAGGGTTCATGAAGGAGGAGAAACATGGTAGTCAGTAGTTGGAGCTTTGAAGCCCACAGTAATTTGGTTCCATGTATACTTCCTACTTGGAGTATGAATTTGGGGATTATTTAAACTGTCTGGGACATAGCTTCCTGGTCTATAAACCAAAAATTATATTATCACCTCTGGATAGTATATGTGTGTTTATATATATGTGTGTGTGTGTGTGTGTGTGTGTGTATGTTAATATTTTATACTGTAATTACTCCATACTATTGTGAAATTTTACAAGTTAAGCCAGGGGAATCTTTTAGTACAGTTAACTAGCAGTTGTCAATTTATCTTTACACATAGAAATGCTTTATGATTAGAGGCTATTGTTTTACTAGTATTTGGGTGATTTTATGAACATCCTTAAGTTTTGGAGGACCAGCATTACCTAACATTAACTAAAATTTTAACTTAAAATTTATATAGTGAGACCTTAGGAAATTTTATGGCAAGCCTGTAATTTAAAATTTTTTTTAATTTTATTTTTTATAAATTACAGTTTATTCACTTTGTGTCCCCACTGTAGCCCCTTCTCTCATCCCCTCCCAATCTCACTCTCCCTCCCTGATCTCCTCCCAAGCCCCTCCCCAAGTCCACTGATAGTGGATTTCTCCTCTCTTTCCCTCTGACCCTAGCCTTTCAGATCTCATCAGGACTGGCTGCATTGTCTTCCTCTGTGGCTGCTCCCCCATTAGGGGGAGGTGATCAAAGATAAGCCTGTAATTTAATGTAAGTTCAAAGGGTACTGACTGCATTGACTTTATACACTTGGCTTTTATGAATGCCGGGAAAAAGAAGTGTATATAGTTTACTCATTTAAAGTTTGGATTTCACACTGATTTATATGTCAGGTTTCCTTAAGCTGGGGACTGTACTGAAACACAAAACCCTTCTCTTATACTCCTATCAACTGTAAATCAGTGCCCCCATTATGCTTATGTCTCTGGGATCTTTTCTAGAACCAAAGATTCTCCAAGGCTGCTTTGCAATTTGATACTCTGAGAATAGGATTGTTTATTTTTATTACAACTCCAGGATCATAAGTAGACAATTGAAAACAAAACTGGTTCTTTTTAAAGGAAGAATTTTTACATCTTCATTGAATACTTAAATGGTAATTTGTGTTGGAATATAATAGTATTTTGTGTGGTATGGAAGCTTACATTATAGTAGGGCATGAAATGTTAGCAGGAAGTTAGCAAAATAAGATAGCTCGGATGCTGTGCCATTTTGTAGAAGCAGTCATTAAATACCATAAGAATTGAGGGGCAGAGATCACTGCCAAGAGCATTTCATCCAGTTCTAGCTTAGGTGTATGCCTGGTTGTGTCACTATGCTCGCCTCATGTATTCTTGGTGGCCCCTCTGTTGATGGCTATATCCACCCCTTCCTATCTCTTAATGCTCATTTCTCACACCCTATTGCTTTTAAAATGCTTTCTCTTCTGAGGCCCAGTTTTCCTCTTTTTCATGTGTGCTGTTCCAAAATAGCTACATTGTGGTAGGGCTGGCAAGTAGAGTAGGAGGGGATGGATACAACACTTTTTTTTTCTTACTTCAAAGTGAGCAGCTACATTTACTGTTACAGAAATTGCCCTGTTAGCAAAAAAGAGTTGTTTTGTTTTTTAAATCTCCAGATGTCTGTCCATCTACATCCAGTACCAGAGCTCTGCCTCTTTTGGAGTCCAGAGCTCTGCCTTTCTTGGAGTTCTGGTTCTACTCACCATTCTTTCTCCTGTCACCCTACTCTCCAGAGTCCTCACCGATGTAGTAGCACATGCCCTTAATCCTAGTACTCTAGAGGCAGAGGCAAGTGGATCTCTGAGGCCAGCCTGCTCTACAATGCAAGTTCTTGGACAGAGACTGTATCTGTCTGTCTATCTATCCATGCTTTTTGAAATATTATCTTCAGGTTGTTAGAGTGTATCTTCCTACTTACAAGCATGTCTTTTTTCATGAAAAACTTGCATAAACTCTACTGAGCTTTTGTATTACCACCTCAACTTTAGTAGCCCCGTGTATACCTGATATCTCTAGGAGAGCCACAAGTCCATTTTAGGCAACTACTTGTAGTAGATTACTTGTTGGTAACATTTTACATTTGTATGCTATTAGCACTAAAGTTTTAAGAGAAAGTATTTCAGATGTTAGTGAGCTATTTAGTATCGAAAGCCACATAGAGTACAATGGACGTGGACCATGGTTCATTGATTGATAGACAGGTGTAACCATGACCGTATGTGTAATTGCTTGGCCAGCTGCCTCCTTATAGACTCTAGAGATAACAGCTGCATTTAACTGTAGTTACAGGGTACATATGCAAATGGATGTGGAAGTGTATATTATTAAAAACCCCTTAATTAAAAGAGTGGCATTTTAATAAAAGTTAAATAACTGAAATGTCTCAGCAGGTAAAGGGAATTGCAACCAAGTCTGAGTTTGATTCCAGAAAGCCACTAGTGGAAGCAGATAACGGAGTCTTGAAAATTGTCCTTTGCCTCCACACCTACCCCCGCACTCACATACATACATTTATGTGCACATGTGCACACACACACACCCCAAATGAATAAATGCAAACTCTTCATTCAAAAAAAGATTCATTTACTCACTTAATATGTATACAGGGTTCTGCATGCGTGTACACCTGCAGGCAGGAAGGGGGCACCAGATCTCAATGTAGATGGTTGTGAGCTACCATGTGGTTGCTGGGAATTGAACTTAGGACCTTTGGAAGAGCAGCCAGCCAGCGCTTTTAACCTCTGAGCCAGCTTTCCGCCCCTCCCCCCCTTTAAAGGGTAAGTTCTTGTTCTTGTAGCACTCCTCATCTGCAGAGCAAAATGGTTGAGGACAATAACCTGCGTGCTTGGTTAGTTTCATGATAGATCCATGTGTAGAACACATGAAAGAACACAAGCAGTAATATTGAAATGGGTGATAGTGAAGATGTTTGGAGGAAGGAGTTCTTAGTGTGAGTCATAAAGAGTAAGGACAAGGCAGGCAAATGGAAGAAAGGAAAGCCATTCTGGGTTGAAGAGTAGCAGGGGAGACAGGCATGTGGCACATTTAAAAAGCTGTAGATCTTGAGGGCCATGGGTTATGCTGTTGCAGTGAAACCTGCTATGGCCTTTTACTAATTTGTTTATACCTGATTAAGAGTTCTACCTTGGGAAAATTATATTCTTCCTGGGAATAAAACTGCTCACTTCAGAGTTGCTACAGTGTCCACATGAAATAACATTCTTAAGTCTGGTATGCAGTAAATAGTTAATGTTATTATAGGTGTCCTGGTCATTTTTAGAATTCAATTTTTCCTGTTAGCATTCTGTGATGACATGTTCTCAGTTGCTTATTTAGTTGACAGTGCTTTAGACACTAGCCCTCTTTTGTTATAATGGAATCAGAAAGTTTAAATACTGAGCCTGAGTTAAAGAGCCTAGCAGCGACGGCACGGTGACCCAGTGGTATAACACAACCTGACACAGGTCTCATTCCTTTCCAAAGTTCTCTTTATTGGTGTTGGAGCTAGTTGCTAAAAGTCACGGAGACATCAACCTATAGCACTTGCGACAATCTCAACAAAATACTTTAACAATCCCAAACTGATGAAATTGCTAAGTACATTTTTTAAAATGCTGTGTCTTCCGCCTGCCCTGTGGTGTAGGTGTGGCCCAGCAGCGCAGCATGAAGAAGCTCAGTTAGGGATGGGCAGAAGGGATGGGGTAGCTGCAGCTAGCTCTTAGACACTGGGGGTTTCGTATGCAGGCAAGCCCTGGTTAATTTCCTCACTGAAAGAGAAAGAGGGTTTAGAGTACTTATCTTTTAAGTCTGATCTACTTCATTTATTAATCATTTATTAAGCACATAACAAATAATTTGTGTATTAGTGTTCAGCATGGTGTGGTCAGTAAGGAACTTATGCCTCATTTAGTGGAATAAGCAGATATTGAAAGAATTCTCTTTCTTATAGATAATTGTAATTAATCAAATTCTGTGAGAGAAAAAAAAAAAGCCCAAAATGATTTATGAAGAGATGAAGTATTAGATAAGAAAGGAAGATTCAACAAAATATAGGAGATGATAGGGTAAAACAGGTTTCATGGTAGGCCTTGGGGAATGGTGAAAATGAGCTTCTGTAAGGCTGAAAAATGACAGTAGTGTCTTTGGAGTAGAGGGGGCTAATACAAAACCCAAGTCGTGGTCATGAGAAGAAAAGGAAAGCTGTTTGCAAGGCATCTTCAAAGAACCCAGATAGCAACTGGAAAAGTAAGTTCTCTCAAGTAATTATTTCTTGTGTTAAGACTGTATTGTTTTAAAGATGCATTTTAAGAAATTAATTTTACGAACAGAGCTACTTTAGACCACAACTTGTCTACTCAGGTAGAGTAGTATTAGGACTGGGCATTTTCCGACCCTTTTTATTTGATTCCTCCCCCCCTCCCCTTTGAATCTGGTCTCCTTGGAAATTGGAGCATGCTGGATTGCTTAGATTGGGTCCTTTACTATTGAAAAATCAAAAGCCAGAGGGAATCTTACCCTGTTTTCCTGGCTGAGAGTATTGTGTGGGTGTGTGCCGTGCAGCTGCGCTGTGGGCTTCTTGGCAGTCAGACAGGGCAGCTCTCCATGTAGTTCACTGCAGAAGGAAGAAGCCTCCGTGTAAAAGGCTACTTTGACTGGATTAGATTCAGCAGAATGCATCCAGGCCTGAGCTGCTGGCTGATAGCCTTATTTGTTTGGCTCTGTGGATCCAGCGGCCTCAGGCCATATATAGGTATTATGATGGACATGTATCAAAAAGAGAACATGAGAAACACTTTTCTCTCAGTATAAAATTGCCACTTAGCAATACAGTTTTTAAATAAGGTTTTTACTATGATTTGCTTAAGTTGTTTTTTTTAAAGATCGAGTATTGAAGAAGGCAGACTGCATAAAAACATTGCATGCAAATGTGAATTCAGAATTATCTATAATTTCTGAGAATGCTCTTTTCCTACATCCGTTTGTGCACAGATGGATTCCCAGCACTGCATTTGTCACTTCCGTGTTATCTTCAGCCCCTTTTGCCCCTTGTGTGGGCTATAAACTGTTTTCCCAAATCCTCATATTAAGTGTATACAATATGCAACTCTGTTTTTTGCCGTCCCTTGGGGGGGTAACCCATTGTTGTCCTTTATCCTCTGTAAGCAGAGAAAGGCCTGTGCCTTAATTCTCCTGGTTTTCTCCTGGTTTAATCTTTGCTCTTCGTTGTTGCTTTCAAAGTATGTAGAGTAAGAGTCTGTGGTTAGTTTGCCTGGGTTCAAACCCAGTCTTTCCTAATGTGATCTCTCTCTGACTTTCTGCCTAATCCTCAAAAAAACAAAACAAAACAAAACCCAGCGGCATTTGTGAAGACTTTAATGTAAAGCTTTCTTCTCTGGTTGAATAGTTTTCTCTGAGCTCTTCAGAATTCTGTGATTTTATTTTAGGTTTTAGTTGATAATAGTCAAGTCAGAGGACTTATCCCAACCCTTCCTCCCCCACCCTTGCCAATCTGTCATTTCTCCCACTTTCTTTAATGACCAGCATGATTTAAACTTTTCTTGTCCCCCCCATCTTCATTTCTAAGTTGCTCCACCTGAATCCTTGCCAGAGGCACTTAGGTTTCACAGGGGCAAACGTTTTCTTCATCTGCTCGCTACTGTATGTCACAGTGCTCAGACTGGACCTGACTCTCAGGGTGTTTCACAGTATGATATGCATTGATGGGCTGGGTGAAGTGTCAGTTAAGTCTGTATGTGGTAAGTTGTCTACACCGAGAGAAATGTATTATTTCAACATTTAAAAACTCTGTATTGATGCCTAGAATTAGTCTTACTGCTGTTTGTATTCCTTGTATGTCTTTTTTCTGTTTTGATCCTGTGCCTTTTAGAAAGCAAGTGTGGGTCTCATTATTTTTAAGGTTACCATAGAGTGCTAGATACTATTTTACTACTGTTTATTCAATTTAATTGAAAATTTAAACTTCTTTTAAACTTTCATAGATGAGTTCATATTTTAATTTTGAAATCCCTGTGCTTTACAATGTACTTTCTTTTCTGCCTTACAGTTCATAATTGGACGCTTGAGGATACCCTGCAGTGGTTGATAGAATTTGTTGAACTCCCACAATATGAGAAGAATTTTAGGGATAATAATGTGAAGGGAACAACACTCCCCAGGTCAGTGTTTACCCAGAGGGGATTTCGTGCATTGAGAAGTATATTTTAGATGCCACTTTTCAATTCTGAATCTGCAAGATACTTCTGGGGCTGATAGTATAAAGGGAATGCTATAAATGTATCTGTTTTAAATATTTTATCCTTTTTATTATATTTTTATGTTACATGTGTAGTATGTATATATACATATGTGTGTTTGAGGTGTGAGTGTGGGTGCATGCAGATGACATGACATAGCATGTGTGGAGGTTAGAGGACCACTTTATGTGGTGGTTTGTGCCTTCCCTTTGCTTGAGGCAGGGCCTCTTTGTTATTAGTCTCTGCACATAGCAGCTTAGGTGGCCCCAAGCTTCTGAGGAATCTCTTGCCTCCACCTCCTAACTCGCCCAAGAACTATCTATTCCATGAATCCCTCCACCCTCAACCTATCCAGAAGGTGCTTACTTTCCATTTGGCTTTCAGTGTACTTTGTTTATCTTTAACAGTCAAACACTAGGCGCTGGTGACTGCTTTTCAGCTGCTGCTCCATAAAAGCTCCTGAAATAAGAACAGTTTTTAACATCTGCTAAAGTGTTTATTAAGTCCCTTAGAAATTTTGCTTTTCTTTGTGAAGTGACAGTAAAAAGCTGACATTAGTTAATTATTATTAAATACTTTCAGTTTCATAAATTTCACAATTATCGTAAGTTATAATAGAAAGTAACTTTAGAAAAAAAACAGCCAGGCATGGTGGTACATGCCTTTAATCCCAGCACTCAGGGAGGCAGAGGCAGGTGGATCTCTGTGAGTTTGAGGGCAGCCTGGTCCACAAAGAGAGTTCAGGACAGCCAAGGCTACACAGAGAAACTCCGTCTCGAAAAACCAAAAAAAAAAAGCAAAAAACAATAGCTCATCAATAAAGCAGCACAATGATTAGCCTCTAGCAGGCTTTCAGTTGCTAAGTTCTAAGACAGGTTCTGGTGTGCATAAAGCAGGTAATCCAGATGAGCTCTCAGTGGAGATCAGCAGTGTGTAAAGCAGTAAATATGCTGCTCATGGATGGAAATTTACATATTTGAAATACTGTGTTTATTATATATAACTTTCTTCTTTATATGCAGGATAGCAGTTCATGAAACTCCATTTATGATTTCCCAGTTGAAAATCAGCGACCGGAGTCACAGACAGAAACTTCAACTCAAAGCACTGGATGTGGTTTTGTTTGGGCCTCTGACACGTTAGTATCTGTCTCAATGAGTGTGATACAGTAGTGTACTCTGCCCCATTCCCGTGTTGTGGAAGAAAGCAAAATGGAGAGGAACACACAACCAAGAAGAGCCACTCACTAACTGTGAAGGAAATGTGGCTTAGCTTTTCTGCCACAGAAATAGGAACTTTCAAAAACTAGTTACTAATGTAAAAAGCTGTGAAACTGTGGCCAGGTGATAATTGGAATTTCTAGATTAAAAACCGTGGGTTATTGTAACTGTTGATGTTATTACAGCTGGATGTTTACTCACTGACCCTTAAGAATATGGCTGTTTAGCTGCTCTGATGGCACGATTAACAGTGTCACTAGCAAGAAGTTTTAAGACCTAGATCAGAAACAAAGATCCCCTAGAGGCTGTAGAAAGTGATACTATTCTAGGAGGAACACCAAGTGAATACTGTTACTTGACTGGTTTGAAAGGAAAGGGTAAGAAACTTTCATCGCCAGGCAGCAGTGACCTGCACACCTTTAATTACAGCATTCAGGAGGCAGGGACAGGTGGATCTCTGCTAGTTCGAGGCCAGCCTGGTCTACAGAGCAAGTGCCAGGACAGCCAAGGCTACATAAAGAAGCCCTCTCTTTAAAAACAAAAAACTAAAACCCCAAACCACTGCCCCCCAAGAAAAGAAAGAAAGAAAGAAAAAAAAACCTGTTATATCATATTTTTATTTAAAAGTTTTTAATCTGAACAGGAATACTTTTTTCCCAGAACTTTAATATGTTTATTTAAAATTTTGGAAAGCTTTCAGAGGAAGTGTTTGAACAGTATATATTTTAGAAGAATCTTTTATTGTTTTAGAATCTTAAAAGGAATAACAAAATTAATACAGGAACTATGGCTTTTACAGAATAGTGGTTAGGAAACTGACGTTATTCTCTCTGGACTGGAGTGTCTCTGGGATACATGTTGAGGTGGGACTCTTCTATTGAAAGCTGGAGGGCATGGGTCAGTGGTCACCTGACTTTGAGCATGATTCTGATTTGGCTGGAGCTAAGTGAATAGCTGCTAAAACGTCAGAATTCCTCTTTGTGAGCTGGTGGGCATCACAGGAGAGGACGTGGAGCCTTCTGAGAATGCCTAGGATCCCTGAACTTTGCTACTTGCCCTGAGTTCTTGACCGAATCCACTAGGTGATTGTTCTGTGTGAAATTTTGCTTTTTCCCAGGAGCTGATTAGTGAAAACAGGAATTAAGGTAGAGAGTTTTGTGTACGTGCTATTTGGTTGTGTTCTGGGGAAAGGTGCTTCATAATGCAGAGAATGTGGTACTGTCAAGTTGTTCTCAGAAAGTGTTGTAAACATGCATTTTAATGAGCAAACAAGCTAAGACATTAATGATGTACTACCTTTTAAATATGTTTGTTTTTAAATTATTGCAAAACTACCATAGTGTAGTACCCAAGCTAGATTTCATACAAAAACTAATGTTGTCAAATGAGATACATTTTAATGGAGTTTTCACTTACCTCCTTCTAGTATATGGTTCTTAATGGAATGTGGGACTGGTTGGTCCACATATTGTTCCAGGTAGTCAGATAGTAGAGCTCATGGTGGGGTGAAGCCTGAGCTGAATCTCTCAGTTACAAGCAGACATTTAAACAAACCCCTTGAGACTGTAGCTGCATGTAGTGCATGTCTTGAATGGCTGGTGAGGGTGTATGCTCTGGAAATACGGAACACTGTGACTTTTTACCATAGAAGCAAATATGGATGCACCCTGGACTTGCTAGCCTAGCAACTTGAGATTTTTATAGAGTTCATTCACAGGAAGCATGCAGAATGTCTTGTGGCAGGAGTAGTAAGCATTTGGGCAGTGTCTTGGGGTTACTGTTGCTGTGAGGAAACACCATGACCAAAGCAACTTGGGGAGGAAAGGGTTTATTCAGCTTACACTTGCACACCACTTTTCAGGAAGTCAGGACAGGAACTCAAAATGAGAACCTCGAGGCAGGAGCTAACACACAAGCCACGGACGGAGGAGTGTTATTTATTGCCTAGCTCCTCCTGGCTTGCTTATCTTGCTCTCTTAATAGAACTCAGGATTACCAGCCCAAGGGTGGCCCCACATTAATCACTGATTAAGAAAATGCCCAACAGACTTACATATAGCCCCCATCTTATGAAGGCATTTTCTCAATTGAAGTTCCCTCCTTTCAGATCACTTAAGCTTGTATCAAGATGATATAAAACAAAATCCACAAAAGGCAACTTACCACTATAAATTATATTTCCTTAGAGTATTAAAATACATTATATTTCATTAGCTATCATGCATCTCTCTTTTAATTTTCCCTGGAAAGTGGGTATATATTGACAGTCAGGACAAAGTTAAAATGATATTTGAGTAAAGGTTTTTATGTTTCATGTTCCTCAAGACAGTAGCTCTTGTGCCTTCTGACCTACACGGCATTGCTGAATTGACAGCCTGGTAGGTTAGGGAAAAGGACCCTGCACATTCCCTCCTCCTAACTCCTGTATCTCAGACAAGTGGCCACCTAACTGACATTACTAGCTAGCTATGGCTGTTTGTTGGTCCTCCTCCCAAGGGTCCAGCCCTTGGGTGAAGACAAGGGAGTCCAGGCTGAGGTGGTGAGAGGCGCAGGAGTCACTACACAGACAGCGGGAGTCAGGTGAATGCACTCCGATGCAGATGCAGACTCCTTTATTCTGGAAGAGAGAGCTCGGTATGTAGCTTTGGGCAACCAATCAGGTTCCTCCACACCATCTCCAAGCCTGCCATTGGTTGTTGGTCTCTGGCAGGCCCCCCATTGTCAGGCTAAGAATTCTTGCAGAAGCTGCCCCAGGCCTTGAGCCCTAGTTGCCCCTTGTTGGGGATGCCCACAGTCGTTGAAGCCAGGTTTCTCAGCTGTGTCCATGGACTAGTTGATAATGTTTGTTACTAGTACAGGGTATGGGGAAGAGGCTTTCCTGTCAGTTGTAGGGTGTTCAGGAGTATTCTTAATCTCTACTCAGGGAGGTACCAGTAATAACTTCACCCACGTTTTGTGTTAATAAAATATTATCTGCCTGGGGTGGGATGGGTATATTGCCTCAATCTTTATGGACCACTGATGAGGATAATTTATTGCATAACCACAAGCATGGGGACATGCTTTTTGGTGAGTGTTCGGTTCTCTACCTTGTGTTTCAGTGATAGTGACCTGGCCTGACTGAAGGAAATAGAAGCAAGACATGAGCTCCCTTTAGTCTGTGAGGCTTCTTTCAGTAGCATGGGTGTGGGATGCAGCCTGCTATGGTCATATGTGTTTTCCCTGTCTCTCTGTAGGTCCCGTAGAGTAGGTAGAGAAAATAGGCATACTGACGGGTGGAGGAGCTCTGATCTTGTAGAGCTCTGGGGATTCGTATCTGGGGAAGGAGATACTTAGTTTGGTTTGCTTCGGATATCTGCTTTTCTGTATGTTTACACTGTGTTACACTCAAAAACTGTTTGTTTTTTTTTCTTTTTAATAGGTCCACCTCATAACTGGATGAAGGATTTTATTCTCACAATTTCCATAGTAATTGGTGTTGGGGGTTGTTGGTTTGCTTATACACAAAACAAGACATCAAAAGAACATGTTGCAAAAATGATGAAAGATTTAGAGAGTCTACAAACTGCAGAGCAAAGTCTCATGGACTTACAAGAGAGGTAACTAAAGCATATCACTCCACCTGGGCATGCATGGTGGCTCATCCTGGGGATCCTGGTACTTAGGGGGATAGGGTCAAAGCTAGTGTGCTCAGGCCCAGCTTGTGCTACATAAGAACTTGTCTCAAAAATCCAAAATAAAACAAAATTAGTTACTAAAACCAGTACTCTTGTTCTTCACATAAGTAAATATGGCTTGTGAAATGTTACATGCATGAATATGTAAACACTTATTTTATATTAGGGTCCATCCATATTAGGAATACATGTTCATTTCACTCTGTATATTCAGAGAATTACAACTTGGAAATATATGTAGATCAGAGGAAGTAAATCAGATGAAAGCAGAATGTAGTTGAGTTTTACTTTCAAATAGATTTAAATGTTTATGCTTCTTCAAAGTCTTTTTGCAGAGGCTGTTTTCTTCAGTCCTTGTCTTTTGAGCCCAAGATAACAAAAGATAGCCAAATATTAGGTTGCCTCATCTTTAGTCTAATTTAAGATTAATAGAAATACTATAAATTCTGATTTTAAAAAGTATGACATTGTTTGCAACAATATTGTTTTCATAAAAATGAAAGTTTGGATACTTGTGTAAGGAATTCTTTTTAATTTATTGTTGTCTAAGACTTGAAAAGGCTCAAGAAGAAAACAGAACTGTTGCTGTAGAAAAGCAAAATCTAGAGCGAAAAATGATGGATGAAATCAACTATGCCAAGGAGGAGGCCTGCCGGCTGAGGGAGCTGAGGGAAGGCGCCGAGTGTGAGCTGAGCCGGCGCCAGTATGCAGAGCAGGAACTGGAGCAGGTACTATCCTAAGGAAGTGTTTCTGCTGCTGCTCCAAGGAGCAGGCCTCCGTTTCCTCTTCTTTATTTGTTTCATCTTCTGTATCTGTATTTTTTTCATGTATACTCATGTTCCTCAGCTAATAAAATAATTATTTAGCATTGATCAAATTCATATTTCAAAAAGATCAAAATGTAATTGAAAGATGAAGTTGCCATCATGCTTCTTCCATGCAGCATTAGTTCATGGTAGGTTCATTGCCTTAAGTACACTTGAGGTGTTTATTTAGATCTCTACTCTTTGAGTCCCTAACGTCACCTCGTAAGAGAAAGGACATCCAGTTTTGATCTTCTGTAAAGTTAAAGGCTGCAGATATTGAGGATTTCTACTAGTTGTCTCTTTGAAACCTGTTAGATGGTTTTAGAACAACCTGCTAAAATCTTCAGAGTTATCTGCAAAGATGTCCTTTTGATGTCTGCTTCCTCCACTCAGGTACTCAAAATAAGATGGAGTAGGCTTTCAGACGTTTCACAGTGCCTTCGAGACGGGAGAATTGTGGCAGAGTTTCAGTGGCATGCGTGTATATCAATTTCCTATTCCTGCAGAGACAGATTACTACAAGCTGGGCGGCATATAAATGTAGATTCATTATCACTCTGAAATGTGTCTGCAGGGCCCTTACCCCACTGGAGCCTATGTGGGAGGTGCTACCTTTCTTTTCCCATTCTAGAAGCTGCCTGTGTTTCTTATCTTAGGGGCCTTCCTTTATCTTCAGACATATTCTGTGAACCTGTGTGTCTGTGATGCCATCTCATTTTTCTGACTTGGCCATTTATTCACTGAGAAACCGAGAAACAAAATGAGGATTGGGAGACTTGTTCAGAATTAGTTAGTTGTAAAGCAGGGACAGGCCTCGCACTTTGTGTACTGTTGGTGCACTGAGGCCTCTAAATTGATTGTTAAGTACAAGATTCAGAATTATTTGATAAGGTTTTATTGCATCTGTGGCTCTAAGCACAATTATTGAGCACCACTGTTTTCTTCTAAGGCGTTCTTTTGGAGAATTTGTCTGACTGAATTTTGGACTCTCCTTTGTTGCCATTGACCACACATCTCTCTTGAAAAACCATCTTAATTCTTTTCCCTTTGACTTCAGTTCATTAAATTTAGGTCTCGTTACTTTTGATGTTTTTATCTATTTGCAGGATTTTTTATGTAATAAAATTTACTGAAACATTTTTTAAAAACTATTAAAATTGACCCTTAGACATATTTTGTAGTTATGCCCAGCTTCCTGGCAAACCTTTTCTGTACAGAATATAGGAGAGTCAAGAAGTTGCCAGAAAAGGCCTAGCTGAAGGTATATGGTGTCCAAGAACTGGGTATGCCCCTTAGAACACTCCATCTGATTTCTGGCTGGTTACCAGACTAGGAAAAGCTTCTTAGCTAATTATCTAACTTTGCCTATGAGTAGGAAGTAATCAATACCTTTGTCTTTATTAGCATATGTTAACTACCCTCAACAGTAGGTTTTATTATGGCATTCTCAAACATACATAATGTGTTTTGTCACATGTCTTTCTAATTAACCTCTTCTGTTCCTCTCCTGATCCTGCCAATCACTCTTCCCATGTATTTCTTCTGCTTTCATGTCCTTTTACTTGTTTATTTTGATGGCCCAATAAGTTTGGTTAGATTCTATAAAGGTTCTTTCTTTTGTGGCAACTAAAAAAGTCTCTCCTTAGCCAAGTGAACATCACTTTCTTAATAACAGTGTTTGACAAGTGACTGCCTCACATTTTATCTCTGGTTTTGGCACAGAGAACTTTGCATGCCTTTGTAGACTCTAAGGTCACTGCAGTGGGTACCAGTTGTGCCTGTATAAACATAATCCTCATGTCATCCTGAGTCAATCAAAGATGGCTTAAAGGAGAACAGGGGGTCTTGTAGTGGCCCAGCATGACTGTATTCATAAGGATCACGATCTTATGAGTGAGCGCAAAGACCCCTGCTTCTACTGTCCATGGCTTGCTCTGAGCACCAACCCCTGTGTTACATAGAGAGGGTTGTAGATGAGTAGTGACGTTAAGTCACTGCTGCCGTGCCTCACACAACTGTTATGCAACAAAGGCAGGATTTTGTGTGTTTTATTCCAAATCTGTGTTTTTCCCTACTGTTCAAAACTTCCTTTACTGAGGTAATGAAACTGGAAAATTAATTTATGTATTTCCATACAGTATCCTATAATTCCAAATAGTTTAAAACATATTTTCCACCGAGTTGAGATAACTTCAAAATGATGTTAACTAATTTGACTTTGACCATTCTCATGGATAACAACATAACTCAAACTGCAGGTTAAGATTTTGATCAGATAACAAAGTTATGAATAATAGCTGTTAAACAGTTAATATGGGATGGTCATAAACTTCACAGGTTTGGGACATTTGACCGTTAATTTAAGCATTGCTCAGCCTCAAACTATGCCCCAAATACAGGGTTTCTGTGCAAAACAATTGAACTATTTTAAGATAATTAAATTTATGAAAATCTTTCCGATTATAGAGAATGACATGAGTGAGATATGTTCAGATCCCGTGTTTAGTACCCTGGACATTTAAATTACTGAATGTTTAGTTTCCAAGTCTTGTGAGAGAAAAAGGCTTGCTTGTGGTGTTCTGTAGGACTGCATGTCACAGGGCCTGCTCTCAAGTTCTTTCTTCCTGAGAGATTAGCAGGGACGCCACACAGCTTAGCCAACTGTCTTACTAAAGTCGTGTTGTCCCGTGTACATTACACAGTGAATCACACCAGGCGGGTGTTGCCTTAGAGGTTGCTTCCACTGAAAACGCCATATTTAAAAGTCCCAAGTTCCAACTGTTTAAAAAAACTTTTTTTGATTTATGGACTCTGTGTCCTGTTGTGATTTCTTTTTTTAATTTTGGAGTTTTAAAATATTTTTCCACACTGCCCAACAGCTGTTCTATTTCTTTATCAAAACTTTGTGTAGTCCTCTTCTTGGTTTACTCTGGCAAACAGAAAAGTTTATTTAAACAAGTTGGGTTTGTTCAGATCAAACATTCCTCTGCAGTTTGGTTCGGTTACCTTAGTGAGCAAAGTACTGTGCAGGTACGGGTTGGGTGCCAGAGTCAGTGTGCTCCGCAGTGTGCTGGGGCTCCGTGGAATGTTACAAGTCTGCACGTCAGTCCCACCACCCTGTCTAGATCCCAAGAAAGTGCTGTCTGTTCCTGCTTCGTCGTTTTCTGAGTGAGGCCTTTCTTTTGCTATTTTATTCCTTAGCTTTTATTACACGGAGCACATCAGATATCTTAAGTTTGTGGTTGTTTAGTTGGCTACCCCCCTTAAATGTGGGAGAAATACTTCATCCTTACAGGAAAGGCAGTGCATAGTTTCTCATGGGGAGTAGCAAATATATTCTTGTCCAGAACTGAATTTCTTGCTGTCTGTTGTATCAGAAGCAGTGGATGAGGTAGATGGGGGAACACACTGTAGTAAGAGAAGCACGAGAAATAACAGAGAGGGCATATGGAAATGAGAACTAGAAAGGCCACTCAGTTTTATTTAGGCATTGCTTCAAATCCCAGGTGACCAAAAACAGGCATTGTGAGAAAGTGGGATCAGTAATTTGTATGTTTTCTGTAATTTTTTTCTTCTGTGCCTGATTTGTCTTAGCTTGACAACTATAAGTTACAAAAAGTAAGTACTTCCACTTTTTATATGTGTGTGGGCACGTGTACTCCTTCTCTGACCTGTGACGTTCAGCTTGGCTTAGGAAATTGAGGATGCACTTAAAGTCAGCCCTAGTTTTGATAAAAGAAGAACCTTTAGACTTAGTGACTTTAAAAGGTTTTTGTAAAATGTATAATTGAATTATTTTTCATTTTCCTACCAACATTTATTTCAATTTTATCTTCCTTTGTGTTTTCTGTCTTTCATCTTCCCAGGTCCGCATGGCTCTAAAAAAGGCTGAAAAGGAGTTTGAACTGAGAAGCAGCTGGTCTGTTCCTGATGCGCTGCAGAAATGGCTTCAGCTAACACATGAAGTTGAAGTACAGTACTACAATATTAAGAGACAGAACGCCGAGATGCAGCTAGCCATTGCTAAGGATGAGGTATCCTCTTGTTTCATGAGTCATCACTCAGAATACTAAGACCTCAGTAAAATCCCTTCGTGATTCTGTTTTTAAAATTAGAGTGTCACGTAAATTGACTCTTGAAATTATTGAATTTTAGGTAAAATTACTTTTTCTAGAGAAATACATATATAACTTTCAAAATTACTTAGTGTCCTAGACAAATTGTCTTTATTATCACCATTGTAAACATTTTATACAGAGCTTTTCTCCTTCAGGTTGCTGCCTCATATCTGATGCAGGTTAGTAGTTACCAGAAATTCATGTTTGCTGTTTATTAAATTAAATTGTGTGGAATAAGAGTAAGCCTTAATCTGAATTCCAGAAAAATGCATAATTGACTCACTAACACCTCATTGCAGTACGATTTGGTTAATGTTGTTTTAATAGAAGAATCTGTTCTTTCTCAGCTATAGAAATAAGAGAAACACTTCTCTAGAACAAAGCTTTAAATATCTTTGACTCAGGAAAGCATGCTTTTTTTCTCACCGTTTTTTTTTTTTTTTTTTTTTTTTTTTTTTTGAAGACAAGTCTTTATCTTAGCTAATAATTTTCTACTGGTTTTGTGATGATTAATACAGTCAACATCAGGATCAGCTTTATTAGTAATATAAGTAATCATTTTCCTAAACCTAACTTTATTTTTACCTTTTGGGTTTTCAGGCAGAAAAAATTAAAAAGAAGAGAAGCACAGTCTTTGGGACCCTGCATGTTGCACATAGCTCCTCCTTGGATGAAGTAGACCACAAGATTCTGGAAGCCAAGTAAGAATGCCATTTTACTAGTCTGTCTGTCTGTGTTCAGCTGTGTACCATATAGATAATGTGTATTTAATCAGTGCAGCATGTATCATGACATACTTTATATTAATTCTGAAACTGGATAATTTCAGTTTCCATGGTCTCTTCCTGTCATATTGAAATGATATTTTAATATCATATTAAAAACTTCAAGGTGATAATTAATTCCTCTGTTGGCTTTTCAGGAAAGCACTCTCTGAACTGACGACATGTTTGCGAGAACGACTTTTTCGTTGGCAGCAGATTGAGAAGATCTGTGGCTTTCAGATAGCTCACAACTCTGGGCTGCCCAGTCTCACCTCCTCTCTGTACTCTGACCACAGCTGGGTGGTGATGCCTAGAGTCTCCATTCCACCTTACCCCATTGCTGGAGGAGTTGATGACTTAGATGAAGACACGCCCCCAATAGTCTCACAGTTTCCAGGTAAGTTCAGCAGAGTATTGGCTCAGGTTTTAAGGCACGTTGCCGCCATGCCTTTTTAAGGAGTGATATGCTTTGAAATCTTTGGGGACGAATACTTTTTTTTGCTCTTTGAGAGTACTGTATGAAATATTCTCACACATGCATTCTTTATGTATATCTTATATTCTGTCATAGAAATATACCTAATCAAGAAGCATGAATACTTAATTTACATAACTTAGCACACATTTTAGCAATTGTTTTATGAAACTATTGTAGGATTTTGCTTTTAAACCATTACTTCTCATTAAATTAAAATGAGAGAGGCCCAAAGAAAAGGGATGGATACAGCATTATGACTGCCAATCGCTATATAAATGACATGCTCAACTCTGAGGGAAAACTTCAGTAGAAAGAAAGATGGAGGCAATTGTTTGGAAACTGGTTTAGTTGCTAGCTCTGCTGTAATCAGCTCTTGATTCACTAGTCAGATTATGGCTTGTTCCATTCCCAAGACTTTTTTTTTTCCTTTCTTGTTCTTAGTATTTTTATTTTGCTTTTCAGTTTATTCTTTTATTAATATTGTTACCCTGCTCTGTGTAACTCATGAAGTACTGAATATGTTTGCCTCTAGCAAAATTAAACTGTGCTTGTTTATGAAAATTTAGATGTGATGTGTATATATGTATACATAGTACATTATATAATAAGTAAAATATTCTAATTGTTTTAAAATGAAGCTTGTGGTGTAGCTCAGGCTGGCCTCTTACCTGAGCTTTCTGAGTACTAGGATTATACATGTCTGCCAACATGCTGTTTTGCTAGAATGTAAGTTCTTCCAAAGGAAGCTTTTTTGTGTGTATTAATATTGCTTAGTTGTATGCTATGCTTTAGGGTTTTACTTTATGAAAAAACATTTTGCTAAGATAAAATTTGAATGCTTTAACTTTTGGCTTTCTGCAATTACAGATGTTTTCAATTTGTAGGGTTTCTTAATATTAGAAAGTATTTGAATAAATTTTTATTCTTATTGCCTTTTGCCTAGTTCATTTTTCCAGTATTTGTGACTTCTTGCAATGTCAATACAGTGAAGCTCCAAAGAATGGAGAACTGTGTTAATTTAGTCCTTGGTTGACTGAAACCTTAAGGTTTTTAGTCAATCAGGTCATCTTATCTGAGTACTTTCCAGTTTGACCTTTTCTGTTCAATGTTGCATCTTTCCTGAGATTGTTAGAGCACTTCTGATTGAATAAGAAAGTTGTGATCAAATTAAGCTCTTAGTCTGACAGGTAATTAAGTGTGCTTTTGCTATTTCCTGGCTTTAAGTCTGCTTATGGTGTAGTGAGGAGGCAGTGACTCTTCCAGTTAGAGGAACAACTTGTAAATTTGGGGAACACCTTCTCCGCCTTGTTCAGGTGTTAATAGTTGTAGCTACGTCAATTTTCACGCTGGCTTGCAATTTGAATTTGTCTATTCTATTGTTTGTATATGTGCCCTTATGTAACACTGATTGACAAATGCATACATCTTTTTTTGAAAAATAGGTGTTTTAAAAATAATTTTTATTTAAAATATCTACTTGTTACGGATCAGAATTGTATGTGAGGAGGATCCATTCTCTCAATTAACTTCTTTTCCTTGTCTGTTTTAGAAGCACTTTTGGTAGTTTGGAGGTAGCAAAACTTTTTTTTTTCTATTAAAAGAAAATAATTATACTGAATGTGTATAATTGGCATATGTTTTGAATAATTGTGGTATTTATACAAAGACATTTATACTTGTAAATATGAAAAAGTATAAGTTAATTTGAAATTTAATAGGAAGCTTTAGAAATTAATCTGATTGCTCATAGGATTGGAGAGCTGTGCCGCCACCTAGTGGCCACCTAGTGGTACTCCATTGTGCTTTTTTTTTTTTTTTTAAACATTAATACTTTTATTTTATAATGCAGGAAGCTACAGATCAGAGAAACAGGAAAAGTTGCTCAAGGTTACAGAATAGAGCCCAAACTGGGATTCAGACAGAGTTCTTCAATGTCCCAAAGCATGCTTTTCCTACCAGCCTGTCTGCCTCTTTTTACATCATATCCTTTTTATTATTTTCATCACATACTCTAGACATCTTGAAGCTCAGGTCAAATGTTGGACATTCTTTTATGCCAATGTTTTTGACTTGGTTAAAATATTTTTGTTTTGTTTTGTTTGTTTGTTTTGCAAGACAGGGCTTCTCCGTGTAGATCAGGCTATCCTGAAACTCACTCTGTAGACCAGGCTAGCCCTGAACTCAGAGGTCCTCCTGCTTCTGCCTCCAGAGTGCTGGGATTAAAGGAGTGCACCACCACCACCTGGCCTAACTGGCATTTTAGAAGCAAAAAGCATCCATTGTGCCTTCTTACAAGAGCCTAGGTTCTAAGTCTTATAAAACAAGGGCTGTTAGGTGTAAGAATAAAGTGCATGCTAGGATGAATGCGCTTCATTTAAATGCCTCCTTGGTGGTCTATGTTATGTGGTAGTTGTGCTTGAAATAATTGCCAGGAAGCATGCTTTTTGTATGTAAAGAAAGCAAAAGATTCTAGTATATATTATAAGACTGTAATTTTACATGAAGAAAACCCAGAAAGTGTTAATTGAAATATTTGTTGTGAGAAGAACGGAGGATAGAATTTCTCCTTCTCCAGTTTGTAAGCCTCTGCTATATGTTTTCAGAGTGCGGTGTGGCAGTAATGTGCTTTGGACTTCTTATAAAGCCCTTTGTATGTCCTTAAAGTCACTGAAAATGATGCCTACCCAACACAAAAGTAAACAAGTTGTATTGGTTTTCTGAAATGGACCACACCATCTCTCTTTCCCTCTTCTGAAGCTGTTATTCTAACACCTACTGAAGTATTCTTTGGTTTCACATATACCATTCATGGCACTATATACCATCGCTGCATACTGACAACATCTACATAAATATCGTCAAACTATAGGTATCACTTTGAAACTTCTTTGCTCTAAAATGTGCTTCAAAGTTTTTCTGTGTTTAAACATAGTTAAATTTACTTTGATTGTTTAACACGAGTCAACTCTACCTTGTTTATTATAGTTATTAACGTGATGTCTCCCTTTTCCTGCTGAGATTCCTTGTGTATTTCCTTTTAAAAAAAATAGTGAAAACACACATCCTTATGGTATGTAATATGCACAGCTCACAGTTTCTCGGGACCCTTTGAAATGGCTTTTGATCATTGGGAAAGTATCTCCTAGTAGTCATTGCCAAACTGCCTTCAGTAGGGTTTTGTTCACTTGCATCCACTGTTTTAAGAGTTGTGCTTCTGTAGCCTCACTCATACTGGGTATGATGTGATTGATTGGTTCTGCAACCCAAGTGAGTATGAAATAATACCACATCATTCCTAAACTTCCTTCCTTTATGTTCTGGGCGTATTGAATGCAGAAATTTAAACTGCTGCTTGGTCTGTTTTATACCATCACTCTTAATTATGTTTTTTTTTTTTTCCATTCTCTTTTCCTTTTCCTTTGTCCCTTCTCTCTCATTATTAACAATTAGGGGCTTCATATAACTTGAATTTTAAAAACTCTTCATTTGTGTATTAGTATTGTCTGGTGCTTTCTGATGGGTAGACTGTCACTTATAACCATCATTTTATTACAATTTAAATCATCATTTAGGTATACTGTTTATCATTATTTAGGTATACTGTTCCATTTTTCTTTTCTCCTTTTTGTTCTTTCTTGAAAATATGTTACTAATTAATGTTTTATTAAGCAAATTAGAAGTGAAAAATCTATCTGGCAGAAAGTGACTTTATTTTCACTTTTGCTGGAAAATAATAGCTTAACTAAATAACAGATGTAGATTTGATTCTGTATATTTTCCAAAGTGTTTTGAAGTTGCTGGTGAGAAGTTTGACCTCAGTCAAATTGTTAGAGTTTCTGTTTAGGCAATTTATGATTTCTGATTACTAGGAGAGTTGTTTTATTTCTTGTTGTTCGGTGGTCTCATCATAGCATGAGTGGTGAGACAAGACACTGTTTGTGGTGATGAGTGGATGGCTCCTAGAGCAAGAGCGACTACTGGGGGGATAGCACTGGCATGCAGTCTGGGGCTCTGTGTTGTCTCGTGGCGTGAGCTCCAGAAGGGCCGCGTTTCGTAGAGGGCACAAGAGGAGTGCAGCATGCATGAGGAGCTAGGTTGAGAAGGGCGTTCTTAGGCTGCTTTACTGCAGGAAGACACTGCGGATGAGTCTGTTGTTCTACGTTCATGGCTCTAGCTTGAGACTTGCAGTAGACACAGGGGGCCTAAGACAGGCTGAGTTCACAAGGACTTGTGTTCTGGAAGCAAGCTTTGGTTTCAGCTGAGAGACTTTGTACAGTCTTTATTTAAATCTTAAAGATCAAACAAGTTGTGATATGTCTAAGACTATCCATTGATACTTTAGTGGTTTTTTTCTACTGCTTCAGTATGAGTGTAAATAAACAGTATCATTCCTTACAAGTGTGCTATATTGACTTTAAATGTAAAGGTTATTTAGAGTAAAGTTTTAAGTCTTTGTTTTCAATAGTGTTAGATGTTTACAGTAAAACTTCATTTATATTCATTTATTTTAGTTCTACCTCTGTTACCATTTTTAGTACATTTGTGTTAATTGCTGTTTAATTTTCCCATTGGTGGTAGAGAATGGCAGTTGTTAATATTGTTGCTTGAATAAACATTAAACCTGATATTTTACATCAGTTCTTGAGTACACATTTCCAGGAAGACATTTAAGGGACATAGGTGGTTACGAGTGTTTTCACTGGGTTCTATTTTTCAGGGACCGTGGCCAAGCCTGCTGGATCTTTAGCCAGAAGCAGCAGTTTATGCCGCTCTCGTCGCAGCATCGTGCCGTCCTCCCCACAGTCCCAGCGAGCTCAGCTCCCTCCACATGCTCCTCTGGCAGCCCACCCTCGGCATCCTCACCACCCCCAGCACCCCCAGCACTCATTGCCCTCCCCAGATCCAGACATTCTGTCTGTCTCGAGTTGCCCTGCTCTGTATCGGAACGAGGAGGAGGAGGAGGCCATCTACTTCACTGCTGACAAACAATGGTATTGGCGATTAATGAATCGTGGCGCATGGGTCTTCTAGGTGGGACTGAGGGAGGAAAATGGGTGTGGCAGTTGGGGCAGTGCTGAATGCATTCTGTGATTACACAACAAGGTGCCACAGGCTCAGTGGCTTCACAGGACACCTGTTTTGTAGACATTCAGTTCTGTACAACTGACGTTCAACTGGGCTGACTGGGTTTTCTTCTGCTCACTGTACTAGAGGCTGAAATCAAGGTGCTGGCTGGGCTGCTTCTCGTTTGGAATCTGGAGTCCCCTTTGAGCCTCATGTGTTCCTGGCAGAGTTCAATTTTTTGTGTTCTATTGCTGAGGTCTTGTTTCTCTGCCACTCTGTGCATAGGTCTAGTTGCTTTCAGTTTCTGAGGGCCACCCACTGCTCCTTGTCAAGTGGCCTAACCCTCAAAGCTGGCGGCAGAGACTTGCCTTCTGTATGTCCCACCTTCCCTGACGTGCTTGCCTGAAAAATAATCTTTGGGAATCTCAGTGAGTTGAGGCCTTAGCATCTGTAGGTCCCTTTTCATTGGCACTCACATTGCACCTCTGAGTGGACCTCTGAGAGTCTTGTGAAGTTCAGAGGCCGCCACTCTGCTGCCTCTGCATTGTAGAGGCTGTTTCGAGATGTAACTGTAAATGCTAACAAATTCAGTTGACTCAGGTCTCTGGCCACGAGCTTGTCAAGTGAAAACATGTATGTAAAAGACAACGTCTTGGGCTTGAGTATACCTGCACATAGTAAGATCACTATGACTGAAATTTCAAAATAATTTGCTGTTTGCTAGCCCATAGGCAGTTTCATATGCCCAGGGCTTAAGAAAATGTTGAAAATTTAATGGAGGGAATGATATAATTAAATGAAATGCATAACTAAATTTCTCTGCCATGGCGAGTATAGCAGCATGCAGTCCATTCTGTCTTGAGGCCTGTGGCTGTGGGGAGCTCACTTCTAAACTGTATTCTTCTTCTCAAGGGGAGTGGTGTTGGTGACAGAAAAACTGCTGTTAGTTTCTGATTTTGCCACATGTTAGCCCTGGGGTTGGTGGTCTGGGTGGCCTCCTAGAACTATCACACAGCTATGGTGATACTACCATCAGAACACTTTCACCTATAATTATTTCAGTGCCTAGGAAAAGTTATTTTTTTATTAGCAGGCATTCTCTGAGGCTTGTTTCTAAGGAAATAATTGGGATTTCCAGTCTCATTGCAAGTAGAGAATTTGGTATACTTTTCCATAGCAAGCCTGGTCTGATTAGCATTTTATTTGTATATTTTTGTGGTATAAGCACTATCACAAGCAAGAGGGCTTTGCTCTCTAAGTTGTTCTTCTGTGGCTTCTAGAAAATGGTAGGAGACGCCAGAGCTGCCCTGTCCCTCGGAACCTTGGCATCATGGAAAGTTAGTTAAGTTCTTGTTTCACATAACATGTCAAAGCTTCACAGCAGTCTCATAACTATGAGAGGATGTCACTTCAGGAAACACGTCTACTGCCGTACTTGTAATTGCTCTCTACTACTAAGCCAGCCTTTTCTGTCTACACGTTACACACATGCGCTCAGCCAGCCCTCTTTTTTCTTTCTTTTTTTGTAAAAACACGTATCTTCTTATAAAATTTACATGTATTTAGTTACATGTTACTACAGAGCAAATAATAAAAATAGTAATATAAATGGTCTATAAGATTAAGTTCAGTTCCAAAGGAAACATGCTCTCGAAGGAATGTACATTTTAAAATATATAGAGAAACTAGGGGCTGGGGAGAGGGCTCAGCAGAGAGCACTGCTGCACTTCCAGGTGATCTGGGTTTGATTCCCAGCATCTGCATGGCAGCTTACGCCTGTCTGTAGCTTCAGTTCGGGCTTCTGACGCCTGCACACAGTCGTGCAGGCAAAACACCAATACACAGAAAGTAAAATATATAAAAAAGTTAAAAATCATAAATTTTAATTTGTGTAGTACCTACGGTGCAGATCTCCTCAGTTACATGGAAGCTTAATATATTTGATCGTTGCTTGTTTTTTAATTAGAGTGGTAGAAATAAGTCCAACACTAAAGACAAATCTAAGTCTCTTACTTTAGCATATAAGAAAATTGAGACCTGGAGAAATTTGCATGAGGTTGACAGCTGATTGGCAGCAGGACAAGGGGTGGAGGAGGGAGGAACACATCTCCTGGGATTGGTTTTCTTTTCATTTTACATCTTTATGATGTAACATGTTATGATGAAAATCTTTATGATGAAACATGTAACATGTTTCATGTTACATCTTTATGAGACCAGGAACTTGTGTTTCTTCTTGAGGCTTATATAAAAGAAATCTTTAGAGTTAGTAAGATAGTTCAATGGATAGTAGCTCTTGCAGTCAAGCTTGATTACTCTGGTTCATTTCCCAGGATCCACATGACGGATGAAGAGAACCAATTTCTGTAAGCTGTCCTCTGACCTCCACATTTGAGCTGTGGGACTTGTACATACACATATAAATAAGTGTCCATACACAGATGTTTTAATAAACACATATACCATATGTAAATATTATAAAAAGAACATATTTAAGGAAACCTTTACATAGATAGCATGAGTAAAACAAAAATATGTGAGTTTAGCAATCTAATGGATATGTGAAATATAATATTAAGTTGAGATCATGCTTGTCACAAGTAAACGAGTATAGATAAGATAAGAAATGGTAGTACTTATAGACTATTCAACATGAGAGATAATTCACTTAAGTCATCCAATAAATATGAGTTGAACTCCCAAGGCAAGTAAGATGGCCTTGGGTAGTTCTAGCTGGGAGAGGATGATGATCATGATCATGATGATGATCATGATGATCATGATGGTAATCATGGTTATGATTATATGTGAGTTTTTCTTTGCTATTCTGTTTTTAGCCTTATTTATTTTCTCACTTCCTTCTGCAAGTTTTTCCTTAATTTTGCCTTTCATTTTTAGTGAAGTTTTTAATGGCGTGCTAGTAAGTACATGCAGAAACCAATTAAAAATGGCTCATGTTCTTCAGGATTTAATTCTTAATTCAGTAGATATTTATTAATCTCACTGTGAGTTCGCCACCAATCACAATGCAGAGAGAATACAGTGGTTAATAACATATCTGAATCTTTATTAGGGTTTTTCTTCTGAAGTTAGTAGAAAATAGCATTTTTACCATTAAGCCATGCTAGAATGATAAATATAGATAAGTAAAATGCAGAGGAAATGCCATTTTACATAGGATGGTTAGGGAAGGCTTCTCTGGGCGAGTAGCAGTTGCCTTAATGACAAGAAGCAGTCACAGAGCCGTGGGGAGGCACGTATTCCAGGCAGGGGAAGAAGTGGGGAAATGTTGTGGGGGAATCTCGAGACTCCTGTGTTGAAGGAACAGAGGTCGGGCAGTGGTTGGGGAGATAGTCAAGAGCCAGGTAGATCTGTAGAGCTTTCGGATTCTGCTCGGAGGGAACACAGTAGAAAGGCGTGGGCAAGTAAGTGACTTGCGGGTGACCGCACTTTAGGTCCCTTCAATGGCTTTGTGGAGTAGCTGGAGGGAGGAGCTGGGATAGAAACAGAGAGGCTACTAAGGAGGTTGTGGGGTCACTTAGGGCAAGTCTGGTGGTTCTGCCAGAGGTGGGGTGGGGGTAAAAAGAGCCGTGGCTTTGTGCTATTCCAAAGGAGGCTGGTAGGCTTGATGGCAGCTGGCAAGAACCTCAGTGTTCTGCTGCAGTAATTCCTTTTCTTGCTACCAACAAAGTGGGGGAGCATTCACAAAGAAAGGATTCTTTGAGAATTTACTCAACATCCATTTTTTTTTAAATAGCATTATGTATTTGCCTTTTATCTTCCATCTAGTCCATATTGCTGTACCTTAGCAGATTGTCTCCCCTAAACTTACAAGTATAGTATTCATATTTTACTCATAATTTTTCTTCAGAGAGTTACATTTCATCAGGCTCATTAACTAAACATTAAAAGTAGTGATTTAAAATTCCATCGTTTTAAAAATATACTGGCAGTTCTGTGATTCAGAAAGAAAAATAGTTTTGAAGAAAAAAGTCAGGCTTACGAAAACTCAAAATTCAGACATTTTCCTTTTTTTCAAAGAAGGCATAAATAACTTAATGTTTGTTACAATTTATCTTAAAAACTAAAGTTTGGGGCTAGTGAGAGGCTCAGACAATACAATGCCTACTAAATGAGCATGAAAGCTGAATTTTGATCCCTGGAATCTGTTTAAAAGCCATGTGCCACCTCACATGTCTTAACTCTTTCAGGGGAAAGGATGGAGACACACAGACCTCTAGCTTCTTAGTCAGTCAGCCTATCTGAATTGATGAGTTCCAGATTTGCTTAGAGACCCCATCTCAAAAAATCACAGGGATAGCAATCAAGGAGGTTGCTCAGTGTTGACCTGTAGCCTACTCATGTACATATACAGATATCCACAGAAATACACACACACACACACACACACACACACACATGCAGATATTCACAAAAAAACATACATACACACATGCACAGAAATAATAGGCTATATTAAAGGAAATATTTTAAATCTTAACTATATATAATTGTCACACATCGTTTTATAATTAAATAAATAGGGAGTAAAAGTTGATTTGGCAGAGTGTTTGCTGGTACTCTAAGAACATGTAGATCTAAAAGTCTTACCCATGTCTGTCTCATTCAGGGAAGTACCAGACACAGCTTCAGAATGTGACTCCTTAAACTCTTCCATTGGAAGGAAACAGTCTCCTCCTTCAAGCCTTGAGATATATCAAACATTGTCTTCTCGAAAGGTGTCGAGAGATGAGCTTTCCCTGGAGGATTCTTCCAGGGGGGATTCGCCAGTGACAGCGGATGTCTCCCGGGGCTCCCCTGAGTGTGTGGGTCTGACAGAAACCAAGAGCATGATCTTCAGCCCTGCGAGCAAAGTGTACAATGGCATCTTGGAGAAGTCCTGTAGCATGAACCAGCTTTCTACTGGCATCCCAGTGCCTAAACCCCGACACACATCATGCTCCTCAGCTGGCAATGACAGCAAGCCAGTTCAGGATGCCTCAAATGTTTCTCGAATAAGCAGCATCCCACATGATCTTTGTCATAATGGCGAGAAAAGCAAAAAGCCATCAAAAATCAAAAGCCTTTTCAAGAAGAAGTCTAAGTGACTCAGCTGGCTTGATGGAATTCCATTCAAGTGGCATCTGTAAACTTTTATCTCCCACCCTCCACTCCGTTTTTATTTTAATTTTAGGAATGTAACTCCATTGGGGCTTTCCAGACTTGATGCCATAGTGGAAATGTCCTTAAGGGCCAGCTGTCTACTGTCTGCTTAATTAACTGACTACGCAATCACTTCATCAAGTCAGACATTACCGAAAAGTCATCAAGAGGAGACAGTTTACAGTTATTTCCGCCTATTTATTTCTGCATTGATGTTAGTGATGTATACACAGCATTCTGTTGAAAGCCGCTATGGACTTACAAGCTTTAATGGACTGTAAGCCAGCATGGGCTTGCAAAAATTTCTTGTTTACCGGAATATCTTCTTATCTTTCCACAGAGCTGTTTCCATCATGGACTAAATAACTTAAAAGAAGTAAAACTAATTGCACTACTGTTTTCCAGACTGGAAAAAAAAATCTCTGCAAGTAAAACTGTATAGAGTTTATAAAATGACTGTGGATAGGGGACTGTTTTCAACTTTTAGATCAAAATGGGTTTTTAAGTAGAAACTAGGGTTTCTAATTGACTTGATTTCTGGAAATGAAAACCCACACTTTTATTATGGGACGCTTCTTCAAATGCATTTATTATTATAAAGTTTCAAGTCCTGCTGTAAAGATCATGTTGTTTTGTTTTCCCCAGGGCTTTCACTGTGATTCACTGCACTGCAGGCTGTATGATAAAATATAAATAATGTAAAGAGAGAAGGCTCTTGCTTCCTTATACAAGCGGAAGAGTTAAAACTTGATCGAAGGACTTAAAACATTCACATGCTTAAACTGAGGTTGGGGGTGTGGGGATTCAGGCACTTGTTTACAGACTTTGAATAAATGCAAAGAATTTATGGTTTGTGAAAAAATTTGTACTGTGGAAAAGATAATAAATTGGAGACATTATTGTGTGGGATTGTGCTGATTTTTGTTGATAACACTCCACTAAAAACACTGTTTTCTGGAGAGCTATGTAAGCTGTCTTGTCACTTAATTGCAATACAAGAAATAGTGATGTTTTGGAACTAAATTGTCAACAGATTTCTTGGTTTTATATTGTTTGTCATATTTTTCTGTAGTTTGAAATGTTTAAATGTTCTAATATCAACATTAACAAATATAAACTTACGGTGCATTTAGATTGTGTTGAATCAGTCTGTAAAGTTTGGAATTGGTTAGATGATAGGCTAGTCTGCAGGTAGCAGGAGAGCAGTGCCACACAGAACAGCAAAGCAAATGAACATCTTTAAGTTTCCAGTGAGGATGGTGGGTGGGTGAAAAATGATACATATTAATAAGATTTGGGGGGCACTGGCTAATACACATAATATCTCACTCAGTGCTATCTATGTGCCCGCTGCTAGGTAAGAAAGAAGTTCCTTTGAGATTTGCTTAAAAGGAATGCTTTATGAAGAGGCTGTATTTCATAAACTCCTGTGAATTACGATTATTTTGTTCCACTGGTCCTGTTAAAATTGTCAAGGTCTCACTGAGGCTGATGACTACATGGTTCCAAGTTCAACTCCTAGGAACAGAAGTTGGCTGTCTGAAATGAAGATTCTTTGAAGGTAAGATAACATGAAAGGTGGAATTCACAGACAGCTCTGGAGTTGTATAGAAAAGGGAACCAATTGTGAATAAAGAATTGGAAAGTGTTCAGGAAACTCTCAGATGGAAGGGGGATGCTTTGTCTCTCTCGTGGCTGGTCTGGAGGCATTCTTTTTAGAAATTGCAACAGAGACAATGTTTTGGTTTGATGGATAGAAAAGGTCAAAGCTACTAGAACATGGAGTGTGCTGATGGGCTTGCCTTGCATGGTTGCTCATGGCTAGGGTCAGTAAAGACAAGAGGAGGTTGGCCTGTCAGAGTGTGGGTGGTTTCAGGCAAGGAGTACATTGTGTCTATGTGATTATACATCTCTAAACAGGTCCAAACGAAGGGATGTTTACTGTTGGATGTTGTGATGCTTACTTGCTTTAATAACAGTATTTTGTGATACTTACTTGCCTTAGTAACAGTTTTTGGAAATTCAGCAGACAAGAATTGAGTTTTGGAAAGCCACAGTCATTTCTGTATTACATCACATATGAAACATTGGGCATTTTTATAAATTTTACATATATTTGTCTTACTCAGATCTTTTAAAATTATGGTTCTTTATTGAAAAATGAAAAATATTACTGTTAGAGAAGTACAAAGACAAAAATAACAGTGTGTAAGTCAAATTTTGCTATCAAAACTGCTTTTACTGTTTGGTGTGCTTTCTGCTAGATATTTTTCTAAATAGTTATGCATTTTACATAATTTAAATCATTTTTATATCATGCTTTTTCACTTTTAACTAAAGAATTTCTCCAACATTAAAGACGCTTTGTAAACAACATTATAGTGACTGTCTAATAGTATGCCATTGTATGAATTTACTACAGCCTTTGAAAGCATTCTGTCATTCAACATTATAATATGTTATTATTTAAAACACTAATCTGTTATTTAACATAATATCAAATATGTACTCGTTTAAAACATCTGCCATTTAGCTGCTGCCAAATTTATTACATGAGGAGTAATAGCATTTAATATTTGTTGAGCACTCTTTACCAAGCACTGTTTTAAACGCTGCTATATAATTCTAATTTAATCTTTACACTAACCTGTAAATGTGTGTTTTTAAAAAATTACTATTTTTCCGATGACAGCCCCGAATTTCAGTAGGTTGATGAGGGTGCATGGTGAGTGGTAGAAGGCACTATTCTTTTTATTTTTTCTTTCCTCTCCTCTCCTCTTTCCTCTCCTCCCTCTCCTCCCCTCCTCTCCTCTCCTTTCCTCTGCTTTCCTCCCCTCCTGTCCTCCCCTCTCCTCCCTCTTTACCGTCTGATTGCAGCCCCTCTCCTTCCTCCTCCCAGTCTCACCCTCACACTCCCCATTCCCCTATTCCCTTATTCTCAGAAAAGAGGACCCCCCCCCCCCCCCCGGGGCCCCCCCCCCCCCCCCCCCCCGGCACATTAAGTCTCAGCAGAACTAGGTGCATCCTCTCCCACCAAGGCCAGACAAAGACAGCCCAGCTAGGGGAAAGAGATCCAAACAAGGCAACGGAGTCAGAGACAGCTCCTGCTCTAATTGTTAGGGGACCCTCATGAAGAACAAGCTGCTCATGCGTGTAGGGGGCCTGGGCATGCTCCTTGGTTGGCAGTTCAATCTCTGTAAGTACCCATGGGCCGAGGTTGGTTGGGTCTATAGGTCTTTTTGTGTTGTCCTTGATTCCTCTGGCTCCCCCAACTCTTCACAAGACTCTCCGAGCTAGGCCTATTGTTTAGCTATGGGTCTCAGCATCTGTTTCCATCAGCTGCTGAATGAAGCCAGAAAGCACAGTTTGTAACATCTAAATAATACTGCGTAAATTCTCATCAACACTGATTTCTTTTTTTAATTTATTTATATTTATTTATTACAATTTATTCACTTTGTATCCCCACTGCAGCCCCTTCCCTTGTCTCCTCCCAGTCCCACCCACCTTCTCTCTTTTCCCCCTATGCTCTTTCCCTAGTCCCCTGATTGGGGGTGGCAGGGACACCTCCTCCCCTTCCTTCTGACCCTAGCCTATCAGGTCTCATGAAGGCTGGCTGCATCATCTTCCTCTGTGGCCTGGCAAGGCTGCATCCCCCAGGTGGAGGTGATCAGAGAGCAGCCACTGAGTTCATGTTGGAGATAGCCCCTGTACGCTTTAGTAGAGAACCCACTTGGAAACTGAGCCACCAATGCGCTTCCTTTGAACAGGGGTCTAGGTCCTCTCCATGCATGGTCCTTGATCGGAGAAAATTAACAAGATAGACAAACCCTTAGCCAAACTAACTAAAAGGCAGAGGGACACTGTCCAAATCAATAAAATCAGAAATGAAAAGGGGGACATAACAACAGACACTGAAGAAATCCAAGGAATCATTAGGTCCTACTTAAAAGCCTATATGCAAGAAAATTTGAAAATGTAAATGAAATGGACAATTTTCTTTTATTCATAAATTAATTTTTTATTAATTAAAATTTATTTATTTTGTATCCAGCTGTAGCTTCCCCCCCCCCGATCTCTATCAATCCTACCCTTCTTCCTTCTACCATTCTGCTCCCCAAGTTCACTGATAGATAGGTTCCATTTACCAAAGCTGAGTCAAGATCAGGTAAATAAATTAAATAGTCCCCTTAAGGAAATAGAAGCTGTCATCAAAAGTCTCCCATCCAAAAAAGCCCAGGGCCAGACAGTTTTAGTGCAGAATTCTATCAGACCTTCAAAGAAGAGCCAACACTGATTTCTTATAATGTATTTTAAAATGTGTAGCAAAATGTGGAGACAGTTTAGTTCACATCTATGTACATATAAATAGGCATGTATGTATATGTTTACATTGTCTCACACATAGCTTGGGGGTGACATTTTTAAGGTTTCTTTGCCCTAGAGCAGTACTTCTCAACCTCCCTAATGCTGTGACTCTTCAGTACAGTTCTACATGTTGTGGTACCCCCCCCAATAAAATTGTTTTCATTATTAATTCATAAATGTAATTTTGCTACTGTTATGAGTTATATATATATTTAATATAAAACCCTTGTAAAAGGGTCATTTGACCCCAAAAGAGTCATGACCTGCAGGTTGAGAACAACTGCCCATGTTCACCAAACATTTTCCCCAATGAGCCATGTCCCTAGCCTCTAGGGTCATCTTAATACCTTCAATTAATGTCTAGTAGTTTGCTTTTATACCAAGCATTGTGAGATGCCCCAAACATGAGTGTTGATATTACAAGTCTTGTTGAAAAGGAGCCCAATATATAATAGAAGGAGATGAGATGGAAATCCACACATACTAGAAGGCACTGTGTCCGTTGAGTCACTAGAGGTTCATGGAAAGAGATATTATGTATTTCATAGCAATTAATAGATCAAAGATAATTCAGTGGTGCTCTTTTGTCAGAGACCTGGAGAGGTTGGCTATGGTGCTAATGTAGGACCAAGGGCCAGTTAGTTTTCCCTCTCCATTAGTATGTCTTCTGCAAATGAGCTTGCACTCACAGAGTTCCAGCAGAGCGTTTAACAGCAAAGAGGGTAAGGTTGTCTAAAGCATGAGGTTTTAGCAAAATATATAAGCCTTGGGAATACTGAACTAAAAACCACTCCTCCACCAGCTATCTTCAGGGATATCTGAGGAGGTGTAAGCTGATTTCGAATGCATTAGGGTCCAGTGGACTTCAGACCAAGTTTCTGGATTTCAGCCTGTCCTAAGATTGGGCTTTCCTGGAGTTCTCTGCAAGTCTCACAGGTTCTAATGAGCCTCTTCAAGGTCAAAGCTACTGTAGACTCAGATGCAACCCTGTAGAGCAGCCTCAGTTTGGATAGTGATTTCTTGGTGTGACCAGATGAAGGCCAATGCCAAGCATCCTTTGGTGTTACATCGTCATTGTTGCTGCGTTCCGCAGCGCCCTGCTGCAGTTTCTACTGAATCAGGCCCATCTGCATCAGCCTGCAGGAGTGAGGGGGGCACTAAGCTAAGGCAAGGCAGACAGTTTGCCTCTGCCTACAGAAGCGCTGCAGGTAGGTGCGTGCCATCAGGCTGCAGTGGGGGAGCTGCAGTGTCTCCAGTCCTTTGAGTGGCAGCCAGGCTTCTGCTCTTCCCAGGCACCTTCTTTCCTGTAACAGTCCAACTCTAGAAGCTCCCATCTGGATCAAAACAATCTTATCTCTTTGAGTGGACTTGAGTGTCAGCTTTGTTTTACATGCAGCTGTTTAGTGTTGTGTATCTCTTCATACTCTATATTCTGAATGTCATTCCTTTAACTTAAGTATCTCAGTTCTAAAATGTTGAATTAGACCCTTTTCCTATGTGTGAAAATGATAAGACACTCATGCATACCAACTGGGGGTCCCAAGATTAAAGAAGTGCCAGCATGTGGGCTGAAAAGAATTTTCAAAGCAAGTGGGTGGGGGTTTTGTTTGACCCTTTTCCATAAAAAGTTATTGACACTGGAGATGTGTTTTTTGTAACCAGACAGTACAGGGCATTGAAGAGAATGAAGGGGGAAATGAAGCCTGAGTGCAGTAGTGAAGTGCTGTGCCAGAAGTCGCCTCTGACCTTTAAAGGTTTGAAAATGAATCTGGAGATAGTATTGAGCATAGACCATGGAAAAGGTGGGAAGGAGGGGGAAGGGAAAGGTACATGTCACAGCTTGTCCACTTAACCTGATGTTGCAATACAATGGTATGTTTACTTGTTGACCTGATAAACTGAATTACATAAATTCAGGAACCTGCCTTTCTTAGCTCTACACTCCAAATGACTGACATTTCAGATTTTGAATGTATCATGTCAGATGAGTAAGTAAATGAGTAACAGGCACTATTGCTGTCTTCAAGTTCCAAGTGGTTAAGGATCTTCATGAGTTTAATCATTATTAGAAAATAGTTCTAATGACAGTGTCCTTTGCTTTACAGAAGCTTTTCAGTTTCATGAGGTCCATTTATTGATTGTTGCTCTCGAGCCTGTGCTGTTGGTGTTCCCTTCAGGAAGTTGTCTCCTGTGCCAATGAGTTCCAGGTTCTTTCCTACTTTTTCTTCTAACAGGTTTAGTGTGTCTGGTTTTCTGTTGAAGTCTTTGATCCACTTGGACTTTAGTTTTGTAAAGGGTGATAAATATGAATCTATTTGTATTTTTCTACATGTAGACATCCAGTGAGACCAGCACCATTTGTTGAAGATGATATCTTTTCACCAATGTATTGTTTTGGCTTCTTTGTCAAAAATCAAGTATCCATGTGTGGGCTTATTTCTGGGAATTCTATTCGATTCCATTGATCCTTCAGACTGTTTCTTTGCCAGTACCATGCAGTTTTATTACTGTGGCTCTATAGTACAGTTTGAGATCAGGGATGGAAGATACCTCCAAAAGATCTGTTATTGTGTGGGATTGTTTTAGCAATTCTGGGTTTTTTGTTTTTCCATATGAAATTGAGAATTGTTTTTTTCAAGTTCCCAGAAGCAGAAAGACACACATGGTATCTACTCACTCATAAGTGGTTATTAGACATATAACACAGAGTAAACATACTAAAATCTATACTCCTAAAGAAGCTAAACAACAAGGAAGACCCTAAGGAAGATACTCAGTCCTCCTTCAGAAGGGCAAATGCGGTAGACATCGGAAGCAGGAGAAGACATGGAACAGGACAGGAGCTTACAGAGGGCCTCTGAAAGACTCTACTGATCTAGGTATCAAAGTAGAGGCTGAAACTCATAGCCAGACTTTGGGCAGAGTGCATGGAATTTTGTAAAAGAAGGGGGAGATAAAAAGTCCTGGAGGAGACAGGAGCTCCAAAAGGAGACCAACAAAGCAAAAAAAAACAAAACAAAAAAAAAAAAAAAACTGGGCTCTGGGGCCCCTGTAGAGACTGATACCCCAACCAAGGACCATGCATGGAGAGGACCTAAAGCTCAGATGTAGCTCACAAACTAAGTCTGCAAGTGGGTACCCTAGTAAGGGAAGCAGGGGCTGTAATCTGGCATAAACTCATTGACAGGCTCTCTGACCACCTCCCCCTCAGGGGGGGGGGGGTGACCTTGCAAGGCCACAAAAGAAGACAATGCAGCCAGTGTTGATGAGACCTAATAGGCTAGGTGCAGATAGAAGGGGAGGAGGACCTCCCCTATTAGTAGACTAGGGGAGGGGCATAGGAGGAGAAGAGGGAGGGAAGGGGCCACAGCCGGGATATAAAGTAAATAAATTGTAATAAATAATAAAATTTTTTAAAAAGAAAATAGTTCAAGAATACCCAATATAGGTATAAGCATTGAGTCTTATGGCATGGAGTCACCAGTGTATGTCATTGAAGAACCATCTTTAGAGCCAGAGTGATGAGCAATGACTAAATAAGCCTAATATGAAGAATGAATACTTTTCATTCAGGTTGTCTTAATTTATATGCCTAGCAAAGTTACTTAGTGTAGTCATTCTTTGTATCAATGCCTTCTGCCAAGTGTACCATTTAATAGCTATACTACATATTTGGTAATTAATGTCACTGCATTACTAGACTTGATTCTTTAATTTTGTAGTAAGAATCTACAGTATGCTGGCTGCTGAGCAAACAAGAAGGATCATAAGAGTTCTTCCCTTTCTCATTGGGCAGAAATGCTTCAGAATAGCTGTGAAAGCACAGAATCAACAACTTGCTTAAAATACCAAGAGGAGTGTATGTACGTGTGCATGCATGTGTGTGTGAGTGATTATAACTCCCATGTTGGCATCACAAAGAGGGTGATATTGGAATTAATTTCTCAAAGATAATGAGGGCAACTTGAGTATGCACTATATTTTAAGAAACATCCTAGATGCTATGAATAAAAAAAAAAAATACCAAAAGCCCCAGGGCTGGCTTACACTGGGCAAGACAATAAACAGCTGAAAAATGTTGCATGTTACATGTTCAGGGTGATGGTTTTTAGGTTTAAATGAGATAGCCAGAAAAGATCTTTAAGTCTGAGTGAAGACAGGAAGAAAATGAGGCAGAGTCTTGCAAATACCAGGAAAAGAGCATTCTGTTGTGTACACACTACACACCACTGGAACATGCTTTGAAAGTGTACCCTGATTAGAACAATTATAAACAAGGGGTTTAAAAAACCCTGTGGTTTTCTTCATGTTCTTAAGTTATGGTTGTTTTATGGGCTATCATAATTATCTCACTTTTTAATGTTGACATTGGTATAATTTTATTGCTTACAAAAGAAATAGTAACACTTGCTGCTTTTAGTCCAGGTTTGGAACACCCAAGATACCTTAAAACACATCCTAATGAATTCTCTGATGCTCTCTTTTGCTTCCACTCAAGTCCTGTGTCCTCACTGCTTAGGTTTGTGTGCTGTAGCAATTAGGAAAGTGAACTTTGGGGTCTAATAACATGCTTCAAGATTTCCCACCCATGATTAGGGGCAAATAACATCCTTTCAAAGTTGTCTCTCCATCTATGAAGCAGGGATGTAATGGTTCTTCATTGTTAGTGTTAGATGAGCTGGTACGTGCAAAGGGCTTGTCATAATGCTGTGTCTGTAGCAGGTAACTCTAAGGCACATGTCTATTCTTCCTTGTATTTAGCCCTGGGTCATGTAGACTATCTAGGGGAAGGTCAAGTTGTGGTCCTGTGTAAGTAAAGGTTTTACTTCCTATGGGATCCCAGGGTTTTGTTGATATTCCTCAGTGAAAACATGCCCCCCGATCCCATTCTAAATCCTTGAGAACCTGAAATGAATTCTTATGCTACATACTGGAATCTTGTCATCACCAACAAGCTCTGTGTACTTGTGGGCTCATTTCGGACCCCTCGCTGTACCTCTTTGGCCACTGCTGCTGCACCTCTAGATGTATCGATATCCTTTGCTCCCACTTAGACGTATCATGGATCCTACTCCCTTGGTTACCACGTTCCTTGTGCTCATTCCCTATACACTTGGCTCCCAGGCTGTCTTTCCTGAATTACGTGCTGCATCATTGTAATTGTCTGTGGCATCCTCTTCATGCCCTTGACTTCTCATGATGAGCTTTATAGAGGGAGCCCATTCTTCTGTCTCTGATTACCATGTCACCAAAATCTCCATACTGAGTAACAGTTGGCTTCCTGTGAACATGCTCAAATTCAGTCCTCCTCTTTTCCCATTCTTGATCAGTTTCTATTGGGTGGCTTCTAAGTAGATTTAATTATGACTTTCATACATGTATATCATTGTGCTTGGTCCATAATCACTTTGCTTACTTTCTTATCCTATTTACCCTTCCTCCCTCATTATCTTTCTTCTACTGTCTCACACACACAAACATACACATGCACACACACACACACACACAAACGGTAGGGGAGGGGGAATGGCAACTGAGATTCTGCCAAAGAGAAATGTCCTAATCTGGCTTATTTCACTTGGCATGATATCCAATTCCATAATTTTCCCTGAAAATTACATAATTTCATTCTTCATTGTAGCTGAACAAGACCTCATTGTACATGTACAACCACATTGTGTTTATCTAGTCATCTGTTGATGAAGGTCTGGGATGCTTCTGTATCTTGGCTCTTGAGACCTAGCACTGCAGTAAACTGCTGATGTCTCTCTGATGTGTTGACTAAGATTCATTATGCATATACCTCGGAAGGTTTAGCTGGATCATATGTAGTTCTGTCTTCGGTTTTGTTTGTAGGAACCTCTGCTGATTCTCAGAGTGGCTGCATTAGCTCCTTTGATTCCCAGCAGAACATGCAGGCTCTTGTATCCTCACTCATGTTCATTGTCACTTGTTTTCCTCGTAGTCAGCCTCGCTATGGTGTGACAGAATCTCAATGTGGTTTAACTTCACATTTCTCTGATAGCTAAGAATGTTGAATGTTTAATTCATTTACCCATTTGCTATTGCATAAATTGATTTTGGAGATGTTTGCTATTGACAGTTTTGTGTTCTTGATATTAATCCCCCTGTCAGATGTAACCAAATATTTTCTTCCATTCTGTAGCTGTCTTTCTTTTACTGATTATTTCCTTTGATGTTTGGAAGCTTTGGAATCTTTTTTTTTTTTTTTTTTTTTTTTTTGTCAGTTTCTTGATTTTCCCAGTGGCTTTTCCTAAGCCATTGATGTCCTTTTCAGAAAGTTGTCTATGTTGTTTGAACTTTTTTACCTATATTTTCCTCCAGGAGTTGACAAAAAGTTTTAGTCTTACATTAAGGACTTTGATCCATTTGAATTGCTGTTCATACAAGGGTGAAAATAAGGATCTACTTTCACGCTTCTGCATTTGGACCTATGTTCAGCCAGTACCATTTTGGGCGGGGGGAGGGAGGAGGCTTTCTTCTCTGATGCATTCAGCACCTTTGTCAAAACTCACTCATCTATAGTTTGTAGATTTTTTTTCTGATTCCTCTATTTGCCTCATTTTGTGTCAATATCATGCTGTTTTTATTACTGTGACTCTGTAGTATAATTTGAAGTCAGATATTATGACACCCTTAGTATTGGTCTTTCTTCTTAGAATCCCACCCTCTCTCCCTCATCTCTACCCTGCCCCTTTCCAAGTCCGCTGATGGGGGGACCTCCTCCCCATTCATCTGACCCTGTTTTATCAGGTATCTTCAGGACAGGCTGCAAAGTCCTCCTAGGTCTTTTATTCTTTCATATGACATTTGAGATTATTTTCCTAAATTCTGTGAAGAAGTAAAGAATGCTATATCACTCTTAGGCATATATCCAAAATATGCTCAAGTACACAACAAGGACAACAATGTTCATTTGTTCAACCATGTTCATAGCAGCTTTATTCGTAATAGCCAGAACCTGGAAACAACCCAGATGTCCCTCAATTGAGGAATGGATTCAGAAATTGTGGTACATTTACACAATGGAATACTATTCAGCAATTAAAAACAAGGAAATCATGAAATTTGCAGGTAAATGGTAGGATCTAGAAAAGATCATCCTGAGTGAGGTATCCCAGAAGCAGAAAGACACACATAGTATATACTCACTCATAAGTGGATACTAGACATATAATATGGGCTAGACATACTAAAATCTGTACACCTAAAGAAGCTAAACAAGAAGGAGGACCCTGGATAAGATGATCAGTCCTCACTGAGAAAGACAAACGGGGTGGACATTGGAAGAAGGAGAAAACAGGAAACAGGGCAGGAGCCTATCACAGATGGCCTCTGAAAGACTCTACCCAGTAGTATATCAAAGCAGATGCTGAGACTCATAGCCAAACTTTGGGCAGAGTGCAGGGAATCTTATGAAAGAAGGGGGAAATAGTAAGACCTGGAGAGGACAGGAGCTTCACAAGGAGAAGAGAACCAAAATTCCTGGGCACAGGGGTCTTTTCTGAGACTGATACTCCAAACGAGGACCATTCATAAATATAACCTAGAACCCCTGCTTGGATATAGCCCATGGCAGCTCAGTATCCAAGTGGGTTTCCCAGTAAGGGGAACAGGGACTGTCTCTGACATGAACTCAATGGCTGGCTTTTTGACCACCCCCCTAAGGGGGAGCAGCCTTGCCAAGCTACAGAAGAGGACAATGCATCCAGTCCTGATATGACCCTGATAAGCTAGGGTCAGATGGAAGGGGAGGAGGACCTCCCCTATCAGTGGACTTGGAGAGGGACATGGGAGGAGATGAGGGACAAAGGGTGGAAATGGTAGGGAATGAGGAAAGGGGCTACAGTTGGGATACAAAGTGAATAAACTGTAATTAATATAAAAATAAAAATTTAATTAAAAAAGAATGTCACTGGATTTTGATGGGATTGAATTTGTAGTTTGCTTTTTGGTAATGTAGCCTATTTCACGTTAATTTTGCCAATCTATAAACAGGTATAGAAATAGGAAGTATATATAAACAGGAGATATTTCCATTTTCTAGTCTTCTAGTATATTTTCAATATTTTTATTTATTTGTGTGTATGTATTGACTTTTTCATTGTAGGGGTCTCTCCAGTTTCTTAGGTTTATTCCTAGGTATTTTACTTTTGAATCTATTGTGAATGAGATTTGCTTTCCTGATTTTGTTTTTTAGCAAGTTTATTATTGACATAGATAAAAGCTACTGATTTTTGCATGCTGATATTTTTTTTACTCTGCTTTTTTGCTGAGGTTTTAAGTCAAAGCTAAGAGGTTTATTTATATACTCTTAGGGTCTTTGAAGAATAGGGTCATATTGTCTGTAGATAGGGATAATTTGCCTTCTTGCTTGCCTGTTTCCTTACCATTTCATCCTTTTGACTTAAAGCTCTCACTAAAACTAAGCATCATACTGAATAAGGATGAGGCCAATGGAAACCTGTAGCTCATTGACTTTAGAGGAAATGCTTTCAGTTTTCCCTATATTGGTTACAGATTTGTTATGTAGCTTTTATTATGTTGAGATACATTCCTTAGATTCCTAGTTTATTCAGGTCTTTTTATCATAAAGGGATGCTAAAATTTGTCATAGGCCTTTTCTGCATCTACTGAGATGACCTTGTGATTTCAGTTTCTTAGTAATCTATATGCTGCATTACATGTATTAATTTGTATATGTTACACCATACTTGCAGATGAATGATGTGAACTGGATATGGTAGATGATCTTTTCAGTGTGGTTAAATTAGGTTTTCAACTGCTTTATTCAGAATTTTTGCATCTGTATTCATCAGGGAGATTGGTCTTTAGGTTTCTTCTTTTATCTTAGTGCTTCCCATTCTTCCTAACATTGTGGCTCTTTAATTCCGTTCCTCATGTGTGGTGACCCCCAACCACAAAATTATTTTTGTTGCTTCTTCATAACTATACTTTTGCTACTGTTATGAACTGTAATGTAAATGTCTGTGTTTTCCTATGCTCTTAGGCAACACCTTTGAAAGTGTTATTTGACACCCAAAGGAGTCACAGCATACAGATTGAGAAATGCTGTTAAAGGTACTGTGTGGTTTTGGTCTCAGAATAACACTGACTTCATACGATGAACTTGGAAGTGGTCCCCTCTCCTTTCGTTTTCTGGAGTACACAGAAGAGCATTGCCGAGTGTTCTTTAAAATCTTGTGCAAGCTGCAGTGACTCCATCCAGTCTCAGTCTTTTCTTCCCCAGAAGACCTGTTTAAGTTGTGGGTATCCTCTTGATTTAAATTTGGTAGATCATCTGTGTCTAGCAACTTATCTATTCCTTCTAAATATCCATCTTTGGGAAAGTTTTCAAAGTATTCTCTAGTGGTCCTTTGGTTTTATGGTATGTGTTGTGAGCTGCCCTTTCTAACTTTATTAACTTGGGTTTCCTGTTTAATTTGGCTATGTGTTTGTTTAGTATATTTATATTTTCAAAGAACAACTTTTTGTTCAGTGATTCTACGATTGCCTTTTAGTATTCACTTAATTAATGCTTTGAACCTTATTACTTTTTGCTTTCTATTGATCTAGAGTTTGGCTTGGTTTTGTTTTTTTAAAGACCTCGAAGTACAAAATTATAAAAGTATATTTTAGTTACCAGATATAATTATCATCTCTGAGGTTTACTGTCTTGGTCTTCTAACCTAGATCTACCCCTGGACGCTTCTAGCCTCTGTACAATCTAATCTAGGCCTAGAATGTTTTCAGCCTCAGAGACTTCCTGCTAAATAAGCTTGCATTTTCTAGCAGTTTCTGAACTCTGGCTGGCTGGTTCAACTCAGCAGTTCCGGCTCAAACTCCTCTCCAAGCCCAGTGATTCAAACTGGCTTCTTTTTGCTTCTGACTGAATTGCTCTCCTTGGCCTCAAATGAATTCTAACAACCTGTTCTAATCTTCAGGCTCCTTCTTATTCTCTGGCTCATTCTATGTTCACCTGTGTCTAGTTTGTTCTCTCTTCAACCTGTCTCTCTAAAACTCTCCTAGTAAAACTGCCTCCCCAGCCCTCCCTCTGCACTGTTCTCCTTTAAGTTATCTCTTTTCTCTCTGTTCTTGGGAGAGTTGGGCATAGTCTGTGCTTTCAAATATTTCTCTGATTTGTCACTTTGTCTCAATTAGACATCACTCTCAAACATGGGCTCTTCCTTCTACAGACTAACTTTATCTTCCTTATTTGGGATTAAAGGTGTGTATTTGTGTAGTCTTTATAATTTCTTTTTTTTTTTGTTTTAATCCTTTCTTTTTTTTAATTTTATTTTTTTCTTATCAGTTACATTTTATTAACTCTGTATCCCAGCCGTGTCCCGATCCCTCATTCCCTCCCTCCCTCCCTCATCTCCACCATGCCCCTTGCCAAGTCCACTAATAGGGGGGACCTCCTCCCCATTCATCTGATCCTGTTTTATCAGGTATCTTCAGGACTGGCTGCAAAGCTCTCCTCTGTGGCCTAACAGGACTGCTCCTCCCTTGGGGGGTGGGGAGGCCAAAGAGCCAGTCATTGAGTTCCTGTTAGAAATAGTCCTTGTTCCACTCACTATGGGAAACCAATTGGTTACTGAGCTACCACAGGTTACATCTGAGCAGAGGTTCTAGGTTACATTCATACATGGTCCTTGGTTGCATGTCAGTCTCAGAAAAGACCCTGTGCCCAGATATATTTGGTCCTTGTGGAGCTCCTATCCTTTCCTCATCAGACTAACTCCCCTTCTTTCTTATGATTCCCTGTACTCTGCCAAAGGTTTGGTCATGAGTCTTTGCTTTGAAAACACTGCTAGTTAGAGTCTTTAAATGTGCTCAGTAGACTCCTGTCATATGTTCAATGTGCATCCCATCTGTCTTTCTAAACGAGGATTGATCATCTTACCCCATGTCCGCTCTCTTGATTATCTTTTTTAGGTGTATAGATTTCATTATGTTTATCATATCTTATAGGTCTATATAAGTGAGTATATACCGTGTTTGTCTTTCTCCTTCTGGGATATTTCACTCAGGATGATCTTTTCTAGATCCCACCATTTGCCTGCAAATTTCATGATTTCCTTATTTTTCATTGCTGAGTAATACTCCATTGTATAGATGTACCACAGTTTCTGCATCCATTCTTCAGTTGAGAGGCATCTGGGCTGTTTCCAGCTTCTGGCTATTACAAATAAAGCTGCTACAAACATGGTTGAGCAAATGTCCTTCTCGTGTACTTGCGCCTCTTTTGGGTTTATGCCTAGGAATGGTATGGCTGGATCTTGAGGAAGCGCTATTCCTAGTTGTCTGAGAAAGCGCCAGATAGATTCCCAGAGTGGTTGTATCAGTTTACATTCCCACCAGCAATGGAGGAGGGTTCCCTTTTCTCCACAACCTCTCCAGCATGTGTTGTCCCTTGAGTTTTTCATCTTGGCCATTCTGATGGGTGTAAAGTGATATCTCAGGGTCGTTTTGATTTGCATTTCCCTGATGGCTAATGAGGATGAGCATTTCTTTAAGTGTTTCTCTGCCATTTGATATTCCTCTGTCGAGAATTCTCTGTTTAGCTCTGTTCCCCATTTTTTAATTGGATTACTTGGTTTGCTCCTTTTCAGCTTGTTTAGTTCTTTGTATATACTCGATATTAGTCCTCTGTCAGATAAAGGGTTAGTGAAGATTCTTTCCCAATCTGTAGGCAGGCGTTTTGTTTTGATGACAGTGTCCTTTGCTTTACAGAAGCTTTTCAGTTTCATGAGGTCCCATTTATTGATTGTTGCTCTTAGAGCCTGTGCTGTTGGTGTTCTGTTCAGGAAGTTGTCTCCTGTGCCAATGAGTTCTAGGCTGTTCCCCACTTTTTCTTCTATCAGATTTAGAGTAAGTGGTTTTATGTTGAGGTCTTTGATCCACTTGGACTTTAGTTTTGTGCAGGGCGATAAATATAGATCTATTTTCATTTTTCTGCATGTGGACATCCAGTTGGACCAGCACCATTTGTTGAAGATGCTGTCTTTTTTCCATTGAGTGGTTTTGGCTTCTTTGTCAAAAATTGAGTATCCATAGGTGTGTGGGTTTATTTCTGGGTCCTCTATGCGGTTCCATTGATCCTCCTTTCTGTTTTTATGCCAATACCATGCAGTTTTTATTACTATTGCTCTGTAGTACAACTTGAGATCGGGGATAGAGATACCACCAGATGATCTGTTGTTGTACAGGATTGTTTTGGAGATTCTGGGTCTTTTGTTTCTCTATATGAAGCTGAGAATCTTTTTTTCAAGGTCTGTAAAGAATTGAGTTAGTATTTTGATGGGAATTGCATTGAATCTGTAGATTGCTTTGGCAGGATGGCCATTTTCACAATGTTAATCCTACCAATCCATGAGCACGGGAGATCTTTCCATCTTCTGAGATCTTCTTCAATTTCTTTCTTCAGAGACTTGAAGTTTTTCTCAAACAGGTCTTTCACTTGCTTGGTTAGTGTCACCCCAAGGTACTTTATGTTATTAGTGGCTATTGTGAAGGGTTTTGTTTCCCTAATTTCTTTCTCGGCCCTTTTGTCTTTGGTATACAGGAGGGCTTCTGATTTTTTTGAGTTGATATTGTATCCTGCCACTTTGCTGAAGGTGTTTATCAGCTGGAGGAGTTCTCTGGTTGAATTTTTGGGGTCGCTCATATATACTATCATATCATCTGTGAATAGTGACACTTTGACCTCTTCCTTTCCGATTTGTATCCCCTTGATCTCCTTTAGTTGTCTTATTGCTCTGGCTAGGACTTCAAGTACTATGTTGAAGAGGTAGGGAGAGAGTGGGCAGCCTTGTCTTGTCCCTGATTTCAGTGGGATTGATTTAAGTTTCTCTCCATTGAGTTTGATGTTGGCTATAGGCTTGCTGTATATTGCCTTTACTATCTTTAGGTATGTGCCTTGTATCCCTGATCTCTCCAAGACTTTAAACATGAATGGGTGTTGGACTTTGTCAAATGCTTTTTCAGCATCTAAGGAGATGATCATGTGGTTTTTCTCCTTCAGTTTGTTTATGTGGTGGATTACATTGATGGATTTCCATATGTTGAACCACCCTTGCATGCCTGGGATGAAGCCTACTTGGTCATGGTGGATGATATCTTTGATGTGTTCTTGGATTCGGTTTGCAAGTATTTTATTAAGTATTTTTGCGTCAATGTTCATAAGAAAGATAGGTCTGAAGTTCTCTTTTTTGTTGGATCTTTGTGTGGTTTAGGTATCAGGGTGACTGTTGCTTCATAGAATGAGTTTGGTAATGTACCTTCTGTTTCTATTTTGTGGAATAGTTTGAGGAGAATTGGTGTGAGCACTTCTTTGAAGGTCTGGTAGAATTCCACGCTGAAACCATCTGGCCCAGGGCTTTTTTTTGTAAGGGAGACTGTGAATGACTGCTTCAATTTCCTTGGGGGATATAGGGCTGTTCAGTCTTTCTACCTGATCTTGACTTAATGTTGGAAGATGGAATCTATCAAGAAAATTGTCCATTTTATTTAGGTTTTCAAATTTTGTGGCATATAGGCTTTTGTAGTATGACCTAATGATTGTTTGAATTTCCTCTGTGTCTGTAGTTATGTCACCCTTTTCATCTCTGATTTTGTTGATTTGGATAGATTCTCTCTGCTTTTTAGTTAGTTTGGCTAAGGGTTTGTCTATCTTGTTGATTTTCTCAAAGAACCAGCTTTTTGTTTCATTGATTCTTTGAATAGTTTTATTTGTTTCTAATTGATTGATTTTATCCCTGAGTTTGATTATTTTCAGTCTTCTGCTCCTCTTGGGTGTATCTGCTTCTTTTTTTTTCTAGGGTTTTCAGTTGGGCCATTAAGTTGTTTGTATGTGATGTTATGAATTTCTTCTTGCAGGCACTTAGTGCTATAAATTTTTTCCTGAGCACTGCTTTCAATGTGTCCCATAAATTTGGGTATGTTGTGCCTTCATTTTCATTGAATTCTATGAAGTCTTTAATTTCTTTCTTTATTTCTTCCTTAACCCAGCTGTTGTTGAGTAACAAGTTGTTCAGTTTCCATGTGCGTGTAGGCTGTTTGTTATTTCTGTTGTTGTTGAAGTGCAGCATAAGTCCATGGTGGTCAGATAGAATACAAGGGATTATTTCAATCTTTTTGTATCTGTTGAGGCTTGCTTTATGACCAACTATATGGTCTATTTTGGAGAAGGTTCCATGCGGTGCTGAAAAGAAGGTATACTCTTTTGAGTTTGGATGAAAAGATCTGTAGATGTCTATTAGGTCCATTTGATTTAGGGTCTCTGTCTTTATAATTTCATTTGAGCTGATTTCAAGTTCTGTTCCAACTATAATGTGATAATATATAAAAAGGTACTTTGAATTTTAAATGTTTTTCAGACAGATTATCCTAAATATTATGTCCTAAAGTATGATCATTTAAAAGAAAAGAATTACACATCTATAGAATGTTAAGTTCATTTACTCTGTGGTTGAGTTTAACTCTGAATTTTTAAAAAAATTTTTGGGGAGTCTGGATAATAGATCTATTGATGAGAATGGGGGAATTTAAAGGCCAATTAGTTCACTATGGTGGTTTGAATAGTTATGGCCTCCATAGACTTATGTGTTTGAATGGTTGGCCCTTGTAGAATGGGAAGTGTGGCCTTGTTGGAGTATGTGTGGCCTTGTTTGAGAAAATGTGTCACTTTGGGGGTGGACTTTGAGGTCCCATATGTTCAAGCTATGCTCAGTGTGACACACAGTCTCCTGCAGCCTACATATGAAGATGAAATACTCTCAGCTCCTTCTCTAGCACCATATCTACCTGCATCCCACCATATTTCCTGCCATGATGATAATGAACTAAATCTCTGAAACTATAATCTAGCCCCTATTAAATGTTGTTCTTTATAAGAGTTGCCGTGGTCATAGGGTCTCTTCACATAAAACCCTAAGACACCCACTTTTAATATTCCTTGACGGTCTGTCCATTGATGTCCAGTACTGGTTATAAAGTTGGGTGCATCATTGTTTTGTGCTTACATATTTGTGATTATTCTATCATATTGATAGAATGTTCCTTATTAATGTAGCAAGCCTCTTTATTGCTTCTGACCAATTTTGGTTTTAAGTATATATAAATGCAGCTGTAGTTCCCTCTTTTTCACTTTCACTGGTTTATAATTCATTTCACTATAGTCTATGTATGTCTTTGCCAGTGCAGTGTGTTTCTATTAGCAAAACCAATGGCTCTTGCTCTAAATTCAATCAGTTCATCTTCATCTTTTAATTGAAAAAACCAAGACCATTTATATTTATAGTTGCTACTGACAGGGCTTTTTTTTTTTTTTTCTGGTTGGTTCGATTGGTGTTTTTTTTTTTTCTCTTCCTCTCTTTTTCTCCTTCCTTCCTCTTTCTCCTTGTTCTTTTTTTTCTTTGTGACAGCCTAATTTTATTTCTTTTTTTATTAATTACATTTTATTCACTTTGTATTCCCCCGTAAGCCTCTTTCTCCTCCCCTCCTGGTCCCACCCTTCGTCCCCCTTTTCCACATATGCCCCTCCCCAAGTCTACTGATAGGGGAGGTCTTCCTCTCCTTCCTTCTGATCCTAGTCTATCATATCTCATCAGGAGTGGCTGCATTGTCTTCCTCTGTGGCCTGGTAAGGCTGCTCCCTTCCTCAGAGGGAGGTGATCAAAGAGCAGGCCAATCAGTTCATGTCAGAGACAGTCCCTGTTCCCATTACTATGGAACCCACTTGGATACTTGAACATGGGCTACTTCAGTGCAGGGGTTCTAGGTTATCTCCATCAATGGTCCTTGGTTGGACTATCAGTCTCAGAAAAGACCCCTGTGCCCAGATTTTTTGGTTCTGTTGCTCTTCTTGTGGAGCTCCTGTCTTCCCCAGGACTTACTATTTCCTACATCTTTTATAAGATTCCATGCACTCTGCCCAAAGGTTGGCCATAAGTCTCAGCATCTGCTTTGATACCCTACAGGGTAGAGCCTTTCAGAGGCCCTCTGTGGCAGGCTCTTGTCCTGTTCCCTGTTTTCTCCTTCTTCTGATGTCCATCCTCTTTGCCTTTCTGAATGGGGATTGAGCATCTTAGCCAGAGACCTCCTTCTTTATTAGTTTCTTTAGGTGTACAGATTTTAGGAGGTTTATCCTATATTATATGTCTAATATCCATTTATGAGTGAGTATACACCCTGTGTGTCTTTCTGCTTCTGGGATACCTCACTCAGGATGATCTTTTCCAGTTCCCTCCATTTACCTGCAAATTTCATGATTTCCTTGTTTTTTTATTGCTGAGTAATATTCCATTGTGTAGATGTACCATAATTTCTGTATCCATTCCTCAGTTGAGGGGCATCTGGGTTGTTTCCAGGTTCTGGCTATTACAAATAAAGCTGCTACAAACATGGTTGAGCAAATATCCTTATTGTGTACTTGAGCCTCTTTTGGATATATGCCTAGGAGTGGTATGGCTGGATCTTGAGGAAGTGCTATTCCTAGTTGTCTGAAAAAACACTAGATTGATTTCCAGAGTGGTTGTACAAGTTTACATTCCCACCAGCAGTGGAGGAGGGTTCTCCTTTCTACACAACCTCCAGCATCTGTTGTCACTTGAGCTTTTAATTTTAGCCATTCTGAGGGGAGTAAGGTGAAATCTCAGGATCATTTTGATTTGGGTTTCCCTGATGACTAAGGACGTTGAGCACCTCTTTAGGTGTTTCTCTGACATTCTATATTCCTCTACAGAGAATTCTCTGTTTTTAATTGGATTGCTTGATTTATTGCTTTTTAATTTCTTTAGTTCTTTATATATTCTGGGTATCAGCCCGCTGTCAGATATAGGGTTGGTGAAGATCCTTTCCCAGTCTGTAGGCTGTCATTTTGTTCTGATGACTATGTCTTTTGCTTTACAGTAGCTTTTCAGTTTCATGAGGTCCCATTTATTGATTGTTGCTCTTAGAGCCTGTGCTGTTGGTGTTCTGTTCACAAAGTTGTCTCCTGTGCCAGTAAGTTCTTCCCCACTTTTTCTTCTAAGAGGTTTAGTGTGTCTGGTTTTATATTGAGGTCTGTGATCCATTTGGACTTTAGTTTTGTGTAGGGTGATAAGTATGGATCTATTTGCATTTTTCTACATGTAGACATCTAGTTAGACCAGCACCTGTTGAAGATGCTGTCTTTTTTCCATTGAATGGTTTTGGCATCTTTGTAAAAAATCAGGTGTCCATAAGTGTGTGAATTTATTTCAGGGTCTTCTATTCAGTTCCATTGTTCCACCAGTTGGTTTCTATGCCAGTACCATGCAGTTTTTAGTATTGTTGCTCTATATTAGAGTTTGAGATCAGGGATGGAGATACCTCTAGAAGATCTTTTATTGCAGAGGATTATTCTAGCAATTCTGGGTTTCTTGTTATTCCATATGAAGTTGAGAATTTTTCTTTAAAGGTCTGTGAAGAATTGTGTTGGTAATTTGATGGGAATTGCATTGAATCTGTAGATTGCTTTTGGTAAGATGACCATTTTTACTATGTTAGTCCTCCCAAGCATGGGAGATCTTTCCATCTTCTGATATCTTCTTCTAATTCTTTCTTCAGAGACTAGAAATTTTTTTTGTATAGATCTTTGACTTGCTTGGTTAGGTTCACAGCAAGATACTTTATGTCCTTTGTGGCTATTGTGAAGGGTGTTATTTCCCTGATTTCTTTCTCAACCCTTTTGTCTTTTGTATACAGGAGGGCTACTGGTTTTTTTGAGTTAATTTTGTATCCAGCCATTTTGCTGAAGGTGTTTATCAGTTGTAGGAATTCCCTGGTAGAATTTTTGGGGTCACTCAGGTATACTATCATATCATCTGCAAATAGTGATACTTTGACTTCTTTCTTTCCAAATTGTATCCCCTTGATCTTCTTTAATTGTCTTATTGCTCTAGCAAGGACTTCAAGATCTATGTTGAAGAGATAGGGAGAGAGTGGGCAACCTTGCCTTGTCCCTGATTTCAGTGGGATTTATTTAAATTTCTCTCCATTGAGTTTGATGTTGGCTATAGGCTTGCTGTATATAGCCTTTACTATATTTAGATATGTGCCTTGTATCCCTGATCTCTCCAATACTTTACTATGTTTAGATATGTGCCTTGTATCCCAGATCTCTCCAATACTTTAAACATGAATGGATGTTGGATTTTGTCAAATGCTTTTTCAGCATCTAAGGAGATGATCATGTGGATTTTCTCTTTCAGTTTGTTTATATGGTGGATCACATTGATGGATTTCTATATATTGAACACCACCCTTGCATGCCTGGGATGAAGCCTACTTGGTTGTAGTGGATGATATCTTTCATATGTTCTTGTATTTGGTTTACAAGTATTTTGTTGAGTATTTTTGCATTGATGTTTATAAGGGAAATTGGCCTGAAATTCTCTTTCTTTGTTGAGTCTTTGTGAGGTTTAGGTACCAATGTGACTGTGGCTTCTTAGAATGAGTTTGGTAGTGTTCCTCCTATTTCTATTTTGTGGAATAGTTTGAAGAGTATTGGTGTTAGCTCTTCTTTGAAGGTCTGGTAGAATTCTGCGCCGAAACAATCTGGCCCTGGACTTTTATTGGATGGGAGATTTTTGATAACAGCTTCTATTTCCTTGGGGATTATAGGATTATTTAATTGATTTATCTGGTCTTGATTCAGCTTTGGCAAGTGGAATCAGTCAAGAAAATTGTTCATTTCATTTAGATTTTCAATTTTTGTGGTATATAGGCTTTTGAAGTAAGACCCAATGATTGTTTGGATTTCTTCAGTGTCTGTGGTTATGTCCCCCTTTTCATTTCCAATTTTGTTGAATTGGGTAGTGTCTCTCTGCCTTTTAGTTAGTTTGGCTAAGGGTTTGTCTATCTTGTTGATTTTCTCAAAGGACCAGTTCTTGCTTTCATTGATTCTTTAAATTGTTTTATGTTTCCAGTTTATTGATTTCAGCCCTGAGTTTGATTATTTCCATCCGTCTACTCCTCTTTGGTATGTCTGCTTCTTTTTTTTTTTCCTTAGGGCTTTTAGATGAACCATTAGGTTGCTTGAATGAGATGTTTCGAATTTCTTCTTGAAGGCACTTAGAGCTATGAACTTTCCTCTTAGCACTGCTTTTATTGTGTTCCATAAGTTTGGGTATGTTGTGCCTTCATTTTCATTGAATTCTAGGAAGACTTTAATTTTTTTCTTTATTTCTTCTCTGACCCAGCTGTCACTGAGTAGCAAGTTGTTCTGTTTCCATGTGTGTGTAAGCTTTTTGCTATTTCTGTGTTGAGGTCCAGCTTTAGTCCATGGTGATCAGATAGGGATTATTTCAATCTTCTTGTATTTGTTGAGGCTTGCTTTGTGATCAACTATATGATCTATTTTGGACAAAGTTCCATGAAGTGCTGAGAAGAAAGTAAATTCTTTTGTGTTTGGGTGAAAGGTTCTATAGATGTCTGTTAGGTCCATTTGATTCATGACTTCTGTCAGAGTTATTGTTTCTTTGTTTAATTTCTATTTTGTTGACCTGTCCTTTGTTGACAGTGGGGTGTTGAAATCTCCCACTATTAATGTGTGGGGATCTCTGTGTGGTTTAAATTTTATTAATGTTTCTTTTACAAATGTGGGTGCCCTTGTATTTGAGGCATAGATATTTGGGATTGTGATATCTTCCTGATGGAATTTTCCCTTGATGAGTATGAAGTGTCCTTCTCTATCTCTTTTTATTAATTTTGGTTGAGAGTCTATTTTATTAGATATTAGAATGGCTACTCCTGCTTGCTTCTTGGATCCATTTGCTTGGAAAATCATCTTCCAGTCCTTTACTCTCAGGTAATGTTTATCTTTGTAACTTAGGTGTGTTTCTTGTATGCAACAGATTTTTGGGTCTTATTTATGCATCTATTCTCTTAGTCTGTGTCTTTTTATTGGAGAACTGAGTCCACTGATGTTGAGAGAGATTAATGACCAGTTGCTGTTAGATTCTTTGATTTTAATGTTGGCTATGGTAGTATGTTTGTGTGCTTGGCTGCTTTTTGTTTTGCTGTAGTGAGGTTATTTATGTCCTGTGTTTTCTTGAAATTAGTTTTCTTGGGTTGTATTTTTCCTTCTAGTATCTTCTGTAACACTAGATTTGTTTGTAGGTATTGTTAAAATTTGTTTTTGTTGTTGAATATCTTGTTTTCTCCATCTATGAGGACTGAGAGTTTTGCTGGGTACAATAGCCTAGGCTGACATCTGTGTTCTCTTATGGTCTGCATGATATCCATCCAGGCCCTCCTGGCTTTCATAGTCTCTGTTGAGAAGTCAGGTGTGATTTTGATGGGTTTGCCGTTATATGTTGCTTGGCCTTTTTTCTTGCAGCTTTTAGTATATTTTTCTTTGTTCTGTATACTTACTGTGTTGATTATTATGTGGCAGGAGGATTTTCTTTTCTGGTCTAATTTATTAGGTATTCTATAAGCCTCTTGTATTCTTATAGGCCTCTCCTTTAAGTTGGGGAAATTTTCTTCTATGATTTTGTTGAAAATATTTTCTGGGCCTTAGAGGAGGGAATCTTCTTTTTCTTCTATTCCTATTATTCTTAGGTTTTGTCTTTTTATGTAGACTTGGATTTCTTGGATGGTTTGTGTCAGGAAATTTTTAGATTTAACATTTTCTTTGATGGATACATCAATTTCTTCCATTGTATCTTCCACATCTGAGATTCTTTCTTCCATCTCTTGTATTCTGTTGGTTATGCTTATCTCTGTAGTTCCTGTTTTCTTTCCTAGGTTCTCCCTCTCCATGATTTCCTTCTTTTTTTTTTATTTTTCCAATTCTATCTTCAGATCTTGAACCGTTTTGTTGATTTCCTTCACCTGTCTTACTGTATGTTCCTGTTTTTCCTTCAATTCCTTCACTCGTTTGTTTGAACATTCCTGTTTCTTTTATTTCTTTCAGTTATTTAATTATTTCCTCTCTGAAAGCCACAAACTGTTTGGCTGCATCTTCCTGTATTTTTTTAAGGTGTAATTCACTTCTTTCTTTCTTTTTTTTCATTCTTTATTAGTTACATTTTATTAACTTTGTATATCAGCTGTATCCTGCTCCCTCATTCCCTCCCAATCCCACCCTCCCTCCTTCATCTCCTCCATGTCCCTTTCCAAGTCCACTGATAGGGGAGGTCCTCCTCCCCTTTCATCTGACCCTATTTTATCAGGACTCTTCAGGACTGGCTGCAAGGTCCTCCTCTGTGGCCTAGCAGGGCTGCTCCTCCCTCTGGGGGGTAGGTCAAAGAGCTAGCCATTGAGTTCATGTCAGAAATAGTCCTTGTTCCCCTTACGAGGGTACCCACTTGGATACTGAGCTACCATGGGCTACATCCCAGCAGAGCTTCTAGGTTATATCTATACATGGTCCTTGGTTGGAGCAACAGTCTCATAAAAGACCCCTGTGTCAAGATATATTTGGTCCTTGTGGAGCTTCTGTCCTCTCCAGGTCATACTAACTCCCCTTCTTTCATATGATTCCCTCCACTCTGCCAAAGATTTGGTTATGAGTCTCAGTATCTGCTTTGATATACTGCTAGGTGGAGTCTTTCAGAGGCCCTCTGTGGTAGGCTCCTGTCCTGTTACTTGTTTTCTCTACATCCAATGTCCATCCCATTTGTCTTTCTAAGTGAGGATTGATCATTTTATCCTGGGTCCTTTTTCTTGTTTATCTTCTTTAGGTGTATAAATTTCAGTATGTTTATCATATCTTATAGGTCTATATGACCATGTGTGTCTTTCTCCTTCTGGGATACTTCACTCAAAATGATCTTTTCTAGATCCCACCATTTGCCTGCAAATTTCATGATTTCCTTGTTTTAAATTGCTGAGTAGTGTTCCATTGTGTAAAAGTACCACAATTTCACTATCCATTCCTCTGTTGATGGACATCTGGGTTGTTTCCAGGTTCTGGTTATTACAAATAAAGCTGCTGCAAACATGGTTGAGCAAATGTCCTTGTTGTGTATTTCTTTACGGATGGCCATAATCTGTTTTACTATATCTTCCTCTAATTCTTTATGCATTTTATTTGCCTCCTCCCTTAACCTCTTCATAAGCATAGATGTAAGGTCATCTTCTTGAAATTCACTTATGTTAGAGTGTCCAGGGCTACTTGCCCCTGGATAACTGGGTTCTGGGGATGCTATATTGCTTTGCCTTTTGTTAGTTGTGCTTTTTTGCTGGCCTCTACCCATCTGGCTGTCTCAGGTGTTGTCTGTTAATTTCTGGTGCCTGCTTGGTCCTGGGGTGAGGAGAATCCACTTGGAGGGGTTCTGAAGGAGATCTCCTCAGCTTTTTGGGTCAACTGTATGGTGGTGCATCTCAGGAATTGTCACAGTTCACCTCAGGCATATGGACCTGTGTGGTAACTGTGGTGTTCAGGAAGGTTCTCCTCTCATCAGGAGAAGTCCTGGTGATGGCTGCCCTGCTGCTGGGTTTCTTGCTCTGAATTTAGTGAGCTGCAGCTGCTGCTCTTAAGGTGTAATTTTTGGGTTCAGCCCTCTTGAATTACCAGGGAGTCCCACAGTTTTTGTCAGTTTAGCTAGGGATAACTGGTCACTCCTTGGAGCAGTATCTGAGGGCTGTTTTAATGGCTTTCAGGCTTTTGTAGGTCTGAGGATGCAGCTGTGTGCCCCAGTGCCCTAGTGGTAATCAATGGCAGTTGAGCAGGACACTCATGCCTGCAGTAGAAGGCTAGAGCCTACAGCCTGTGTGAATCCAGAAAGTTTGGAGTTGGGTGTCCTGAGCACTAGACCTGATGATCCCCCTGCTGAGGGGTTCCTCCCAACAGGGACACCTAGACTATGCTTTGGAGACCGCCTTTTTGTCTGGGATGGCAAGTAGAACACCCAGGCACAGGCACGCATGGTTCAGCCTTGCTGGCGGTTGGGTGCCTGGGCATCTGCCAAAACTTTCCCTGAGAACTTTTCGGGGTGGGAGTGTCAGCTCAGTGCTCTGAGATCAGACCTGCTGTTCTCCTCCCTGTGGGTTTGCACCCGACAGAGAAACTCAGTATCTGATGCCCTGGGACCCACAGCTCTATCTGGGGCAGTGAGTCAGGTGCACAGGCAGGACTCTGGGCTGGCTGCTGGGTGTCTGCCTGACCCTTTTCCAGGGATTGTCTGGTTGACCTAAGGTTGGTCCCGATCGTTTTCTGCACCATGGGGTTATCCCTTGACTGGAAATCTCAGTCTCTGGTGTTGTGGGGCCCGCAGTTCAGTCTGAGACAGTGATCAGAGCATGCTGGCATGTGGCTCTGCGCTGGCGACCAGGCGCCTGGTGGAACCAGGACCTCTTCTGCCATTTAGATGGGTGAGTTGAAGCTGATTGAACCCCACACTGAGGTTTCCTCTCATCTGGGAAACACAATCGCTTGTGTTTTAGGACCCAGAGTTCTGACTGTTGGTCACTGTGCTGATCCTGCTGTGCTGCTGGTCAGAAAGAGTGTCCTCCCGGCACCACTTGGATCCCCTTCCTCCTTGTTCTTTACCCTCTTTCTCTTTCTTTCATTTGTTCTTCTAACTGAACATTCATCATCATACAATTTTAGATTCTTGCATTAACAGCTACTCACTGTAAAAAAAAAAAAAGTTTTTCTAACCAAAGACTGGTGTAGCTGGCCCAAAGAGGAAGAGGATACAGGCAGACCTGATAGGCTAGGGTTACACAGCAGAGGAGAACTTCCCTTATCAGTGAACTAGGGAAGAGGGATAGGAGAGGAAGAGAGAGGGAGGGTGAGACCAGGAGGAGATGAGGGAGGGAGCTACAACCAGGATACAAAGTGAATAAATTGTAAAATAATAAATAAATAAATAAATAAATAAATAAGTAAATAAATAAATAAATAAATAAAGTTTCCCTGACTTAAGTTGAACACAACACAAATATATGGGCAATAATATTTAATAATAGTTGATAGACTATCATAGAGACATTTTTCTCTCTGGACATGTCTGTCTGTGGTTCTGAATTCATTTTATTTGGATAACTATTTCCTTCCCTAGTTTGGGGAATTTCCTTCCCTACGATTTCATTGAATAGATTTTCTATGCCTTTATGTCATTTTATATCAGATCCTTCTCCATGGATTCTTAGATTTCTTTTCTTGATACTCTCCTGGACTTCTTAGAACTTGTTTTCATGCTTTTAAAGTAGCCTATCATGTTAAAAGTTAGTGTAAAAGCAAAAAATAGACAGTGAATGAAATAAAAAAAAAGATGGACCTAGGAAGGGGAAAAGAAAAGGAGAAACAAGGTGAGGTGGTTGTTAATTACCTGGGAAGAGATTCAAATAGGATTGGTGTGGATTAGGTTGGCCCTGGGCAGGTCTGTTGGGGATTGCTTTGACGTGAAGACCTAGCCTGAAAGTGGGCAGCACTGTTTCCTGGGTTTAGACCTGGGCTGTGTGAGAGGAGACAAGCTGAGTGTAAGCACACACGCCCTGCTCTGCTCTAGAAGTGGGACCAGCTGCTTCCTTGGCTTCTCTGCAAGGAAGGAATGTAACCTGGAATTGTGAGCCAAATCAACCCCTTCTTTCTTAAGGTTGCTTTTGTTAGAGTGTTTTACCACAATAATAGGAAGGCAAAGCAAGACATTTTTAAAGAAAAGGCCAGAAAACAAATGGGGAAAAGTGTTAAGATCAGAAAAGAATAAGAGAGGAAAATTTCACAATAAAACTGAAGAAATAAAATTACATAAATGTGAAAAGAATAAATGAAAACTTAAAAAAATACTCAAAATACTAACTAAAACTAACTATGAGGAGCAGTTTAACCCAAATGTGATATGCTAGAGTAGCTTTGGTTTGGGTTCTCTGAACTTTGAGTCTGCCAGGTAACTAACTCCATGCCACCTGGACATCTAATGATGTCTGCACATCCTTCTGTAAGAGCTGCTTCCTGTGGCCACCACAGGGCCTTAGGCTGATCACAGGCTTTCTGGCTTGTGCTGTTCATTATCAGAACTAGTTCAATCTTGAGCTGTAGGGTTTTTCTCAAGAAACCACCTAACAGTTCATACCATCTGTAGCTCTAGCCTCAGGGCATCCAGCTCTCTTCTAGCATCCATGGCCACTGCACACACGTGGCACACAGACATATATGCAGGCAGAACACCCATATACATTACACTAAAAGAGAATGATAATCATTTTTAAGCTCTAAGAGATTTAGTTTAAAAAAGCATTTGTTTTTTATCTGAGGGGTGAGTGAGTACAAAGTATCACTGATATATTATTTCACTTTTGCAAAAGAATTGTCTAATATGGATTATCAACTTTTTTTTCAAGACATTTTTAGCATGTAAGCAAACACAGGCATTATGTAAACATTGGGAATGCCTGGAGTTTGCCTGCCGATAGCTATATTTGACCCACAGTGAATTTGATGAACCCCTAGTATAAATGAAAGATAGGTCAAAAGGAAGAGAAGGAACTTCAGTATATGCTCATAAGAAAGTGGCACACTAAAAAAAATACAGTATACGATAAGTATCATCCTAACTGGAGATAAGGAAAAACCTTGAAAGTAAACCGTGAGAGAAAACAAAAACAGACCAGCATGAAGCCAGCATGAAGCAATGAGGCATATGCCAAATGCCTTCTGATGGGAAACAACAGAAAACAACTCAGTGATATCCCAACAGTGTTGGGGGGGAAAACCCAACTGCTAAAAATTAGGTTGAACAAAGATTTCTTAGCTGAAAGGTGAAAAAGTTTGTTGTCAGCAGACTTGCACTATAAGAAATGCTAAAAGTTGTTCTAGCATAAGAAATTCTGTCAGATAAAATTCAGATCCATAGAGCATAGTAAAAAGCACCATAAATAGCAACTATCTCAGAATTTATATGTAGAATAAAATATATGTCAATCATATCATAGGAGATATATAGAATGCATTCATTTTTTAAAAATGCATTCTTTACCTGATAAACCAGGGTCAGATGAAAGGGAGGAGGTCCTCCTCTATCAGTGGACTTGGAAAGGGGCAGGGAGAAGATAAGGGAGGGAGGGTGGGATTGGGATTGGGAGGGAGTGGGATACAGCTGGGATACAAAGTTAATAAACTATAACTAATATTAAAAAATTTAAAAATGCATTCTTTAAAAAAATTATCTATTAACTTTATATCCTGACTCTCACTCCAAAGGGAATGGAGGGAGGAAAATGGATGGGAGAGTGGTTGGGGGCCAAAAAACAGGGGTAGGGATCAGGTGTGGGGATCAGGTGTGTGGAGAGTAGAGATGGGGTAGGGTGGGGTGGAGTGGGGTAAGGTGAGGACCAGAAGAGAGAATGGAAGTTGGTGGTGGTGGTGGTGGGCATCTTTGGGACAGGGGAGTCTCCAGGGAGTCTGTGGGGATGACCCTAGCTGAGACTCCTAACAGCCAAGTTGGGGGATGGGGAGTAGATGTAGGAGGTGGGTGGGGGGGGTTAAGGGTTGGGGTGTTATGGAGCCTGAAGTTGCCACCTCCTGTAGCCAGGAGGGATTCCCAGTGGAGGAAGGACTACACCAACCCACCCATAAAACCTTCAACCCAATATCTGTCTTGTTTTCAAGAAGTATAGGGATAAAGATGGAACAGAGACTGAGGGAATGGCAAGCCAAGGACTGGCCCAACCTGAGACCCATCCCATGGGAAAGAGCCAGACTCTGACACTATTAATAATACTCTACTATGCTTTCAGACAGGACCCTAGCATAGCTACCTTCTGAGAGGCTTCATCCAGCAGCTGATGGAAACAGATGCAGAGCCCCACAGCCAAACATTAGGTGGAGCTTGGGAAGTTTTGCGGAAGAATTGGAGGAAGGACTGAGAGAGCTGGAGTGGTCAGGGTCACCACAGGAAAACCTACGGAGTGAGCTGGCCCGGGCCCATTGGGGCTCACAGAGACTAAACCACCAGCTGAAGAGCATGCATGGGCTGAACCTAGGCCCCTAGACATGTGTAGCAGATGTACAGCTTGGTCAGCACATGGGTCCTATAACAATTGGAGTGGGGGTGTGAGCGTGGGGGGTGTTTCTGACTCTGTTGCCTGCTGTCGGATTCCTTTCCCATAGCTGGGCTGCCTTGTCTGGCCTCAGTGGGATTGGAAGTGCCTAGTCTGGCTTTGACTTAGTGTGCCAGAGTGGGTTGGTACCCATGGGGGCTTCCCCTTCTCTAAGAAGAGGAGGAGGGGGAAAGGGGAGAGGGGAAATGAAATGAGGGTGGAGGCAAGCTGGGTACAGAGCACTTAAAACAGAGATCTGGGAGGGACACTTCACATTCATGTCATAACACTCTTCCTTACCTACATGACCACTGTGGCCTTCGTCTCTCACATATGTAATTTGAAATGTCCTTTATTTTTATGCTTATTAAAAAAAAAAAAAAAAAACACAAGGAATCCCCCAGGGCACAAAATTGACACTCAAATCTTCGCAGTTACTAAAAGCTCTTCAATTGGACTTATTGCCAGCTCAGCATGAGACAAATCATGCCTGGTACTGGAAACCTAACTAGGGGCTAGTGAGGTCATGGATCTTAAGCCCCACACCCCAGAGGTCTCTGACTTGGAGAGGCGAGGCTCCCCTATCTGACTAGACTGGCATTTCAACGTGCGGCACAAAGCCTCACTTGGTAAACGCCCACAAGTGTAACAAACCTCCTAGGTTCTTCTGTTTTCATTTGGCCAGCGCACATTTAAAAAAAAAATTCTCACTTCAAATTTCATAGGCTAGCTGTGTTGAGCCAAAGCTGGCCTTCAGGGTCTTCATTCAGACTAGAGTTAACGATTTAGTCATTAGAATAAGACAGCTAGAGATCTCGCATACATGTGCAATATTCCTGCTTTCTTAAACAGTTTGTATTGCTTTTGTACCACTGCGGCCAAATACCCAAGAGAGCAATTTAAGGGAGCAAAGATTTATTTCATCTGTGTTAGAGACTTCAGCACCCAGGCAATTGGGCAGAGCATCGTGGCAGCAGGGGTAATGGCATAGTGGAGCTGTTTGCTTCATGATAAACAAGGGAGTGAGGGGTGGTCGGGACTACAGAGCTAGTTCAAGTGGACACACCCAGTGAACGTATCTCCTCCGGACACACCACGCTTCTCAGGTCCCTGCACTTCTTCAAAGAAGGCCACCGGCTGGGTGCAATTGGAACTTCCTTGGTTTTGCTGGTCCCTTGGTTCTGAGAACCCAGCCTGTTTAGATTTCACTTTCAAACCATACCTGAGCAAGCTGAGAGCGTACCCCTAGGCAATGTTAAGACTGGGGCTGCGTGGTGGGCTGGGAGTGGAGGTTGAGGTTAGAATCGCTCCCTTCTGAATTTCCTCCCTCCCGGTCAGCAGGCTCTGCTCAATCTCTCCCCAGCCAGGGACCTGACGACAAACACTGAAGATACGTGGTCTCGAATTTGAATCATTTAAAGATCAGAATCTCCTTTCTCTATCGGTATCGTACACACGGGACACCGCCTTGGCGCGCTTTCCCTACTCCCTTGGAGGAAACCAAACAGAAAAAAAAAAAAAAAAAGGACCGTTTGTGTGGTTCTCCACTGTTTCCTGTAGATGGCAATATTGAGCTGGCATTCGCTCAGCTACTCTCTATTCCAGCTGCCTCCAAATTGTTCATTACATAATTTTTCAGGGGGAGTAATTTTTGCTCATAAATTTATTACAGCGTATTTTCAATAGTCTTAAATTTATTGGTAAGCAGGTAGAGTCTACAAAGCTGAAAATTTTAAAGGAACAAAGTGAGTGTTTTTTCTTTTTTTTTTCTTTTTCTTCTTCCTTGGCGCTCCCCGAGTCTACACAGCGAAAAGGGAGCATATTGCGAAGCACAATTGTCACGATTATGCGGCTGCTCATTCGGTTTGCGTGTGCGTGGCATCCAGCTGCGGCGTCTGCAGCACACATTGAATAAATAGCCCTTTCTTGGTACAGTTCGAAACATCAAATGGCCCTCATTTGGAGCCGTTTCTTTATTTTGTTTTGTTCATAATGAATGCTACCCACAAATACAGAAAGCAAGGGAGCGGAAAATAGTCTGTGTGACAAGGGCGGCTCTTCAAGATAGCCGCGTACATGAGTAGACAAATACAAGCTGGGTGCCGGCTTCATGTGAACAAGAACAGCACTGCACAGGGGAAGCTGGGTGTGCTAATTAGATTAATGGCTTGAAAACAAATCCATTTCAGAGTAGCTAACTAAATATTTCATTTTGAGCCACGTTGTGCAATTTGCTTTGGTAGGCAACAGACGAATATTAAGTATTCCATTTTGTCTTTAAGCACAATCCCCTAATATCCCAGTGATGTAATTCTTTGGTTCTGGTAATTTGGGCTTTGAAGGTGCTCACCTGTCCTACTTGACAGTTGAGGAGTGTGGAACAGGGTTCTGCTGTTCTCAGCCACAACTGGGTGTCTAGAGAAGATTGGAGCCTTTTGTGTGTTTAGTACCTGATTAGAGTGCTCTGCCTTCCAGGGTCCCTGCAGGCCGTTTGTTTGTTTGTTTGGTTGGTTCTACAGGAACTTGTTCAGGGATGGCCATGATGTGTGTGACATCCTGTCAACATGATGACGGCTTCCATGTTGGAGGTTTTCCCTTACAGTGAGTGAAGGCAAGTACAACAATTCGGAATGTAGGCAGGCAGGTAGACAGGACTATGCGGGTTGAGGTCTCTTGTGGGGAGAGGGGGTTTGACTTTGTTCCCACAGCCCCAAGACACAGGAGACATCACAGGAAGGTCCCTAAATTTAGTGCCCTATGTCTCAGAGGCAGTTTTCCCATCATCCCAGTATTGCTCCCCTCAGCCTGCTGGGAAGGTAGCCTTGGTTCAAAGCTAGCCTTGGTCACATGAATTCTGCCTTTTGCTTTCCCATCTCTCCCTGGCAGCATGAGCTGGTTCGCACCTCTCAAAGGCGTAAGGGCAGCCCGCAGTCCTCCAGGGCAGTTTCCGCGCATCCCTAGCAGGGACTCTCTCTTTTTACAATGTTCCTGACCCTGGGACCTGGCTGTCTCAGTTCCTTTCCTCAGTTCTCTCCCCTTTGACTTCCTCAAGATCTTTGCTAAGGTTGGATATCGTTCACCAAGGCTTTCTGGGGCACCTTTGTCTTAACAGTTTTCCCCTCCAAAGCCTCCAGCTCTGAGCGTCACCCCTTTGGAGGTAATTAAAACGATTCCCCCAGTAGAAGTGGGACCTATGTTTTTGCCAGGTTTCCAGAGGCTCTGCTGTTGCTAAGTGGAATGTGAGGGAAAGCAAATAAATACCCACCTTCTTGGAGCCTTGAAAGCTTGACAACCTTTCTAGTTGCACAAAAGCATTTTCAAGACACTTTTTATACACAGTGTATATTGTCAACACTGTCACCTTTGGCTGAGGGATCTTGTTATGAGAAGCAGCAAGTCTGTATTTCCACCTCAGGACAGTTGTGCCCCTGCTCAGCTCTGGAAGTCCTGTGTCAATGTCAGCAAATGCCCATGTTGTCACTGGCAGCGTTAGCAAAGGCTGTGTGACTGGGAACAGGAAGGGGAACCCAGGCTGAGAGGTAAGTGCGGCAGGAGAAAGTCCAGACTGGAGATTCAGAAGGGTGTCGTGGATGTTTTCGGAGATTCGCATTCTAAGCAGAGGACACAGCCTGTGTGGAGGTGTGGAGAGGTCAGCACCCGCTGCCCATTGGTGCCCAGCCTCAGGACTCCCTCGTTACCTCTCTGGAAGGCTCCTAATCCTAGTACCTGTGAGGAGGGCTGATCTCCCTCCCTTCCTTTCTGCTCTCCTTCCTTTCACCTCCTTTCTGCTTCCTCTCCCTCCCTCTCCTTCCATTCTCTCACTCCTTCCCTTTCTCCTCCTTTTCATCTGTTCTCAGAATTGGCTGCCAGGGTTTCAGATGGGCTAGGGAAGCATTCTACCATTGAGCTAGCCCTGGCTTTGGCCTCTCTCATCGCTACAGAACTGTATGGAGACATGGTTGGCACCTTTTTGTGTCTGCCGAGGACCAGGCTGGAGCTCAGTCATGTTGTAGTTGCTGAGGTCCTAAGGCAGGACCAGGATGATGCAATAAACCTTCCTATATTCTTCCTGATTCCACAACAAAGGGACGTTTTCCTTCCTGGAATGTGAAATGGTGAGGGGGACCAGGAGCTTAAATCCTTGGTGGAAAACAAAGGGAAGTTTGCTTAAATTCTACTCTGCCTATACAACACATGACGTGTTTTTCTGCAAAATGGGAGTTTTAATATTTGATATGTTTTTGTGAACACCTCCCATATCGACTCTGAGTTATTGGACTTGGCTCACAGGCCTGTATAAATATTTCTAAAGGGGAGCCACATTAAAGAGTCCTCTTCTCTCACTTTGTAAAGCTCTCATTTTATTTACCCATAAATCTTGGGACGAATCCCCGTTCTCGGCTTCACATCCCTCCAGACTCCAATGCTGGCCTCTTTATGGACAGGAAATCTCCTGATCTGTATTCCTCCTGCACCTTCAACAATAAAGCCACCCTCTTTACGGAATAAAATTTAAAACTGTCTCCCAATTGTGCCGTTGATGTGAATGAGACCTATTGTGTTTGCTTTACTGTGGTGTAATCAATGATAGATGGCGAGGGGAATTTTGAGGACCCTGGGGAGTCTGACACTCCACGTGCTAAGTGGAGTGGCTGTGTGTGACCATCTATTGGTGGACAGCAGAGGGGTCGGCCCAAGGCAGCTGGCACACACCTTAACTTGACTGGCTCGCAGCTCGGATTTGCTCAGATTAGCTATAGCTGCCTTCAATACACAAGGTCGGAGGAGTGTGAGTTTTCTAAGAAGAGACTTAGCACTTTATTCCTGGACATCTCTCTTAACAAAATCTTTCTAGTGTGTGCGTGTGCGTGTGTGTGAAGCCCAACTCTCTTACATGCACAACGTGATTTGGGTCCATACCGCTGATGCTGTGAGCTGAAGTGTGAGTACAGTTGTGTGCCTGTTTCCCTTGTCATGTACACGAACAGTGCAGTGGGCAGACGGCCTCTCAGCCTTGCTTTTTCTGTCTCTCTTTTTAGAACTGGAGAACAGACACCTTCACCATGGATTGAAGTCCTTCTGATTGGTCTTGTTTTGTCTCCATTTGCCCCTCATTTCTGCTTGGTGGGGGACTATGTGAGGACTGACTTGGTGTCCTAACGTGTTTTCTGACCCCCAAAGCCATCATTGTCCTTAATTAAGCCACAAAGCACCGATGGGTGGGAACAGTTACTAATCATCTCTTTTCAGGATTGCCTGAAGTGTATTTGGCTCAGAATGAAATGCAGAGAGAGGCACAGTTTTTGCCTGAGAGCACGGATGTATAGAAACACTGCTGAGCAGAGCAGGGCTCACGGCAGGAGGCTGCTTGGAGGTTTGCTTCCGGATTTTCTCCACCAGCACAAGGAAGGCTGGAGGTCATTTTCAGGCTGATTCTTTGGTGGCTTAAGTACCTGGTGTTCATATAGACTAGACAGCCTCCTGCTGAGGACACAAAAACATGTCTTAGAGCCAGGAAGGTGAGAGGTAGGGTCTACAAAGACGTTAGTTAATTTTCTTTTCAATTCTCATGCTTTCCTCCAAATAATCTTGGCTCATGAACAAAAGATGTTTCCCAATATTATTTGGGAAATAGAAGGCCCTTGAAAAATGAGACTCAGCAGATAACTGGAGTTTTATCATCGGGTCTTCGTTGTTTATAGAACATTCACATACTGAGGCAAGGAAACATTCTTGAAAGAGAACATTGGTGAAGACTGAAATTTCTCTTTGCCTCTTATCGGATCTTCTTTTTATGCTTCATTTTTAAGTAGGTCAGAAAGAAATGGAGTTGTCTTCAAATACTCTGTGTGTTAACTCATTAACTACCGGTTTCTACTTCTCAGATGTCTGCAAAAGTTTTCACACGTTGTAATGTACATTTTAATGATGTTGTATACACTGGCACGGACAGTAACCTTGGTCTACCCAAAGCCAGAGCCAGCAAACCCTTCACCAATGATTTACGTTTTTCTCTCAGGGCGATTTTGTATCTTATTCATGCTCTTTTGGGCTACAGCTTTTGTTTTGCCTTTCCCCTTCACGCTCTTTTATTTTTCCTGTGTCTCTGTAAATACAGTGACTTTCTCACTGTATTACAGAAGGTTATTGCAAAATATGGTTGATTTGATATATATTTTGAAATTGCAAATTTGTATCATAAACAAATGACTAGGTCTAAGTCCCTGGTAAACGTACCTATGAAAATCAATTACTCCTGACCACCTCCCTCAAGCCCATTTCTATCTTTCTAACCTCAGGGTCAGGATAGCACCATCACTAATTTAAAGGGCTTACTGTTTCTAACTTACACAAAGCAGCCTGACTCTATACCATATATAGTTGGATGAGTCATTTGCCATAGGAATACAGAGGAAGAATAGATGGGGAATAAAAATATTCAGCATTTACGGTGGCCAACAGTGTGGCCAAACTATACCTGGACATCTCATTTCTTTCTCATGATAACCCTGAGGAACAAATATCCAGTGCAAGCAGTGAGGCCTGAGGGTGCTACCCAGGGCCCCTCAGTGATAGAGCAGAGGCTGGATCAGTGGGATGTGACTTTGGAGAATAATCAAGAGCATTTAACAGGTGTGGGCAGATGGGAGGGAAAAAGGACAGGTTGAAGATGACAAATTTCACTCAGTAATGAGCAATTAGTTAAAACACATGTTAGGACATACATTCCCTGTCATCCACAGACATGCAAGATTAATCTCAGGACCTAGGAACAAAAAAGCAGCGTTGCAGCTCACCGGGAGAGAAAGCATGAAGATACGCTTCTGTGCTCCTGTGGGAACCAGTCCGTATGCGCCAATAGCTGCCAGCTGCAGGCCATTCCCCAAGCACAATGACAGGCTTGTCCCTTGCACCTACTGCCCCACTGTGGATATGACATGCTCAGAACAGTTCTACAGCAGGCAATGGTCTGGATCCTTCCTTTTCCCCCTCTCATTTTTAAAAATTAATTGAGTTTTATACAGTGCATTTTGATCATATCCAAACACTACCCAACTCCTCTCATATTTACTCCTCCCCCACCATTTCCCTCCCAACCCAACTTTGAGTCCTTAAAAACACCCTTACAGAAAACCAACTATCCCTCTCCCTACAACCACCCACTGCCAGTAGCTCTTTAGGGGTGAGGGTCTAGGCTGTCTGGTAGCTCCACCTCTGCCTCTCAACCTTGTTGGTGGCCTCACATCTGTTATGACCTTCTTCCTTCATGTCTCCCTGCGAGCTCTATGTGACCACACCCCAGGACAAGGTTCTGTGTTACCTCCTATACTGTTAAAATGTGAACACCTTATCCAGAAGAGCCTCCATGCAGACAGGCCTGCAGGGAGAAAGTGGGAATGGTAAAGAGCTGAAGAAATTATTCATGAGTATTTTTCTGCAGGCTCCAGGCTTCGCAAATATCTTTCGACAGCCCAGGTCATGATCTCCACCAGCTCAAGGGCTCATCAGGCCTCTGGTGCACGAGCAGATGTGTGAAGAGCAGGAGGCACTTGGTTCCTGAGCACAGTTTTGTATCATCAAAAGAGAATTGCTTTGGGTTCTAAACTTACAAAGCTCGCTTTCGCTAGGCTGACCCTGGAAATGAAGTATTGCTTACTATCACCCAGTGTGTGTGTGTGTGTGTGTGTGTGTTGTATGGATGTATCTGGTGAATGCATGTGAATACGTATGTCCATGATCTCACATGCAGATTCATTCTGTGTCCTATTGTCTTGAGACAGGGTCTGTCACTGAACAAGAAGCTTATAGCTTCCACTAGGCTGGATAGAAAGCCCCTGGCAGCTGTCTATCTCCACATCCAAATGCTGAGGTTACTAGCATGCTAGACGTGTGTGTGTGTGTGTGTACTAAAAATTCAAAGTTAGGTTCTCATGTTTGCACAACAAATGACTTTGCCCAGCGAGTCATCTCCCCAACCACATCTCCTGGATATTTATGTCATCTGAAGTGTTCATTGCCAGAGATGGCTACAGCTGGTTTTGCATGGCTGAGAGGGCTGGCCAAGGCTCTTTTTCTCAGGTTATGGAGATGTTTAACTCGAAGTATATTTTTAAATAAATTGGGCAACTCTTCGTGTGTGACAGGTTCTTCCAGCTCTTTATAAAACCAAGTCCACTCTATTGGTTGGATTTGTATTGAAGAGAAATGCTGTCACAGAAGAAAACCTTTGAACAGTAACCAGAAAAGGATGACTTTAAGTCATATAGGAGACTCCTTGAGAGCCAGTTGCTTTCCCAAGCATTCATGTCCAGCTCACTGAGGTAGACTCCTCTTAGAAAAGCAGATCTGCATTTCTTTCCTTGTTGAATACTGCTTTGAAGCTATAAGACAAACATGAATTCCTCTGCAGTTCTGTCCCTCTATCATGTTCTGAGCAGTTCTGGTATCACATTTTGGCCAAGGGGATGTACGTTCTCCATAAATGAACAAAAAGCCGAATCAATGCAGTTAGAACCACTTCCAGGCCATCAAGATGAATGTGGGTGAAAGGGCTTGCTACATTAGCCTGATGACCTAAGTCAGATCCCTTCAAATACAGAAGAAAGAACAGATTCCCAAAAGTTGTTCTCTGACCTCCATGCACATGCCATGGTACTTGCCAGCCAGAATTCATCTGTACACATCCCACATCCCCCCCCCCCGCCACATGGGTACTTGGACACCAGAAAACTAGATTTTAAAACAGCACATTGACACCAAAACCAAAGGCAAAGTGGAACAGAAAATCTCTCGTGGTCAATACAGAAAACTCAAACTTTTCTGAAAAGAAGGGAGCTCCACAATGCCGAATCCCACTGCTTCCCTGGAAGAGGGAGGTACGTGAGGCTGGGAAGATGTCCGGTAAGGGTGACAGAAGTGACCTTGGGAGAAGACATAATGTCACTTTAGTTACCTTCGCCTGCTTCACACATCTGTCAAGATGCATAATAACACACCCTCATCTCACGTGGGGACTGAGAATTAATTAATGAGTGCTAGTAAATTACTTGGTGCTCCTCAGAGGAAAGACATTCTATAAGTGCAAAGAGCTGTTATTATCCAGCAATTCAGTGCACTATGAAGTCTTAATGACTTCTGGGAGGCTGTTGAAACTCATGCTGTGATCTCTCCAGGTGGTAAGCAAAGGTTGAGGGTCTACATGGTACTTTATTTCCCCCCTCAACCCTACTATGAAACAAGCCATTCTCCTCTACCTGAAAAAAGTGCCCTACTGGTGGCATTTCATCCCGTAAGTTATGAAATCAGACATTTTTTTCTTGACCCAGGCTGGAAATTCTCAATGCATAGAATGGTGTATTACAGAGATGATTCTCGGTGCTTCAGGCCCACGAGAGGAGATGAGCAAAGCCAAAAGGGTGTGATTGCTGCTGAAGCTTTGGGGGAAGCTACGCATTATGCATTCCACATGGAGATAAATATTTCATAGTGGTGCATTGAAGTCTGGCAAGGGGCTTGAAAATACATTGACCTTTACTTTCCTTATTTTCTCAGGAAATTATTAGATAGATTTGTAGACACTGGAAAAAGTGGTTCTCATGCCACTCAGGGAGTGTTCAGCCCCTTGGATCGTGACTTTGCAGCTCTTATCAATAAACGGAGTCTGTTTCTCCACTGTTGACTCTGTGCAGCCCTGTGTCTTGGTTAGCCCAGAGGACGTGGGTAAAACGGCAGGATCATTGTGATGAGCCTGTGGCTTAGAGGGTTCTGCAGCACTCAGTTCATACCCTGGAACTCTGCCAGCTTTCATGGGGACAAGCCCAAACAATCAGCTGGAGCATGAGGGAAATGTCTGGCTTCCCCTTTGCCCTAGTCAATAGCCTCCCGCCCCCAGAAAGGCAGAGTCACTGGTTTTCTTGAAAGGCAAATGCATCACAGATGAGGAAAGCTACAGAGAACTGTGAGTCAAATAGCTGCTTTGTGTGGTAAGCCACTAAATTTTGAGAGGGTTGTATAATACAGATTAATGATATAATAGTGTCATAATTTTTAAAGGTATAATTCCATCTGCTAGTGCTGGGTCTGTCTGTGAGGGTTATAAACTGGCAAATGATCTAGCCTGATGCCTTTGGCTAGACTGGCTGTGGTCAGCGCCCCACTGCTCATTCTCTACTTATTCTCTTCTGTGCTTTAAAGAGTAAGTGGCAAGAGAAACACCCCATAATTCTTTCCACGGTGTGGTTCCAGGTTATATTCAGACAGTCAGAGACAGTGGAGTAAGACTGAGCAGGTGGAAGGGGAGGTGAAGGTAGGTCCGTCATGATAATTATGAGCGCTAATTATGAAGCATGGTAGTTGCTGGTCTGGTGTTTGCAGTCATACTGGGGTGCACTTTCCAGAGTGGTCCGCAATGGGGCTGCATGAAGTTTCTTCAAGGCTCTGGCGCTTGCTCTGGGGAAAAGCTCAGCTAGCTGTTTATCTGACCTCTGTATCTTCACCTTTTCCCAGGGTTGGGGCAGCCTCTGGTAAGGGAAGCTTTCATAAATGAAGATGCTATCACTGTTCTGATAAAGAAGAGTCTAAGGCCGAGCATATGTGGTGACCAGTGTCCTTTCAGAACCGGATCATACTCTGGCTTCCAGCTTTGCTGTGCTGGACCTCAGCCACCTTCAAAAGTTCTGGGGTCTCTTATACCATCTCATACAGCATTTTCTTATGGGGACAGCAGTGATTACCCCACAGAGGTTGTGTGGAACGAACCAGGCACACAACTCCAGAGCATGTAGCACACTGTCCCTCTTTAAAATACAGTTGTCCTCTTAGCTTGGGCTGTGTCCCAATTTCCAGTAGATGGGGTCTAAGTTATCGAGTTGCCCTTCTTCAGATCGCCTAGCTTTGCACCCTCCATTTTCCTCTAAGTTACAACACGACATGTTAGCACTTCCCTGGAAATGGTCAGAAACGTGCAGAGCGGCTCCGGCCCTTTGCAGGCTCATGCATGGGGAGCTCCAATTGCAAAGACTGTTTTCTAATGAATAAAATGTTTTACTCAAGTGACTGTAAACACAATTGCTGCTCTATTTCTCAGGGAGTTGCCTTTGAAATCAACAAGCAAATTGAAACATTTCATTCCTCGGCAAAGATCTCAACAGGATTGTAGCAGAACTCAGAGGCTGGGCAGCCACAGGTGAGAATGAGGAAGAGATTCTTGCTTATTCCCATGTAGAGAAGTTGCAGTTGTGTTGGGGACCTCTCACAAGGACTGTATTGAAAATGTATAGTTGAGCCTTTGTTGAGCCTTGATGGCCATTTATATGTGAGGAGGCTTGGGCTGCTGGGCTGCTTAGACTTCTAATGAACGAAAATCCAAGTCCATCTAAGAGGAAACCCACGTCCCCAGAGATCTTGTGTATGGTTCATGTGTTTGGTTTTAACAAAGCATATTAATTTTCCCTTTTCATAACACATTTATCTTTATTTTAATAAGAAAACAGTATTTATCCCATAAGCCTTCATGGACAGAAGATTTATATACCAGGTTAATTTTTTATGATGATTATGCAAAGACAATCTTCTCAAGGCTCAGGTAGATTGGGAGTTTAAATTCTAACTCCACTATTTTATAGCTATGTGACTCAAGGAATTCTTTTATCTAAGCTTGTTTATTTTCTTATCTAAAAGTAAACAGGAAAAAAAAAGAAAACTATATCATTATTTTCCTAGCAGAGTCTTCAGGGTAAGTATTTAATGAAGTGATGTACTTAAAGTGCAGAACAAAGTTACAGCAACGTGGACCTAGGAAGCAGCAGCTGCTATTGTTATTGGTGCTTATTCTTACAATGAGGAAATCATTTTCTAAGTCTTATTGGAGTTGGAATCTTCTTTAGACATTATGGGTCTTTTGCTGTTGTGAGGTTGAGCAAGGGCCTGGAGTAGCCGGAGAGGAGACAATGATATCCATAAAGTGTGGCTTCCCTGTGAGCGGGGCCTGTGACTTCACTCTCTACCCTCCACCATCTGTCTCATGAAGACTTGTTGCTATTTTTCCGCGACTCTCATGTTTAGTCCTTGAGTTGTCTGCTTAGACCTGTGGAGGACAGATGGCACACTGAAGTCCCTGTCTGCACTCCTTTGTCTCACTGGCTGGCTTCTTTGCACAGACAGATCTCATATGCAGATGAATATGGCGGGATACAATTAGAAGATAGCTAATGGCTTTCTTGCTGATCTCCCAACGCCCCAAACTATCCATTGCTTCAGGGAAAGACTGAGATGAGGAATTCTAAAAATACTAAATGGAGGATAGGGAGACAGCCAGGCAAGCAGGATGTTCTAAGCTTGATTCCCAGAAGTCACATTTAGAAAACAAACCAGACACAATGGCATACTCTGGTACTTTCAGCACCGGGGAGGCAGAGACTGGTGGATATCTGACGTTCAGGGCTGGTCATCCTAGACTACCTGGCAAGCTCCAAGCCAGTGATATGCCCTGTCTCAAAAAACAAAACAAAACAACAACAACAAAAAACAACAAAACAAAACAAAAAACCAATGAGGACTGCACCTGACTAGGACATCCTAGAGTTGATTCTATCTTCCATAATGTGTAAGTTGTAAGTGGTAGGGATACATGTGGACAATGGGGGATATGATCTAGGCAACCATGTACACATACGATAGTATCATAATGAAGCACAATTAAATGATAACAGAGATGGGGTATGAAAATAATATGGCTTTTCTCTTTTGAGGCGTCACACACTGCTCTGGGTTGCTAACTCCGATAGAAGCCAGCTGCCACATTGTAGGGCGTCTCTGTGGAGAGAAAACTGGTGTGAGCTCTCAGCAGAACCCTGGAGGCATAGCCTGGAGTGGTGGGTCTCTAAATCCAGGCTTGAGACCCGATAGACTGACTGAAACCTCAGGAGAAGCGCTTAGCCAAGGGACCAAATGGAGGCAAGCAAGATTGCTGGCTGGTGAGAAGGCAGGATAATAATTCCTTGCTTTTCTGAGGAGCTAAATCTTGGGGTCATTTGTGAATATCAATGGAAACCACAGGAAGTTGGACAGTCTTGGCTTTGCTCTTACGCTAAAAAAAACAGGCTATCTGCTGCACTGAGGTCTCAAGAAGAAGTAGCAGCCGACATGTCTGAGGTAGCCCTCTCATAAGATCTCTCAGTAAAGAACCTGATAATGAGTATTTCATGCTTTTGGGGACCTGGAGTCTCTGCTGCAGCTACTGAATTCTGCCACCACAGAGGGAAGACAGCCACGGCAAAGTGTAAATGAATGGGTGTGACTGTATTCTACTCAGTTTCTCCCCAGGCTGGCAGAAGGATGAAGGAAGGTGGGTTAGTGTGGTGCATTGCGGCGTGCAGACGTTTCCGCTCATCAGTGTTGTTGGGAAGATGGCCGGATGGACACTGACTAGGCTTCGTAGACATGTAATTCCTACCGAAGTTGTCACAGAAAGATCTGGTGGCATGAGGCCTGCCCCTGGAATCTGCCTGGGAAGCAGAACACTGTCACGAACTCTCTGGAGTTTGCATCTTACAGCCTCGGGTGTCCTTGAATGGGCGGGATTGTTTGTTTCATCTTCAGTGAAGATGGTGAATGGCGTCTTCAGAGGTACACTCTGGTTACAGGGAAGTGGGGGAGATGACAGCTCTGCACAGCTGAGGATGGTGAGTGTGTGACATTTGTGTTTTCTCTATGCATAAAAATATGTTTGCATGACTTCAGTTCTCCCAAGTTGTTGACCATAGGAGATCAGCACACTACCGTTCTTGCTTGGACTGTGGGCTTCTTGAGTCAGTCATTGTGTTTGCATTGCCCTTCTGTATCTCCAAAGAGGCCCCAAGAGGTACCCAGCACACGGCAGAGCTCCACATCTTTCTTGAATGGATGATCGAGTGCATGGCCAGCTGGTAAAGTGCACAGCAGTGTGGGAAGAAATGGCTCAGCTCACACCTAATAGAGTGCCTGATTGGAAGGGGCAATTTTGTTTGCAGGTTATAGAAGCTAGCCTAAGCTACTGGACATTATCAGAGGTTGCCAAGCTGCAGAGGATCCAGAGAGTTATATCTTTTATCTCCTAAACACACATGTGCACGCACACACATTCATACACACACACCCACACACACACACACACACACACACACACACACACACACACACTGCATCATTCTTGCTTACAATTCAAATTTTATTTTGTTTTGTATTGGCTTTGTTCTAGACTGTCTGCTTGTTCCGTCTGCCTGGTAAATTTCAGCGTTTGGCATGGTAGAGACAGCCAAATGCTGTCTTTCTTTATTCAACTCCAATTTGAAGTTCTATGAAAGAATTTCTGAATGGCCAACCTGGGTCAAGCATCCATTCTTTCATTCAGAGGCAAGGGAGAAAGCAGGATAGGTAGGGTACTTGCACTTTTATAACTCTCAAAGCAGGGGACAGAGGAAATAAACACACTCACCGCCAGGCGCTCCCCTAATCCTGTCCTCTATTTAGTGTATCTGAAGCCACCATCTCCTTGATAGACTGCTAGTCTTTGCAATGACCGTCAGTACAAGAGAATAGACCTGGCCACCCAGTTTGTACTCTGTTCTGATAACTCTTGACATCCCCTGTTCCCTCTGATTTAGTGTAAACTCTAGATGCACATGGCACGTAGCTATGATTCGAAGGGCCTCTTCTTGGAAGCCACACTCAATGCAACAGGGACCTAAGCAGAAACTGCAGGTCAGCTAGTCTCAAATTAGAAAAGAATTTTCTCATGCACAGTGCATCTATGTTTATGAGTCAACACGACGGCAAGACACATCAGAGTTCAGGCATGCTGAAAACACCCGTGATACAGAAGTGACTTTTTAGTAGCCTCTAGGAGACACTAGGAGAATGTCAGTGACTTACTGACAGTGCATGCTAGGGATCATGCCATTGCAGATATGGCCAGACCACAGGGAAAGGCTACATTAAAAAAGAATGACCTAGAAGCATTTATTCTGGTGTAGATATATTAGATTACAGTGGAAAAATGCCACCATGAAAGTACTTATATGGATAAAAAGCTTCAACTGGTCTAGGAGGACCAGAAATGTCATAAAGGGTCGGAAAGTAATAAGAATCTAATTTAGTGGGCTCCTCTGACTTGTCCTTTTCATTGTGAGTTCATGAGACAGTGCAGGTTAGAAGTCTAGGTCCCAGGTTTCTGGTTGGTGCTTCTATTGAGCCAGCTTCCTAATAGTAGGTGAGACAGGTTGTGATAAAAGAAGGGAGCAAAAGAGGATAGACGGGAATGAAGGAAAAGCTGAGCAAACACCCAAAATATGAGAAAATGGTGATGAAAGACTTCATGATGCATCGGAAAATCTAGTCAGTATTTAAAAGTGCACAGCTCAGCTAAACAAGGACTGCTATGTGCAAAGACAGAACCTTGGGATTTAAAAGAGCCATTTCTTTGACAGAGCTTGTTATAAGAAGACTACTATGAGCTGGAAGCCTGCATGCCAGCAGTGGCAGAGGCAGCTGGATCTCTGTGAGTTCCAGGCCAGCCTGGTAAACAAAGCAAGTCTGGGACTGCCAATACTACAGATAAACCCTGTTTAAAAAAAAACAAACAACTAGGGGAAATGTTATCTCTACTGCATTCACCGTCTCTAGCGAGAGCATATGTCCTAAAGTTGTGTTCATTCAACTCACAACACATTCAGTGATGCTAACACCTCAGACAAGACTTGGGGAAGAGCCTTTGGACACAGTGATAAAATCCCGTTTTATGGTGTTCTGGTGTCACTTTCTGTGAATGTGTTCATTCAGTTTTGTTCTTCTCATTAGCGACAAAAAGAACCATTTTTGGGTGGTGGCGGTGGTGGTAGAGTTTGTTTCTTTTCATTGGTTGTGCACGGGCTAAAGCAATTGGGAAGAAACAGTGATGTGCATATCCAGCTCGCGCAGTGTCTTACTTTGTCTGTGTCTTGATAGATGAGTTGAACTATTTTTGTTTTCCTAACAAGAGTAAACGTTGGAAAACGCTTCTTAGTTGTCGTTTGCTTACTCAGTTTTGGAATTTTGTTTAGTTTCTTTAAGTGTTAGCTATGTCTTATGAAACATGTTTTTACCTACGGTCTGTAGAAGTTCGTGTTGAATCCTGAAGCCCTACTGTATAGTACTGTGGACCTGTTTTTGTTCACTAATTATTACCGAAAAAATAAGAATAGAAGAGAGAGCTTCCACAGGGATGATTGGGATACATTTTGTGGTTTCAGTTGGCTGTCTATAGCGTCCTCATTTTTATGCTGCTGTGTCCATTGGCACACTTTTGGAAATCTGTATTGTACCTCAGATCTATCCATAAACAAGATTTTTTTCTAAAACAACGAAAGCAAAGTGGGTGTAGTTGATTTACTGAGCATGTCCAGCAGGGGCCGTTTGCTCCAGCTTAGTGAACCAATGGGTTTGTTGGGGTTATTTTTAGCACCATAAGTGAGAATTTACTTAGAGGAGCAACTGCATCACCAGAAATCCCATAGTGACAACTTAGGGACAACTCATAAAACTGCATCCTAGGATGCCCGCGTGCGACAGGCAGGCAGCTACGTCACTGGGCTTCTCTGTGTCCGGCACTGGTTTTACTGCGTACGTAGTCTCAGGTCCTGGTCCTGTGATTCTCGTACATTCCACGAGCTTCTTGAGTCTTGTGCATTTGACAAGCCTCCCTTCTTCCTCTCTGGGGAAATACTACACTTCAGAGGAAACAGCTACACAACAGATTTCTGCCACCATAGGGAAACAGATAAACAAGCCAAGGAGGCACTAGCAAAGTTGTTTCCCATGAAAACAGTGTTGGTTATGGTAACTATTCAGTACCATAGGTAGCTATTGAATGCAATCAATTGCCATCTGTGGGCACAGATTAATTCTCACCACTAGTAAACAGCAAAGCATCTCTTGAGAACTACAGCAAATTTACAGGAATATTTCATGGGGTTATCGTTCTGTTGATCCTTTCTTCACACACACTATTTTTGTACACGAAGACAAAGATAAACATGTTTAAGGGAGACGGAGAGCATAATCCGCACACATTCCAGGATGAATGGTAGAAAGATGAACATCTCTTCGACAAGGGCTTTCTGAGAGAGCACCCAGGTCCTCCTCCTGGATGCTGAATTTTGGTAACCTTTCCAGAGAAGCTCGGGAAGTCTGAAGAGGACACATGCTTCACTTTAGCCCCATTAAAACAGGAAGAAGTTCCCAAGTCTGTTGAAACTGGCTGTAGCCATTGAACAATAGATTTCCTGTCAGACTGGGCTAATTGATAAGATAGGTCAGACCTAGAAATAAACTAGATAAAGTGCCAATATGAATGAACACATCCTTAGTTGTTGTGATGATACACACCTACAATCACAGAACTTAGGAAATGGAGGCAGAAGGATCATGGCTTCAAGGACAGCCTGGGCTATGCAAGACCCTATCTCAAAATTAGATAAAAGAAGAAAAAAATTAACATTTTTTATACTGCTGTGCACTGTTCCCATTGGCTTCTCGGAGGACCACCCTTTCCTGTTCTGGAAGCGTTCCTGTGGCTGTAGCACCAGGGCACCAGCTTCTCTCCATATCCTCACAGGATATGACTAACCCTCTGTGTCCAGTCAACCCTTCTTCTTCTGAATGCTGAGATCCAAGGGTGAATGGGAGAAGATGACAATGGCAGCTGCCATAGGGCCCTGTTCCATCCTCTTCACAGATACTCAGGTAGCATCTGAGGAGAATACAACAGGAATTCTCACCAATATTCACCCCAGCACTCAAAAAACAAACAAACAAACAAACAAACAAACAAACAAACAAACCATGTCCTCTGCTCATTTCTTCTCCTCCAATCCTGAGTCTCTTTCCCTTTATACTTTGTTTTAAATTACAGAATTGAAGTTTAATGGAGCTCATTATTTTCATTCCCGTTTTTAACTCTTTAAATTCTTTTGACACACAATAGTTATATATACTGATTGCTTTGCATAAGCACGTGTTTGTAAAGGATCACACGCATGTGTGTGAAGGCCGGAAGCCAACCTCAGTCTACTTTGTTTTCTGAGACAGCTGATTAGGCTGGACTGGGCGGGCCATGAGCTTCAGGATCCTACCTGATTCCTCTTCTCCGTATTTAGATGGCAAGCATGTACCACTGCTTTTCATGTTTTTATGTAAGTTCTGGCTACAAATCTCAGGATCTCCTGCCTTGCAGTGAGTATCAGCTGAGATATCTCTGAAGCCCTAACTGTATGTATTAATGGAGTGTGATGTGATACTTCAGTACATATGTGAAATGTGTAATGGTCAGACACAAATGGTACCATGATTGATGGGAAGTTATTAGGACCTCAAAAGAAAAGCAAGAAAGCAGATGCATTTTGATGGGACAGGGAACATACACTCAGGTATAGGAGACACATCCATAGGATATTAGAGTTCTAATATCCTATGGAAGGAAACTGAGATAAGAGAAATAATTATGAGTCTACCCTGAGGCAGACAGACAAATCTATGTGTCAAAAATCAATCCCTTTCTAAGATGGAAGTCAGAGGATCTCAGATCCTTGGAGGACCTGGAGCATGTACCCAGTGACAAAGGTCAATAGGAAGAATACACACCCCCCTTGCCATCCACCATAAGAAGCCAGATGATACTGATAAGTGTCATAAAAATGTTAGGTCAGGTTTCAGCAGCTCCCACACCTCAAATCGGGGCTTTTGTACAACATCTTCCTTGATCATCACATGCCAGGACAGCCAGGACCTTTGTTGTGGTTTCCTGCATGAGTGATAATATATGGGCAGCATTGATTTAGATGGTGAACAAGATTTGTGCAAGAGACTCCTTTAGCTCCAGAACTCTGGGGGTGGCATTTGCCAAGTTCACAAACAAGAGTTACACCCAACTCTCAGCAAATAGGAGACGCTTCCTCATGGGTCCTGTGATCTAAGTATTCACCTTTCAAATACATTTTCATTTCTTCTTCTTTTTTAAATTTATTTTTATTTTATGTGTGTTAGTGTTTTGACTGTGTCTATGTGTGTGTGTGTGTGTGTGTGTGTGTGTGTGTGTGAGATCCTCTGGAACTGGAGGTACAGACAGTTATGACCTCCATGTGGGTGCTGGGAATTGAACTGGGATCCTCTGGAAGAGCAGTCAATGTTCTTAACTGCAGAGCCATCTCTCCAGCTCCATAAATAACAGCCCTCATCTCCTGTGATTTTTGTAAATTTAATTAGATAATGTATGTAAAGCTCAAGCATGCACATACTCAAGAGAGAGTGTTAAATGAAACATGCTCAGATAATTTACTTATATTTGCATTAATAACTTTTTCAGAAGACCCTCTTCAGAATGAAGATATGCTTCAGGCTGGCTTTCAGGCTCAGTCTAATCTTGTTGCAGCTGGAATCTTTTCTCAGCTGAGGGCCATTCTCCTCTATACCTGTACCAATTGGTAGTCCCAGCCCTCTGGTGATGTACATCACAGCCTAGAGTGAGTTCTAATTATCGACCGTACCTGCATTTTCCTCATCCCTGACCCCCACTGCACACAACAGCTGCTTTAAAAGAACTGGAGAAAGTCTTTCAGAATACAGAAGGATTATTTCACGGAACCCATGTTCTGCTCTGATGATGAGCTTTCGTAGAGAAGCACACAGGGGCACAAGTTTAAGTCTATTTGATTCATATGATGCATGTCTTTGTAGAACTCAGCAAAAATGCGTATCTGCCTGATCATAAAGGCTGCCCACTGTTCTACAGTTCAAAGTCCTGAGAAAACAACTACCTTGCAAGAGTTTGGGCGTACCTATACGTTAATTTTCTTCCCACACATATGTTCTTAGGCATTGTCCTTTACAACTGGTGAAGGCTTGAGGATGAAAGAAAATCAACATTTAAATGAACTATTAAGCTAAAATGTAATTTTACCAAACACAGAAAATCATTAGCAAAGGTGAATGTGGCTGGTTCTTTGCTGCACCAATTCCTGAAGGGTTCATTTTGTAAAGTTCACTTAAGGGAAGGCCATTCAAAGCTTTCTTTCTGTGCCCCTCTTTCTTTTCATCCACGTTAGCATCTGGGTTGTTTGTTCTCTGAGATACAGGCACAGGGTAGGCACTCCTCATTCTAAGGCACTTCGTTTTTGTTGCTGTTTTTTTCTTCCTGTGAAGAAAGGAAGAAACTTCTGTTTCCTTATGTGCAAACAGCATAGACTTCTGAAGAGCCAGAAACAAGGGCAGAGTCATTGGGTGGAATGTGTGGCCCTGTGTGGCAACAGCTGTAATGTGGGGGATTCTGGGCCACAAGTCATAGAAAGCCACACCTCCAGCGGCCTGGAACATTAGGGTATTAGTACTGAGTTAATAAGAAACACAAGATCCTCCCTGTGGTTCCAGGTGGGGTCAGTGATATCATCTGGCTATACTCCTTCCTGCCATTCTTTGTGTGCAGCCTTTCAGAGTTTCAGGGTAGCTGCCACCATCACAGACATCACATGATCATTCCAGTGTCACAAGAAAGAAGAGGCTGAAGACAATGAACCCCCCCCCCCAAAGCATCTCAGAACCATGTCCTTCCCCTACAAATGACTGTATTAGATGCAAATATTTTCCATTTCTTATATATAAGGGGAAAGGAGAAGGTGGCTCAAAGAGAAAACAGAGTAACCATGATGGGGATAGCTCATTCCTGAAGGGCCCACTTTTGAGCCAGTAATCAGCAAAACAGCCACTGTTGATCAATTCTGTGGCTAGAACACATAAAAGATAACAAAGGACCATGTGAAAATATCCCTAGTAGTCAGACTGAGCTTCAGAAATAATTCACCACCAATACAACCTCCCTACAGTTTTACATGTAGAAATGAAAATTGTTCAGTTTTACATCTCAGCAGCAAATTTTATCTTGATATTTAGGGACTTATATTTGTGAATGAGTGTGTGTGTGTGTGTGTGTGTGTGTGTGTGTGTGTGTGTGTGTCCAAATGTCCATGTGCCGGTGCAGAGGCCAGAAAAAAACACCAAGTGTTCTGCCTTATCATGTGCTGGGGTGACAGGTATGTAGCCACACCTGGCTTTTAGGGTCCTGGGATTTGATGTACTGTCCCACCACACTCCGCTGACACCTCTCCAGCCCCTGTATTTAGGGCCTGGTCATTTACATATATTCTCTCTCATCTCTCTATTTCTTTTTTTCGCCTGTACTGAACATTCCTTAGGCTATCACACTGCAAATGCTCACTTTTAAATGGCTTTCTTCTGATCAATAGTGTGCTTATGGGATTAATTGATATTGATTCATAGAGCTCTGTTGTATTCTTTTTCGCTGCTATATGGGATTCCCTTATAGGCATGGCACAATTTATTTTTCCTCCAGATGTAGACTGAGAATTTTTCAATATTTTGCTATAATAAATAATACTTCTATGATTATTTTTCATGATTCTTGTCATATATGCATATATGCATATCTGTATGTAGTCGTATGTTTGTATATGTATGCCTATGAATGCATGCACGAGCGGGGATACATATGAATTCAGCTATGGTTTAGCATAGCACTTCTATTCTGATTGACAGTCAGAATGGATGTTCCTTAGTTTTTCTCCTGAGTAGTTTATGAATGTTCATTTATTGTACTGATGGATAAAGGATCCCATTGCATACAACCTGATCTAAACTTGCTTCTTCTAAGCCTTTAGGTTTTTGCTCACCTGAGCTGTGAATAGTATCTAATTTTGGCTTCAGTTCACATTTTTCTTATTCTTAGTGAGGTTAAGTATCTCTTCATATGATTTTTTAGTGCTTGATATGCCTACTTCAGTAAGTGATCTCAATCATGTTTCTCTTTCTGACTAATCTCTTTATCTTTTTCTAGTTAAATTAGAAAAAATTTTCTGCATTTGTTCCCACCTGCTGCAGCCAAAAGCTTCTCTGATGATGGCTGAGCAAGGCACTGATCTATGAGCACGACAGAATGTTATTAGGAGTCATTTTGTTGCTATGTTCCTTTAACAGAACAGTAGTATTTTGTTTCAGCCTTGGTCCCTGGCTAGCTAGTTTCAGGCTCTTGGTCACCCAAAAAGTGTCAAATGGTCTCTTAGTCAGTGTTCTATCACTGTGAAGAAACACCATGACCATGACTACTCTTATGAAGGAAAACATTTAGTTGGAGTTGGCTTACAGGTCTTGAGGTTTAGTCCATCATCGTCATGGCGGGAAGCATGGCAGCATGCAGGCACACATGGTACTGGAGAGGGAGCTTAGAGCTCTACGCCTGGATCAGCAGGCAGCTGGAAGAGAGAGAGATAGAGAAAGTGAGAGAGAAAGAGAGAGACTGGATCTGGCTTGAGTATTTGAAATCCTGAAGCCCACACCCAGTGACACACTTTCTCCAAAAAGACTGCATCTACTCCAACAAAATCACACCTCTTAATAGTGTCATTCCCTGGTGATTAAGCACTCAAATCTATGAGACTATGGGGGGCAAGTCTTATTCAAACCACATTCCACTTCTTGGCCTGCATAGGCTTGTAGCCATATCGCAATGCAAAAATGCATTCAGTCCAACTTTAAAAGTCCCTGCAGTCTTTAATAGTCGTAACCCTGTTTAAAAGTCCAAAGTCTCTTCTGAGACTCATAGTAATCTCTTAACTGTAAGCCCTATAAAGTCAAAATTAAAAAGATCATATATTTCCAACATATAATGGCACAACTACATAACTGTTCCAAAAGGGAGGAAAGGGAGCATAGTGAGAAAATACTGGACCTAAGCAAGACTGAAACCCAGCAGGACAAACCCCAAACTGCATCTTCAAGTCTGATGCAGACAAAGTGTTCTTGTCAAAGCACTCTTCAGATTCTGTCTCTTGGGCTGGTTTCACTCCCTGCTAGCAGCTCTCTTTGGCTGGTATCCCACAACTCTAGCATCTCCAACATCCTGAGGTTTTCAAAGAAATCCAGGCTTTACCTTCACAGCTTCATGCAATAGTCTCTCTAGGACTCCATGCAAGTACACCCCTTACATATTCCTGGCCTCGGTGGCTTTCCTTAGTCATAGAGGGAGATTTCATAACTCCTTTCCTGTATCCTTGACTCTAAAGCCCAAACCACATAGCTGAAGCTGCCAAATTCTGCTGCCTTTGGGTGCTGGAACATAGCCCTCTTGTTCAAATACATGTTCACCATTTTTTTTTGTTTTTGTTTTTTTTCCTTCCCTGCCTAAGTTTGGTTGTTATAGAACTCAATCTGTAGAGGAGAGTGGCCTTGAACTCAGAGATATACCTGCTTCTTAGTCTGGAGCGCTGGGTTTAAAGGTGTGCCATCACACTGGCCCCTAAGCTTTTCTTTAATTCCTTTTCACAGTTTGGAAGCTGAGCTGGGTGGAGTGTTGCCCTGAGGTTACTACTCCTATAATTACATTTAGCGTTAGGTCTTTCCTTAATCTGTTCATCTTTTTGAGCACAGGACTTCCTGGTGCCCTCTTTCTTCACATTTTGAATTTTTCCTTGCTCAGGCTGCTCCTTTTTATTTTAGAGCTGTACAAGAGCGGTAAGCAATAAAAAAAAAAAAAAAACAAAACAAAAAACAACCAAAGCAACACAGTCAATACTAGGCTATCTGGAAATCTTATCTACCAAAGCTGTTAACCCATAATTCTTCAATTTAGCCTTATGGAGGGTTTTTTTTTTTTTTTTTTTTTGGACAAGGGCAGAAAGCAGCCAAATTCCTCACCAGAATATCACAAGAATGGTCTCTAGGCTCCAAACTAATACTCATCTCTTTTGAAACCTCTTAAGCCAGGCCCACACAGTTCAAATTGCTATTGATATCACTGTCTTTCAGGCTCCTACTAGGATGGCCCTGTAAGCCTCACTTAAACTGTCTAATCACTTTCCTAGTTAAGGTCTCAAAGTCTACCTTCCTCCAAACAAAAGCAGAGTCAGGCTTATCACAGCAAAACCCCACTCCTGGTACAAACTTCTGTGTTAAGGTTTCTATTGCTATAAAGAGACACCATGACCCTAACTCTAACCCTAAACCTAACCCTATTGCTAACCCTCATTCTAATTCTAACGTGACCCAAATGAAACGGCCTGTATTCACTCTGCTTTCACACAGGAGTGATTTCATACAAGCATACTTATAAAGGAAAACATTTGATTACAGCTTGCTTACAGGCTCAGAGGTTTAGCCCATTATTATCATGATAGGAAGCATAGCAGTTTACAGGAAGACATGGTGCTGAGAAGGAGCTGAGAGATCTTCCTCTAGATTGACAGGAAGATAGAAAGAGAGAAAGACACACATGCATGCACACACACACACACACACACACACACGGAGAGAGATAGACAGACAGACAGAGAGACAGAGAGAGGGGGACTGGCTTGAGCATTTGAAACCTCAAGTCCATCCCCAGTGACATACTTCCTCCAACAAGGCCACATCTCCTAAAAATACCATACCTTGGTGATTAAGCACTCAAATCTATGAACCTATGGGGGGCATTCAAACCAGCACAAACACATTCCATTTTGTGGAGTGGGTCTTAAGTTGAATAAGATATTGGTTGGTTATTATCACAAGCTTTGTGCTACCATTGCACTAACTTCTATTGCAGATCTGTAAGTTGGGTTGGTGTTTATGTTTCTCCTTTAGGAGCATGAAAATACCTTCTTGTACCAAAGACACTAGAACATAGGGGTAAAGGCTCTATGTAGGCACAAGCTAGACTTCTCTTTGTTCAGTGAGTTGTGTAAAGGTATTGTTTTCAGCAGCAGCATCTTGCTAAAAGCCAGACAGTGTTAAAATGCAAAATGAGAGACCTTGGAACATTAAGCCCTAAATGAGATGCCTCAGGGTTTAGGGAACCCTTCAAAGAGGAGGTGAAAAGAATGTAAGAGTCAGAGGGGATGGAGAACACCAAGAAAACAAAGCTTGTTGCACATATGAACTCAGAGACCAAGGCAGCATGCACAGGGCCTGCACGAGTCTGCACTAGACGAGATCCCAGAGCTGAAAGAAGAAGGACATATGACCCATCCCTAACTCAGATGCTACCTCCAGTTGGTAACCACTTGGAAATGATAATTTAGTTTCATGGAATATTTTGCTTTCTCCATCTATGTTGACTGAAAGTTTTGCTGGATATAATAGTCTGGGTTGGCATCTGTGATTGCTAAGCTTCTTCATGATATCCATGCAGACCCATCTGGTTTCCATAATCTCTGTTGAGAAGTCTGGTGTGATTCTGATAGGTCTGCCTTTATATGTCCCATAATGTCATGTTAGGTCTATAAAATTTTTAATCTTATTTTTATTATGTATTATTCTGAATTTGAATTCTTTATGCCTTCCTGTGACTGATCTTTTCATTTCCTTAAGTTATTATTTATTTAATATTTTTCATGTATTTTAACACAAGCCAAATTTTTCTTACAGTTTATGAGTTTGAAGAGTTGTAAAATTAGGAAAGTTCGAATTATGTTGCATCTTTAGTACATAAAGATTTTCTATTTTTCTCTATTTTTACATTTAAGTCTCTCTTTGATAAAGTCTTTAATCCATATATGAAGGCTGTCATTTTCTTTTTCTCCATGTTAATAATCAGTTGTTCAATATAAACATTTACTAAAGAATGCCACATGTCCCATTGATCTGTGATTTTTTTTAAATTACATTTATCTCTGGAAAATTTCATATGCGTGTACAATGAAATACCATATCTCCATCCCATTTTTCTTCTCCAACCTTTCCACTATCTATCTTCTCAACATGTCCACCTCCTAATTTCACGTCTATTGATTGATTGATTGATTGATTGATTGTAATCGCCCACTGAGTCCAATCAGTGCCTGTATATGCATGGGTGTGGGCCCATCCTTGGGAACACAGTGGCCACACCTTCCAAGAAAGAACTTTTTCCCTTTCCAGCAGCTATCAACTGCCAATAGTACCTTAGTCAAGGACTGGGACTGGAGAACATCCCCCCAGCCTTGTCAATTTTGGCTTGACCTTGGGAGACATTTATCTTATCTGTGGAGTCCTCTGAGTTGCCTTTCTTTAACCAATGACCTGATTGCCTGAGAGCTTGTAGAAAAAGTCCCTGCCTGTCTTCCCTGATCAGGTTGTCTTGCTCAGTCGGCTCTTCGCATGTAGCAGAAGTGTAGGTATAGGTATCCGGTTTCTGTACAGTTTCTTCCAACAAGTCTGCCTGGTGCTGGCTGCTTGCTGTACTATCAGCCCTTTAGTGGACCGCTTGTCTTCGCATTTGCATATCAGAAAAGTATGGAAGGTTTTTACTTCTTCCAGCTGAAAGATTCATTTTCTATTTGAAACCCCATTTGAAAACGGATATTCCGAAGGGGTGGAGCCAAGATGGCGACTAGCACACATAGTTTCCAAGCTGTGGAAGAGATAAAGTTCTGAGTTGATGAGTGGAAGAACTTCTGAAGCCAGGGAAACAACGGAGAGACTTTCTAAACAACAGGGAACATCGCAGGAGGTGAAAACCTTGGTCTCCGGTCACCCAGGGACTTGTTTGGGGAAGGTGAGAAACGATCCTTTGATCTCTCGGCACTCCCCTCCCCCAGACCTCCCTCCTCCTCTGCACAGCGGACTTGCCTTTCTCAGCGCAGACCTAACTGCCTGGGGCCTGCAGCCACTGAGGCTGAGCCCCAAGTCCTTTATCGGCAAAGGCCAGCAGTACTGTGTCTCGGAGCCCCAGATTCACGCGCGGCAGCTGCACCATCCTCCCAGGGCCCGAGTCTGCTAGACGCCATACTAGCTCCGCAGGATCGCTATCACTGACGGTACGGCCCGCCCAATACCACAGTGACAGAGAATACGCTATATACTCACCAAAACCAGACAGAAACGCCATACAAGCTAGACACACCAGGCGCTGGGCCTCCGAAGCTTGGAGAGCACAGTGAAGAGACCCCAGGACTTCCCAGAAAGCATCTGGACTAGCAACCCAGTCTCCAGTTACGGCGAGACTTTCTAACCTGGCGGCGGAGCAGCACTGAGCTGGCGGGGCACATCAGCCCTCCAGTTTAAGACTAACCAGGGCCAAACCAGAGAACAGAAAGGCTGGTTACCCTGATTCCCACTGACGTGACCACCCTGAAATCTCCAGCTGCAGCAAGACCTCATAACCTGGCAGTGACAACAGCACGGAACTGGCGGAGCACATCAAAGAAGCAGGGCCAAACCAGAGAGCAGAGAGCACAGATACCCGGATCTCTGCCAAGTGACCTGCCTGTAAGTGAGTGAACCCTTGAGAATCTGCAGCTCCACTGATCCTGGGTCCTTCTAAAACAGAAGCCAGGCATCGAACCCCCTCCCACCCATATACCCACTTTGGGAAACAGAGGGGCACTTGGAACATTGAAGTTCCTGCTCTGTGGGTCTAATTGAGGAGTTAAGGCAGTTAATGCCAGAAATTGCGCTGCGATCATCACTAGCGCCTGCGACATATACATTGCAGAGCCCTTCCCACACACTCAAGGGTTCAACATTAGCCATCACTCTGTCCCTTGAGACACACGCCCACACCCACTTACACACACACACACATATACACACACACACGCACGCACGCTTGCATTTGCCTCTGTTTGCGCCTGCGTACTTTCCTCCCACAGGTACAGCTAGTCCTCAGCATACGCTAAGGACACGGGACCTCTCTCAACTTCCTGAAGAATTCTCCAGACTCGAGAGAGAGACAGTACCAGTCTGATCGGCTGAATCAAAAAACAAACAGGGAAGGTCTCAGATAAGCCAATGGCCAGGGGTAGGCGAAAGAACACTTCCAACATAAATCAGGACATCATGACTTCACCAGCAAACCCCAAAATCGATGGATACTCCAATTCATCAGAAGCACAGGAAAATGACCTTAAAGCCATGCTTGCTCAATTATTTGAGACTCATAAGGAGGAAAAGAACAAATCTTTCAAAGAGTTGGCCAGTCAATTGGAGATAAAGAAAGAAGAAATAGACAAAACCCTTAAAGAAACACAGGCAAACATAGCCAAACAAATAGAGGCACAAGTAGAGAAGAAGTTAGTGGCATACAAAAAGGAAATGAACAAAGAAATAGAGTCCATCGTAGAGAGACAGGAATCCAAATTCAAACACATGGAAGAAATGGTGCAAGGCATGAAAACAGAATTAGAATCAATAAAGAAAACACAAAATGAGAAAACTCTTGAGCTGGAGAACTTTGAGAAAAGATCAGGAACCACAAAAGTAAGCATCACCAACAGAATACAAGAGATGGAAGAGAGAATCTCTGGAGCTGAAGACACACTTGCAGAAATTGATACTTCTCTCAAAGAAAAAGTAAAATCAGAAAAATTCCAATCACAAAATATCCAAGAAATCAAGGATGCTATGAAAAGACAAAATCTAAGAATAATAGGAATTGATGAAAAAGAAGACTCCAGGCTCCAAGGTCCAGAAAATATTTTCAAGAAAATCATAGAAGAAAATTTTCCCAACTTAAAGAAAGAGATGTCCATAAATATACAAGAAGCCTACAGAACACCAAATAGACTAGACCAGAAAAGAAACACATCATGTCACATCATAGTCAAAACACTAAATCTACAGAACAAAGAAAAGATATTAAAAGCAGCAAGGGAAAAAGGCCAAGAAACATATGAAGGTAGACCTATCAGAATCACACCAGACTTGTCATCAGAAACTATGAAAGCCAGAAGGGCCTGGGCAAGCATCATGGAGACTCTAAGAGATCACAAATGTCAACCCAGACTACTATACCCTGCAAAGCTTTCAATCAACATAGATGGAGAAAACAAAATATTCCATGACAAAACTAAATTTACGCAATATCTATACAGCAAACCAACCCTATAGAAGATACTAGAAGGAAAACTCCAATCCAACGAAAATGAATTCACCCAAGAAAACAGGGCATACAGATAATATCCCAACAAAAATGAAAAGAAAACAAGCAATGAAACAAGGTAAGATCATCGACTCCATTACAAAAGGAACTAACATGCATTGGTCAATATTATCTATCAATATTAATGGACTCAACTCACCAATAAAAAGACACAGGCTAACAGAATGGTTACGGAAACAAGACCCAACATTCTGTTGCATCCAAGAAACACACCTATGCAACAAAGATAAACACTACCTCAGAGTAAAGGGCTGGAAAAATGTTTTCCAAGCAAATGGTTCCAGAAAACAAGCTGGAGTAGCCATCCTAATATCTAATAAAATAGACTTTCATCCGAAGTTAATCAAAAAAGATAAGGAGGGCCACTATATTCTCATCAAAGGAAAAATCCACCAAGAGGACATCACAATTTTGAATATCTATGCCCCAAATACAAGAGCACCTACATTTGTAAATGAAACAATATTAAAGCTTAAATCATACATTGATCCTAATACCTTAATAGTGGGAGACTTCAACACCCCACTCTCATCAAGGGACAGATCAACCAGACAGACACCAAATAGGGAAATAAAAGCACTCACAGAATCCCTAAATCAAATGGATTTAATAGACGTCTACAGATCTTTTCACCCAAACTCAAAAGAGTACATCTTCTTTTCAGCACCACATGGAACCTTCTCCAAAATAGACCATATAGTTGGTCACAAAGCAAGCCTCAACAGATACAAAAGGATTGAAATAATCCCTTGTATACTAACTGACCACCACGGACTAAAGCTGGACATCAACAACAACAGAAACAACAAAAAGCCGACACACACATGGAAACTGAACAACTTACTACTCAATGACAGCTGGGTCAAGGAAGAAATAAAGAAAGAAATTAAAGACTTTCTAGAATTCAATGAAAATGAAGGCACAATATACCCAAATTTATGGGACACATTGAAAGCAGTGCTCAGAGGAAAATTTATAGCACTAAGTGCCTACAAGAAGAAATCCGTAACATCACATACAAACAACTTAATGGCCCAACTGAAAAACCTAGAAAAAAAAGAAGCAGATACACCCAAGAGGAGCAGAAGGCTGGAAATAATCAAAGGGCAGAAATCAATCAATTAGAAACAAAATTATCCAAAGAATCAATGAAACAAAAAGCTGGTTCTTTGAGAAAATCAACAAGATAGACAAACCCTTAGCCAAACTAACTAAAAAGCAGAGAGAAACCATACAAATCAGCAAAATCAGAAAGGAAAATGGGGACATAACTACAGACACTGAGGAAATCTAAACGATTATTAGGTCATACTACAAAAGCCTATATGGCACAAAATTTGAAAATCTAAATGAAATGGATAACTTTCTTGACAGATTCCATCTACCAAAATTAAGTCAAGATCAGGTAGAAAGACTGAATAGCCCTATATCTCCCAAGGAAATTGAAGCAGTCATTAACAGTCTCCCCTCCAAAAAAAGCCCTGGACCAGATGGCTTCAGCGCAGAATTCTACAAGACCTTCAAAGAAGTACTAACACCAATTCTCCTCAAACTATTCCACAAAATAGAAATAGAAGGAACACTATCAAACTCATTCTATGAAGCCATAGTCACTTTGATACCTAAACCACACAAAGATCCAACAAAAAAAGAGAACTTCAGACCTATCT
>NW_026596051.1:36426307-36432238 GCF_907164565.1 Psammomys obesus
GTTTAAAGTCTTGGAGAGATCAGGGATACAAGGCACATACCTAAAGATAGTAAAGGCAATATACAGCAAGCCTATAGCCAACATCAAACTCAATGGAGAGAAACTTAAATCAATCCCACTGAAATCAGGGACAAGACAAGGCTGCCCACTCTCTCCATATCTCTTTAACATTGTACTTGAAGTCCTAGCCAGAACAATAAGACAACTAAAGGAGATCAAGGGGATACAAATCGGAAAGGAAGAGGTCAAAGTATCACTATTTGCAGATGATATGATAGTATACATGAGCGACCCCAAAGATTCAACCAGAGAACTTCTTCAGCTGATTAACACCTTCAGCAAAGTGGCAGGATACAAAATCAACTCAAAAAAATTAGAAGCCCTCTTGTATACCAAAGACAAAAAGGCTGAGAAAGAAATTAGGGAAACAACACCCTTCACAATAGCCACTAATAACATAAAGTACCTTGGTGTGACTCTAACCAAGCAAGTGAAAGACCTGTTTGAGAAAAACTTCAAGTCTTTGAAGAAAGAAATTGAAGAAGATCTCAGAAGATGGAAAGATCTCCCGTGCTCATGGATTGGTAGGATTAACATTGTGAAAATGGCCATCCTGCCAAAAGCAATCTACAGATTCAATGCAATTCCCATCAAAATACCAACTCAATTCTTTACAGACCTTGAAAAAAAGATTCTCAGCTTCATATGGAGAAACAAAACACCTAGAATCTCCAAAACGATCCTGTACAACAACAGATCATCTGGAGGTATCTCCATTCCTGATCTCAAGCTGTAGTACAGGGCAACAGTAATAAAAACTGCATGGTATTGGCATAGAAATAGAAAGGAGGATCAATGGAATCGCATACAAGACCCAGAAATAAACTCACACACCTATGAATACTCAATATTTGACAAAGACGCCAAATCCATTCAATGGAAAAAAGACAGCATCTTCAACAAATGGTGCTGGACCAACTGGATGTCTACATGCAGAAAAATGAAAATAGATCCATATTTATCACCCTGCACAAAACTAAAGTCCAAGTGGATCAAGGACCTCAACATAAAACCAGATACTCTAAATCAGTTGGAAAAAAAAAGTGGGAAACAGCCTAGAACTCATTGGCACAGGAGACAACTTCCTGAACAGAACACCAACAGCACAGGCTTTAAGAGCAACAATCAATAAATGGGACCTCGTGAAACTGAAAAGCTTCTGTAAAGCAAAAGACACTGTCATCAAAACAAATAGACAGCCTACAGATTGGGAAAGAATCTTCACCAACCCTTTATCTGACAGAGGGCTAATATCAAGTATATATAAAGAACTAAAGAAGCAGAAAAGCAACAAACCAAGTAATCTACTTAAAAAATGGGGAACAGAGCTAAACAGAGAATTCTCGAAAGAGGAACGTCGAATGGCAGAGAAACACTTAAAGAAATGCTCAACCTCATTAGCCATTAGGGAAATGCAAATCAAAACGACCCTGAGATATCACCTTACACCCATCAGAATGGCCAAGATGAAAAACTCAAGTGATAGCACATGCTGGAGAGGTTGTGGAGAAAAGGGAACCCTCCTCCATTGCTGGTGGGAATATAAACTGGTTCAACCACTTTGGAAGTCAATCTGGCGCTTTCTCAGACAACTAGGAGTAGTGCTACCTCAAGACCCAGCTATACCACTCCTAGGTATATACCCAAAATTTGCTCAAGTACACAACAAGGACATTTGTTCAACCATGTTCATAGCAGCTTTATTTGTAATAGCCAGAACTTGGAAACAACCCAGATGTCCATCAACGGAGGAATGGATACAGAAACTGTGGTATTTTTACACAATGGAATACTACTCAGCAATCAAAAAGGAGGAAATCATGAAATTTGCAGGCAAGTGGTGGGATCTAGAAAAGATCGTTCTGAGTGAAGTATCCCAGAAGGAGAAAGACAAACATGGTATATACTCGCTTATATAGACCTACAAGATATGATAAACATAATGAAATCTATACACCTAAAGAAGATAATCAAGAAAGTGGACACAGGCGAAGGTGATTAATCCTCATTTAGAAAGACAAATGGGATGTGCATTGAACTTATGACAGGAGTCTACCACAAAAGGCATCTGAAAGACTCTACCTAGCAATGTTTCAAAGCAGACACTAAGACTCATAACCAAACCCTCGGCAGAGTGCAGGGAATCATATGAAAGAAGGGAAGTTAGTATGATATGGAAAGGATAGGAGCTCTACAAGGACCAAACATATCTGGGCACAGGGTCTTTTCTGAGACTGACACTCAACCAAGGACCATCTATGGATATAACCTAGAACTTCTCTTCGGATGTGGCCCGTGGTAGCTCAGTAACCAAGTAGTTTTCCAAAGTAAGGGGAACACGGACTATTTCTAACAGGATCTCAAGGGCAGGCTGTTTGACACCCCCCCCTCCCCCGGGGAGGAGCAGTCTGTTAGGCCACAGAGGAGGACTTTGCAGCCAGCCCTGAAGATACCTGATAAAACAGGGTCAGATGAAAGGGGAGGAGGTCCTCCCCTATCAGTGGACTTGGAAAGGGGCAGGGAGGAGACCAGGGAGGGAGTGTGGGGTTGGGGAGGGAATGAGGGAGCGGGATACAGCTGGGACACAGAGTTAACAAAATGTCACTAAAAAGAAAATAATAATAATAATAAAAAAAAGAAAACGGATATTCCATTAGCAGAGTGGCATTTGCTGGTACGCTCCCAGCATGGCAGTTACTTGTGGTCCAGCCACATCAGTGACACAGGAGGTGAGCGAGAGGAGCTGCCTGCTTAACCGTTTCATGTTCTTCACTGAGTCCAATGAAAGCCAACGTGTGTGACGGTACAGGGACTTCTTCCTAGTGTCAGACGCTGTGGAAAGGGACCTGGTTGAAGGAGGGAGGGGGAATTCTCCTCCTTCCCTCTCCTTTACTAGGGACCATTCCAAGCCCTGAACCCTGTCCACTATTCCCTACTTTCTTTTATGTGATAGGAGAGAAAAAAATCTTCAGCCCACCTTTTCTTCCCTGGCTTGGAGGCTCTCCGGGTCTAATTTGGTGTTCACATCTTCTCAGTTTGTGTTCCTACCTCAGTACCCACCGAGTTGTAAGAAATTTCTTATTTGTTTGTGTGTTTCTAAATAATTTGGCTTATATTCACCTTACACACACCCTCAACATTGTCCTAGAGAAAAAGACTATCTACGTGGGTGCTGGTCTCACAGAATGAGTTATGCATCAGGGAAAGGAAGAGACTTGTTCAACAGTTAGCAATGTTCCTGGTGCTATTCCTCCAGACTCCTGAGACCTAGACACATGTGCCTTCTTCTCTTTCATCTCCAGCCTCCCTCACTGGCCCTTTAGCCCAGGGAACTGAAAGGCCAGTAGCTATTTTGGTTGTCAGGGAATTACTATGATCCTTTTTTCCTTTTCTTTTCTTTTCTTCTTCTTCTTTTTTTTTTTTTTTAAAGAAACTACACTGTAGCAATACTTGAGTGTGTGTGTGGGCTTGGTTGCTGTGTGTATAACAATCTTAGTAATTGAGTGTGTATCTGAAACTCTGTGAGAACACTAACCCCTCACACCAATTCCTTTTAAATTCCTAAGCCCTTAGCACTCTACCTAAGGTGGGAGCTCGGAAAGCTCCTCAGAAGGGGGGGTTGGGGGGAACTTAAGACCAGCTTAAAAGTGCTCTTCACTCAGCAGGAACTACCAATCTATCATCCCCGAGAAGACCTGACTGATGAGTGGGTTCAGGTGCCCTGCTCAGAGTTCAGAAGCAAGAACTGCAACAAATTATAAGTGGGTTGGCAGAGGTGAGGAGGGCTGCAGGACGGACTCCATCAAAAGCTCCTCAGCTGCAGGAGGACCCAGGCAAGCCAAGGTGAGCTGGAACACATTTCCTCCAGCAAAAGCTGACTGGTCCCTCCTCCTTCACTTGTGCGGATGCTCACAAGCTTTCAGAGCCAGGGGCTCACCACTGGCAGGTAGGTGTGTGGACCGTTTAAGTCAGATGGGCTTGGTGGGGGGGGTTACCCAACACTTGCATTTCTTTTCTTTTTTCATTTTCTTTCTTTTATTTTAAACTATGGTTGAGGATGAGAACCAGGGCCTCCCACACGCCAGGCAAGTGCTCTGCCGCTGACCTACGGCCCCAGCGCTAAGCCTTAGCGTTTCTAATCTGCTGCTGCTGGGGTGGTGAGCCACGCTGTGAGATACACTCTGCTCCACTGGTCAGCATTCCAATACTGGTTCAGGTCCAGGGATGGAGAAGGGCACGTGCCTATCTTTCCAGGAGCTTGAGTCCCACACTGCCTCTGCAGGGCCAGGAGGAAGGTGTGCTTTTGAGAAAAGGCTATGGAAATGAAACACATAGACAGTAGGCTCCTCCCAGAAATTTCAAAATTAGTTGATATTTTGGACGGGCTTCAGGAAACTCTGTTTCCTTCAAGTTCTCTATGTGGTCAAGCCAGGCCAGCCAGAGTGCCTGAAGATGCCATCACACAGGGAAGCCTCAGTCAAAAGCCAGCTTCCATGCCAATGTCCACAAATGCTTGAGCAAAGTGGACGAGACCAGCTGAGCTCAATTCAAACTACCTGCAAACCCATGAGCCAAATGGGTGGCTGTTCTTTTAAGTCAGCAAATTTGCAAAAGTTACACAATGCAAGAAGGAAGCCAGAGAATGTCAGGGCAACCCAGTAAACAGTTTCCATCATGAGAGCATTTTGTTTGAGGCCAAATCTGTATCTCATCTCCCAACAAAATTCAGGTTGTGGGTTTTGTTTGTTTGTTAGAGCAGTAAGAAGGAAAATTTGGATCCTTCTAACACACTACTTTTGCTCATGCCTTTCTGCCTGGGCCAGCATATATTCAGGGCAGCTGAAAAATAACAGCTCCTTTACCAACTCTTTTTAGCATCCATAGATGAAGGAAAAGGAAGCCTGTATTCTGTGCACACAAACATCCAAAGAGTGTCTGTGAGCATCTGATTTTTAACTAACCCCTAAGAATAACTTTTGGGGTGAGCATTCACACTGGGGCATCTACATAGATCTGAAATATCAAAATTCCCCCTTGTCCCATCCAACTTGCATCCTGCTCACAGTGTCATCTTCTGCCTTAATTTTAATTTTGAAAATCAGTGAGAGAGTATCTCAAGGCCGAAGCTATGAAAATCCATTTAATGCTGTGAAAAAATATAGTGAGGTATTGCACTGCTGAAATGTATATTCCTAGGCTCCTTCTTTTTCTTAATGAGTGTTGCTTCTCTCCTTAATGCTTATTGGTTTGAACACAAGCGGTTCACCAAGCTTTACCACCTCCAACCTGGTGATTAGGGGACCAGGAACCAACTTACTTCACTGTCAGGGAAGGAGAGGAAAAAAAATTGCAAAATAAATGGCAAGGGGTTGCAGTGATAGCAAGCAGGAAAATCTGCACTGCTTAGGAGATCCTAGACACAGTTGCAATCCCGTGGCAGGGTGGGCGGGGGTGAGGGAGGTAGCCTTGGAGGTGCAGCTGAACCAAGTGAGGGGCACCAGAGCCACGTGACTGATTATTCAAATACTCCTCTGATTAACTCGGTTTATATTGATGCAAATAATCCTGCCGGAGCCTGCAAGGACTAATGCATTTTGGAACTGTGGTTTTTCCATTGATAGCACAAAATGGTGTAGAGGAAAGGCATTTTTATGATATTAATAATGGAATTACAGAATCAGGTCGCTTAAAGGAGCAGCGCTGACTCAGCGAAAGTAGCTCCAAGTTTGAATGTGGAGATTAATACTGGCAAAACGAAATACAAACCCTCTGCAGCCATCTCCTTGCCTAAAACACACATCCCTGTCCTATTTTCTTTGATGAAGAAGAAGAAGAAGAAGAAGAAGAAGAAGAAGAAGAAGAAGAAGAAGA
>NW_026596051.1:36432248-36437371 GCF_907164565.1 Psammomys obesus
GAAGAAGAAGAAGAAGAAGAAGAAGAAGAAGAAGAAGAAGAAGAAGAAGAAGACGACGACGGCTTATTACTGGCTCAGTGCAATCTTCAGATGAATTGAAGGAGATCGCACCCTCACCGCCCCCTCACCGCCCCCTGAAATATCGCCCCCTCTTGGCCCTTGCCCAGTGATTAAATATTGGATTTATCTCCCTTCCCCATGCTCTGGTTTCATGTCTTAGAACAATGCCTATAAACACTTTCCAAATGAATGATTAAAATTGCAAATGAAGATCAATAAACTCCCCTAAAGGGACGAATGTATTAAAGCAGGAGCTGAGATGGAACTCTGCAGAAACCTCTGTGCTTTTGGCTGAACACAGGGCTGAGCACCTGGGAGCCTTGCTAGGGAGGGGGCAAAGGGACAGGTGGCTGCAGCCAAAGAGGAGGCTCTGCTGAAGGCACAGATATGCTCTGTGATGTTCAAACTGAGGCATTTAGGAAACTGACCATAGAACAGTCACCTTATTAAACATGTCCAGAAACAGAAGAGCATGTCGATGTTAAAGGTCACGTTGAAGGGGTTGGAGAGAACAGTTGGGTGCAGTATGTGAAGAAACAAGCTGTAAACATTTATCTTTCTTCTTCCTGCCCCTTCTCAGCTCAGTTATATAGGGTATTGGTTATGACCTGGGATAGTGTGGGAGCCAGCCTGGTGAGAAGCCATCTACATGTCATTGAAGGAGGAAAAAAGAGAACCAGGAGGACAAAGAGGACCTTGGCAGAAAATTAAAGTTGATTAGAAATTAATTTGTGCCACATTTAACAAATGCTCTGAAATACACAGAGCAGAAAGTTTATCATTTTAATTGGATGTGTACAATTCAGTAGTGTTTAGACACTCGTGGTTTTTTGTTGGAATAATGTTCTTTTGAAATGTATACACCTTTTCTTTGTTCATTCAAATGCTGATTTCTCCCCCGCCACTCCCTCTCTGGTTTCAATCCAGACTTTGCATTGTGATACTTTTTCTAAGCATCACCTGTCTCAACTTTGTGTAAACATGACAAAATAAAACAACCAGCCACAGTGTTGAGCAATGGAGAGGAAGGAGTAGGCGGGAGAGGGGAGGAGCCAGAGGACAGGAAAGAGTGGGAGAGAAAGGCAGGGAGAGCTGGGAGAGCAGAGCTGGGAGAGAGATCTTGGAACGATGTAGAGAGATGGACTGGACCTAATATATCACTAAAAGCAAGTATAATGTGGGAAATCTAAATGTTAGGGAACTATGAGGGCTTGGAGGTTTAGGATGGAGTAACTATTGCCCAGCGTTGTGTTCTAGGTTAATTAAATAAATCCCAGTGTCTGTGTGGTGATTTGGGTATACAGCTGTTTAGGACTAACAGCAGCATTACCAGAAGATATACCAATAGTAAATGTTAATCGTCACCTACAACAGTTTTGTACAACCAAACCATCGTTTCACTTCCCAATACAGGTCACCTGCAAAGGACACTGCCTGCCTCTTAAGCTGCGCCCACCCAGCTCTGGCAACTTTTAATTACACTGAACTCTCTCTCTCTCTTCTCTTCTACTTCTTTGTGTCCCCTTTTCTCCACATTAACTTTACTAGGGTTTTTAGAATCACAATAGTGCAATAGAGAGCTCACCTCCCAAGTCTCTGGGCACAGAGGTGGCAGCGGAGAAGTACAGGTACCAGGGCCAACCATTCTAGTCTCCAGCTTTGATACTCTCTTTCCATTTGGGGGCAGCTGTATTGCTCAGAGGCAGTGAACAAGAACTCTAAAGCTAACTGGTCTTGGTTCAAGTCTTGGACACACCTCTTATTTGAAAGCCTCCACTCCTCTAAGCTTTAGTTTTCCTATCTGTAAAATGGGGACAGTACGATCATCCCATTCATAAAGTAAGAATCAAATGAGTTTTGATCAGTTCTTAGAAGAAACCTAGCCATAGCGGAAGTGAGCTGTGGTGATAGGAATGCCACTGTGCACTGATAGTTTGTTTTCTGGACACCAGGATCTAACACCTGCTTGGCAGGCTTGTGTAGAGAATAAAAAGTTAGAGTTTGAAATCTGGTTGTCTTACTGCTGCTCAGCAGGTGTCTGAGCTTTTCAGTGAGACTTTGTGGCTACACCAGGAAGAGCAGCTGCTCTGTTCCAAACCTGCCTCCATGACCTGCACTGTAGGCCTTGGGGGTGGGAGCTTCCATCTGGTCCAATTCAAGTCGTTATGCTTTTCATAGGGATCTCCCTTGACCCGACTTCCTGGATCTATCACCATCTCACTGTGAGTTTCCTTGTTTGTGTTCAGGGTTCTCGTTGTCTTTGTTATCTTTGGGGCTCTGAACCCAGCAGTCTCCATTGGGACCTGTTTACCCTTCTAGTTCTTTTTTTTTTTTCCTTTTAGCGAACCCAGTCTTCCTCCCTTCCTGCCTACTTCAAACTCATTTGAGACAGAAGCTGAGGTCAAAAGCCATCCCACCTTGTATTTGTCCCATGTTAGATGGTGAGTCTCATGGCCTCAAGGGCAGAGGGACCTAGCTCTTGCCTCTTTCTTGGTTCTCAGTCCTCACTTTTCACTGCTTCACTCACTCATTGTCCTCTATTCACAGGCAGTTGTAGGCACTATTTTTAAACTATTTTATGTGGTGTTCCTGAATCCTCTCTCTTCCAACCCTCTCCCCCAATGTTAGGTAGGAGAAAAAGAAGGTTAGAAGGGACAGGAGACAGAGACCGCTGCTGATCAGTATCGTCGGGTTCTTTGGGGCAGTACCAATCTTGTAGTCAGAGCATCCAGCACTCCGGCTAAGCAGCAAACCAGCAAATACAGTTGCAGCCTCCTTTCCTCCCTGGGAGCGTCTCCTTTCTTTCACTCTCTAAGCTTTGGTATTCCTACCCTCTCCAAGTCCTCAGATTCAAACTAGCTGCAGCTGGCAAAGGCCACGCCCCTCTTCCAACTGCTGCGGGAGGCACGTATCAGCTGCGGACAAATTAAGGCAGTCTCATATCCCACACTCGGGGTCAAAAAAACCTGTTTACATAGCGTAACTGAGTTCTTAAAGAAAGCAAAACTTCCACTACAACCTGCTCTTTGGCTTGTTCCTGGCATGCCGGCTCTGTAACCAAGGCCTTTGCCTTTGTGGGTTTACTATCCGAAAGGCTGGCCCGGTGTGTTTCTTTTCTCCTTGCTGCAACAGAATACCTCACAGAAACAGCCTAAGGCGGGAAGGACTTATTCTGGTTCACAGCTTCAAAGGACATCACTGCAGGGAAGATATGGGCCCTGAAACAGCTGCATTTGTGGCAGTGTGAGCTTATAGTTGGCTATTTATACCTTGGTGGATCAGTAGCAGAGGAAGAACTTGGGTCAGAACCAAAAGTGAGTATCTCCTTCAAGCCTGCCTCTACTGATGCCTTCTTGTGATCTGGGTCATCATCCCACTATTTTTACAACCCCTCAAACCAGCCAAACCAGCCAGGGGAGGAAACTCTCAAAACATGAGCCTGTGGCCAATAGCCCAGACTCAGACTAGGGAAACCAACAGATAATGATTGGAGCTACTCACAGAAGGGCTAGCTCCTCCCAGCACCTTATAGGGTCTGCTGCTCTAAATCCTGATGTGTAAAGTGTGGGGAAGGAGAAGGTTCTGCAATCCCAGGGTGGGCTTCGGACTTTCACAGATCCTGTGTCCTTGCTTCTGACCTTTATCCCTGCTTCCTCTAGTGGTCCCCAAGACCATTCCTGTTTTATGTTTCCTCTCCACACTAAATCTCAACAGAGTTGAGTCGCTACCATGCAGAGTTGGCCTGTGGCTCCCCATGGTGTCCTGTCTTCTTCTTTTTGATAACCCAGATGGTCATCACATGGTCTCACATGATTCTTGGGGGTATTTTAGTACTAACAACATTAAATGTTTTCATTATGGAATGGTACTCCATAATGAAATTCCTGGGCAGGCAAGCCCCTCACAGATTTGTGGAGTTCTTCTTCATTACATCCATGTGTCTTCCACAGGCTCACGTTTCAAATGCTTCTTCTCAAGATGGTGGAGCAGTTTTGGGAGGGTTTGGGAGCTTTGTGAAGTGAAGTCTGGCTGGTGAGAGGAAGAAGCACGGTATTAGGATTGGGCTCTTGAAGTTCGTAGCTTGTCTGCTAGATCTGGCTGTTCTCTCTGCTAAGACATGGTTGGCCACTTCCTTGCGCTCCATTCTAAGTTGAAATACTGCAGAATGGTGAGCTAGAATCCATTCTCTTTAGTTGTTCTGTCAGTTGTTCTGGTCCTAATGATATCAATGAACCCTAACCCTAACCCTAACCCAAGGACACAGAATAGAACTCAAGTCTCTGAATCATGTGGGCAGGGTTACCTGATAATCTCAACTGGTTCTGAGGGGCCTGGTTATCTTTCTACAAAACCATCAGCTGTCAGCAAGCTAGGCAGGGCATGGGATAGTCAGCCAACTCAGCACTGCGGGTCATATCTATCTCTTCTGTCACTTTCCTGGTATGTTACCACAGCCAGATCATCAAGAGTGAGCTGCCTGCTCTGACTATGGATGGGGCTTTCTTAGGCTCCCATTCCTCTTTCCAGCCAATAGGCATCGACCAAGTGTCTCCTAGAGGCCAGGCCTTCTGCCAGGAAAGACCAGTGACTGCAGAGAGGATGTTATGTTAGCAAGTGGCAGGAGAGAATAAGGGCAGTCCACACCACAGTCAATGATTGTTTTGTAAGGACCTGCCTTGAGCAGACAGGAGAAAATCCTCTACTACCCAGAGAGTCTGAGAGACAGGGGGAAAAGCTTGTCAAAGTGTCCACCGCAACAGCAGGCTCAGGAAACAGTTTTTTTTTGGTACCTTGAACAGAGAAGTTTTACATTTGGGATAGATTTCATATTTTTCCAATAACAAGGATCTTCCTCTCAAGTCTTAGCTCGTGGGGTTGGTTTTATGTTCTATTAGGCACCTGTAGGGGGCGCTGTATAGACATTTTCCAGGGCTGTGCGCTGGCACACGGTTGTTTTCAAGTGGGCTCCCAGGCAGCTCTGCAGAGGCAAGCTTAACCACCTTCAGGATAATGGGAACGCCGGGCTCCTTATTTATAGCTACCGGAGCGTAGTGCAGTAAGCA
>NW_026596051.1:36437471-36457868 GCF_907164565.1 Psammomys obesus
CCTCTGGCTTAAAATGGGCTGTTCTTCTCAACGTAATCTTTTCCCCCTCTAGCAAACAAATTGGCTAAGTCAGGGTGGGCAGCCGTGGCTTTCATCAGCCCTGGATAGATGGAATGGTGGCTTGCGCAATGGGGCGTACAGACTTTCCGGCTGCGATCTTCTGTACACATTTATCAGCAAGCAGGCGTGGGCGATGCTGCCGGCGGGAAGCAGCCCCTGAGAAAATAGTCACCTTTGTAAGTAAATAATTCCCAGTCCTGGGAGCAGCTGGGCTGTAACGCAGAGAGCAACAGCCAGTCTCCATTCAGCTGCATTTACACTGATTTTGAGCTGTTAGCAGGGTCCCAAGTTCCTGATCCTTAAGGAGGGCCGGGCCTCTGGCCACAGGGGCGGGGTCCCGGATCTTCAGACCTCTGTGCCTTTGGAAGGGGAGACCTTGAGGGCCTCTGCAGTTGATCACTGACTGCTCCAGGGACCAAGAAGGCTGCACCTGGCGAGGGAGGGCATGCATGCAAGTTCTCTCAAGAGGCCTTCATTTTCTTGCGTGGAAATTTTGATTGTTATTATATTTTGTCTTTCTGACATTTAAACTGCGCTTGTTATGTTTGACATTGATTACCTAGCAATGGCAGCTCCTTCCCAGGGCCCCTGCTTTTCCCCACGTAGAAAATTAGTAGGTTTAGCTTCATAGAGAAATTGAACAAAAAGCACAGAGTTGATGTTGTATATTCCCCCCCCACCCGTCATTAACATCTTGCCCTGAAGACAAATGACTTCCACAGCTGATGAACCAATATTGCTATCCACAGTTCGAAGGCAATGCTGTATCCCTTTGTATTGTACAGATCACAGCGGTGCCCCAGATGCTAATTTTGTTGTCGTTATTTTTAATTTTCCCTCTTTTTTTGTTTGTTTGCTTTGTGCTGAGACTTGCACCCCTTCATGCTAAGCACACTTTCTGCAACTGGGCAGCTCCACCCGCTCTGGTCTTTCCGTCACTGCAGCATCTGCCTCTCCATGTCAAGAGTTTCCTCCTGGGAGCATAGAGCACCTCCATCACGCAGTGCCCAGGCTGGAACCGCCTGAGAACAATGGAGTTGTTCTTGCTCACTGGGACAAACAGAGCTGGTTCGTGGTGCCAACGAGGGGATTCCCTAGCCCCTGAGAGGTCGCTGCGAGCAGTGTGGAGCAGTGGCTTTTTGTCCCCAAACACTCAGGTAATGTTTCTGCTCACCACCTTTCTCACTGATGTGTGTCTTCAGCTACTCAGAACAGTGGGCATTCACCAAGGCAGTTATTGTGGCCAAGGCATGGCCATGCCACTCTGCTTGGATAGTCAGTGGCCAAAGGAATGGGCCTGTCCTGTCCTGACTAGAACTACAGTGCTGGAGGGCAGGGTTGCTTCTGGATGGTGATGCCTCAGATCTGCTGCGGCTTCGGTGAGGCTTCTATGTCGGTGCCCAGTGAGGCTTCACAATGCTCAGAGTCTTTACAGGCTCTGAGGCCTCTCACTCAGCATGTTATAAGCAATGCTCTTTTTTTCATCTTCGGCAGTTTTTCTCCCAGTCAGTGTGATTCCCTTAGACTGCTGCTCCACCGCTCACACTTCTCCAGGGGCCTTCCTTTACATCTATCTCCTTTGTCTTGTCACCCTCTAAGAAGTCCTTTCTTCTTTTCTTTCTCAGTGGAGGGTACACTTATCCCAGAGAGGGACAAGGCTGGGGAATCTGATGGTAGGGGCTGCTGCTGCCCCATGAACCCTCTCCTAAGCACCGAGGCCCAGATTGTGGTGCTTGGAGGCAAACCAGGATGGACATGCCTTTTGTGTGGAGGACACAGCAAGGAAGAGAAGACAGAAGCTTGAAGAAGTGACTTTGAGGCAGCCAGGGTGGAGTGGAAGAGGTGTAGGCTAAGGGATCTGACGTGGAACAGACAGGCCACAAGAACGGCTGTTTTCTAAACCATGCAGACGTCCCCTGGATGCTTCTCAGAATTCTGGGGAGGAGAAGCTCCCAGAAAGCCTAATATGGGGCTTAGACTGCACCGGGAGGGTCCGGAAGTTTTGTCCAGAGGATCTTATATACACACCTTACTGGTGTAAAAACAGGTTAAGTGATGTTAGGAAAACAACCAAGAACACATACTTGCAAAGTGCTGAGATTTGAACCCAAGACTAGAGCTCTCCTTGATTTCTCCCATTGCAGATCCTGAATCTCTCTGCCTGGAGTAACTAATCTAGGTGAGATGTTCATTTTTTAAAAAAGCATTGATGGGGGCTTGATATGCTGGTTCATATCTGCAACCTCAGAAGTCAGGAGGCTGAAGCAAGAGGATGGCTCTAAGGCTGAGGCCAGCTTGGTCTGCAGAGTGACACCCTTTTTCTGAGCAAAATGCAGTAAAGGGAAACAGGAGCTGATGGTGGAGCCCTGTGACCCCACCCACTGGGAAAGCTGATTCGGGAAGATGGCAGATTCTCGACCTGCAGAGTAATGCAGGTGTGGGCAGGACTAATCAAAAGCATCCTTTACAGAACATTTGCTGGGCTTCTGACAGGGTTTGAGGCAGGGGAGCTGCCCAACAGAGAAGATGAAGAGAGTTACAACTACACAGCCCATCTACGTCTCTGGGCCTCAGCTTTCAAGTGTATAATATGAACATACTGAATGGTCAGGATTTACGTTCCAGAACTTTCGGTATAAAGCTAATTTTATCCCATGTTAGAAATGAAATTTTCTCTAGGATGTAAGTTTTACGACATAGCCCAAGCTAGCCCCAAACTCACTATGTAGCTGAGGGTGACCTTGAACTTTGGGGTCTAAAGATACTACCTTCTGACTGTCTGGGATTACAGGCCTGCATCACCATCCCCAGTTTATGCCATGCCAAGGACTGAACTCAGATACTTATGGGTGCTACCTGAGCAATTTTACCAACATAGGGCTAAGTCCTGAGCCTTCAATTTGGTGGTATTGCCTGGAAAGTAACCTTGGCCTCTTCTAACAATCTGATTGACAGCTGGAGGCCATGTTCTTTCTTTCTTTCTTTCTTTCTTTCTTTCTTTCTTTCTTTCTTTCTTTCTTTCTTTCTTTCTTTCTCCTTCCTTCCTTCCTTCCTTCCTTCCTTCCTTCCTTCCTTCCTTCCTTCCTTCCTTCCCTCCCTCCCCCCTCTCCCTCCCTCTTCCTGTGTAACAGTCTAATGAAAGCTGTATATGAGAGGCCTCTACTCCTGCATCTTCTCAGTTGTTTCTTCCTTGTATTTGCCCTTCTCCTTTCCTACTCCTTGAGACTTGGCTTTCCTCTCCAGGATCTTCTTGAGGTCTTTGTCCAGCTTTAGGCTGGTGATAACCACCTTGCTGGGGTGGATGCCCATGTGGACGGTTGTGCTATTAGCCTTTTCTTGATGAACTCGCTCAGTGCAGATGACATACCTGGACTACTTTGCCAATCTCCTGGCCTTTGTAGCGTCCTTGGACAACCTGACCTTCATTATCCTTTGGAATGAGCATGGAGTGAACATTATACTTCTGTCTCAGCTCTTTGGAAAGAGGGGAAGACATGATCTTCCCCTGGATGTGAGACGGTGCATTGAAATGCCCCTTGTGGTTCTTGCTTCAGTCAGAAATCACAAAGGAACTGAACTTTGTTTTGGCAGCTATGATCTGGCAATGGCCACAAAAGGACCCATTTCCTTTTTTTTTAATATTTTTTTTATTTTTAAATAATTTTATACATTCACTTGTATCCCAGCTGTAGCCCTCTCCCTCTTTCCCTCCTAATCCTCCCCTCCCTCCCTCATCTCCTCCCTGCCCCCTTCTGAGTCCACTGAGAGGGGGTGTACTCTTCTCCTTCCATCTGGCCCTAGCTTATCAGATATCTTCAGGATGGCTGAAATGTCCTTATCTGTGGCCTAGCAAGGCTGCTCCTCCCTCAGGGGGAAGGGGAAGCTCATGAGTTCATGTCAGAAACAATTCCTGTCCCCCTTACTAGGGAACCCACTTGGATACTGAGCTACCATGGGCTATGTCTGAGCAGGGTCATTTCCTTTTCAAAAAATGGAAAAAGGAGAACTGCTAAGAAAGCCTCATATCTATCTATCTATCTATCTATCTATCTATCTATCTATCTATCTATCTATTTTATAAGTTTCCTTTCTTTCTTCATCCTACAAAGATCTCAAAGCACAGCCAGACTCGAGTCCTGTGAAGCTGAAACAGGCCTATCCCAGGTAAGGCTGGAGACAAAGGCATGGCTGGGATGATGGCCTATGTGTGTCTCCAGTAAACTCCCTGGGCATGACCTGGTTACTCTGGGGACCCACTGCAGGCATCACATTCTGTCTTGGGTGCACACTACAGACTTGTTTATAAATTACCCTGCTGATTGAAGCTGGCATGGTGATCTCAACCCTCCTGTGAGCCCAGAGGGAAGCCAGCACATAATTTGAAGGCACCCTCTTTATTCATCCCAGGGAACAGCGCCTGTTGGGAAGCTTCCTACCCTTCCTTTATGCATGGGCAGTTGCTTTTGACCTCTGGCCTATGAAAGAACTTCACGGGAACCAAGCCACAATTCAGCCAGGGACTTAGTGAGATCATGGAGTCTGAGCAAGAGGCATCCTCTTGGTGTGCCTCTCCACCTGGCTGTACCTCAAGTTTCTTGATTGGAACTTTGACAGACAGAATAAAAATGCCTGCTGTACCTCAGACCAACTTCACAGGAAGCTATGAGGGCGAAGGCCCAAATCACTCTTTTATGAAGTTCTTGAAGTAGTTTTGATGTGTAAGTGGGCCCGCAAAATGCCCACTGGATGAAGGTACTGATCAAAGAACTGTGTTTAAAAAACTACTTCCTGTGGGTTTTCTTTGCTTTATTGAAAGCTCACATTTTTATTTTAAAAATTAAAAAGAAAACCTGAGCACTTTTAGCTTTGATCATTGATTGATAATCAGAATCCCCATATAGTCTCTTCCTCACCATAATGTCCAACATAAATGCTGCTTTCCATATCAAATAACAGACTTTGAATAACAGAGACTCAAATTTCATCTCTTAGAGATATTCTCACTAAGTAGACTCATGCACAGACCTAGTTTTGGCAAGAATTATGGTACTTATTACATGCCTGGCTTCCTGTGGCCCAGCAGTGTGGCTAGGCTGCTTTCCTCCTGCCTTGTGAAGTCTGTTTGCAGGTTTCTAGGGTGTTCCTGTGGGTAGAGCCTTTCTGTATTGGGGATGTGCCCACAGGCAATCTGTGTGAGTGTGCATGCAGACGGGCCCCAGGAAGAGGCTTCATGTCAGTCCTGTGCAAATCATCTTGAAATACAAGAGCTGTCTTCCTCCATCTCCATTTCCTTCTAAAAAATATCTTCAGCTATGTGTAAATCCACTTTCCAGCTTATTTTTCAGCTTCTTAAATACAGAAACATCTCACTAGGGGGCACTTCAAGACTGAATTAAAAAAAATCCACAGTCACTTGGTGACAATAGATTCCACTTCACCATTAACTAGGTAAACAGTCCTGCACAAAACAAAATATAAAAAATACATAAGGAATTAAATATGTATTTAGCTGAAACTGTGATTCAATTTCTCTGGGCTGTTTTCTATGCCTGTTTCCTTGAAGCTGGACACGGGAGGAAAGCGGCACTCTGGGCTTTCTGGAAATTTGGACTGGAAGATTAGAATAATAATGATCACAAGAATAATCATAATAGTCTCTTATCTGGCTTAAGATAGACACATTGCTTACGCCAGTGTTTTTATACAACTGGATGAGCCTTTTATGCAGATTTGTATTAAAAAAAATTCTTAGTTTCTTCATTCCCAGACAGTCTTAATAAGGGAGCTAGCGGCTTTCAGCTGGAGGGTTGCATTGAGGATTTTTCTGCAGAGAACAGGAGATCTGCAGGGGCATCTGGGACCTAAGTTGGAGACCTGGCCTGTCTACCTGACAGTGTAACCTTGCCCCTCTGTGGTTCTCTGCATCCCCAGGTGAAAACGCTTGTATTTCATGTCTCCAGTCTGACCTGCTCTCTCTCTTCAGCTGTTTCTATGAGGTTGGGTTATACACAGTGACTTTTTTTCTGCATGTCTGGAAGAGCAGTGGTACCAGAGGCAGCTCCGAGGAGAGAGAAAGATGGAGAGAGAGACAGAGACAGAGAGAGACAGGGAAAGGATGAATATAGTGTGAGTCCTGGTTCTTGATTTGCTGGCTACCATGCAAGATGTGATGGTTTCAGGAGCCTTTGAAACACCAGTGCCAGTGAATGAGATCTAGAGGCCACAGGTGATCGAGCGGAATGAGACTTGAGGCTCTGGTACAGTAGATGTCTTCCTGGCAGGCTGAGTATTTGATGTAGAGACAGACACAGATCAGGAGAAAACCAGCGGGAGTGGAAGAAGCATCACAGGTTAGGGTGACATTCGTTCCAACAAACCAAGAATGGCAAGGAGGGCCAGACCCACCAGCAGCGGGGGACAGCCTTGAGACAGGTCCTCTTGCCTGGTCCTCTCATTTTGTTGACAAATCGATCTCAGCTTTCTATACTCCAAGACTGGACAGCACATTTCTGTTGTTTGAGGCCACCAGTTTGGGGTACTTTGTTATGACGTCTCTGTGCAGGGGAGCACTTAAGCTCAGCCTTCTTTCCTGTAAGGGTGCTAGCCTGATCTAATGGGTGGCTGTTTGGGGGAGCTGCTAGCACAGGCTGGCCACCTGCTGGGGCTCATCGGCTCAGAGGATAGTGAGGATGGAGGAATGAATAAAAACCACCTATATTAAGTAGCTGCTAGAAACTGTGCATGCTGATCTTTAGTTCATAGCAGTAACTGTTTTACTGCTAAGAGAATGAAGACCCTGAGAGGTTAGCCATGCTGAAGGCTACAGATCGAGGAGGTGATAGACATCTAGCTGTGGAATTTGTCTCTGAAATCTGGACTCCTATTGTTCTTAGAACCAAGTGTCATTTGCCTACGTGGATAATTCTTCCTTTTTCTATCTCCCTCCCTTCCTTCCTCCTTCTTTTCCCTCATCTATCCCTCTCCCTCCCTCCATTTCTCTTTCTCTCCTTCTTTCCTTTATCTATCTGACAGAAGAAAATAATAAAATCTGCTTTATTCTAGTAAAGGATTGTTAGACTAGGCTCTACAGAACTATGACTCAACTTTCTAGAATGGTGCAGTTTCCTGGAAGAGTGTTGAATAGTAGAATCCAGAAGACTGTTAAAAGTGAGGCTATACAAAGACAATGGACATCAGAATCCAAACCCTGAGTATGAAGGACTGAAATACTAGGCTATCCTGCAAGAGGTAGGTTCTATGCAGCCGTTGAATATGTTTTTCTTGCAGTTTGCATCACCCAGTCCTTCTAAAGAGAGGCAGGCTCACTCCGTATCTGCTCTACTGGGGCTTTCTTGGCAATGCCAGCATGTCTCCATCATGTGTGGTTTTGGACCAGCTGTAAAATCTTCATCTTCACTATGGACTTTTTTGAGGCACTGACCTCAGGAGGTTTTTAAAATGTATTTTTATTCCTGAGCTATCACTATGCCTTTCAGAATACTCATTTCCTAGGACTATCATAGCATCCTGAAACAAATTGTGTGACTTAAAACAAGCAAACAATCATGAATATATCCTTTTGATTAGAAGGCCTGAGGAATCAAAGTGTAGCCAAGGAGACAGTTTCTCTGAAGGCTCGGGGAAGCGTTCTTTCCTCTCTTGGCTTCTCATTGTTGCCATACCCCTTGAGTTTTGAGGCTGTGGGAATAGAGCTTAAGCCTCTGAGGACTTCCCAGATTTCCTGCGAATTCTAGCTCAGGTTGACTCTGTCTCAGCTTGATTACATGTACAAAGACCCTATTTCAAAGTAAGGTCACATTTTTTAAGTTACAAAACAACATTCACAAGTTAGCAACATGTCATTTGAGGGAACCTGACTGAACTCCCCGTCCTGGGTGAGAGCTGCAAAGATTTCCTTTGGAGGCTCTTGCCAGGCTTCTTCCTCATAGTGAAGCACAGTCGTGCATTTCTCCTGGAACTCGGGAGACTGTGGAGCCTTGTTCTCACTGGCTCTGGCTGACAAGCACAGGGACCCTGCCAATGGGCCTGCAAGCCTGCATAGGAATGAGATTGGGCTCGCTGAGTTCCCGAATGTGGGGGAGACAGAATAAAAAAGTCCTTCTCTTGGGATGTCTCGTTCCATTTAGCAGCTCTCAGCCCAGTGCTGGGGTTAAGTCCCCGTTTCCACTCCTGAGTGCTCAGCTCTGGGCCTTGCACCTGTCCCTCTTCATTTTCCACTTCAGCTCTGGCTAATGATGTTGGCCAGCAGATCTGAGGGGTGGGGGAATGTGTCCCAACTACAAATCAGTTTGGGGAAGCCACAGCCCTCTCACTGAGTTAGGACCGAAAAACCCCAACGCAGCTGTTGAGTGTAGCCTACCTAGTGCCATGCATGCTCTGGCTGTGGATATCCCTAGGGAAGAGATTGTTCTCATCATGTGAACCTCCTAGAAAACAGCCAGAGCTACAGAAACGGCACGAGACACCACCACCGCCACATGCACTTTTCTTTTCTTAGGTACTTATCCGTTCTTTCCATAAAACAGGAGCTATTTAGATCTGTTGCCTTTTGACTGTCTTTTCAAAGTGCGTGTCCAGTCAACTGCACGCTAGTCTTGAAAACACCATCTGCTTTCCGTTCTCCTCAGTACAGGGAGGTGGTGGAATGGGAGCGTAGCACGGTCTACGCTCTCGGGATCAGCAGCAATTGAGGAAGCGACCCACTTCCTTTTGGCGCAGCAGCTTTCTGCCTTCACTGGACACTCCTGCCCAGAACTCTGTTCTTCCCCGTCACCAGCCTGTTCTCCATCAGGGCACTCAGGAGCCATGCAGAGATGTTAAGTACCGAGGGTTGCTGGACACTTTTGTTGCTGTGCTCTGAAAAGCCGACTGCTTTTTACAAACACATTAAACATTAATACCTACAGAATGGGCAGTTTTATAGTGTACAAGCACGCGTTTCCCGGACATGGATTTATTTATTTTTTATTAATGTAACCTTAGCATGCCACATATTTCTCTCTGAGCTCCAGATCTGAAAGGCCCTGGCTGGACCTGATGAATTCTTTATGATTCCATTTAAGACCAAGGGAACCAATGAACTCACCCCCATTTACATTTCAGTGGAGTCTCATAAGTAATGCATGTGGGCATGCTGCTCGACTTTCCTACTGTCGCTGGGACAGCCTTTAATACCTCATCACATGGGCGACCTTTTCAGCAGGCAGGGAACGGAGGCGTGTTCTCAGACTGCTGTCTTTTTCTTGCCTCAACTACTTGAAACTTCCCCTGTAGCCAGGGGCAGGCTGATCCTGAAGGGCCATCTCCGGAATGCTTTCTCTTCTCATTTCCCTGCTTGAACCTGTTTGGTCTGTGGCTTGTGCCACCACCTCTAAGTAATGCCTTGAGAGTGCTGTTGTAGCCAGCTGGCAGAAGCCTGAACTCCTGGTGGCTGTTACACTGGGGGATTGTAGTGTTCTTTCTCATCTGGCTTTCCTGAGGTGACATCCATGGGGCAGACCTGGTGTGGGTGTCTTCATATCCGTCCCCTGTGCAGTGGTGCCATCTTTACATGGCCTAAGTCATATTAGCCCACAACTTGCATAGAATCTTCCAGTGCTCCCCAGTCTTTGACTTATGCCTGGACTGTGAATTCCAGACTTGCCAGCTTCTACAGGCTTCCTACACCAGGTCTTTAAAGAAAAGTCTCTCTATAGTAGTACTTATATATCAGCTCTCTCTCTCTCTCTCTCTCTCACACACACACACACACACACACCACACTTTAGGAATCTTGTTCTAAGAACTTAACTAGCATGTTGCAAGGAAGCTCACGCTACACGGACATGCTACATGTGACATTGATTCAGCCAGCCAGCCACCCCAGCATAGAGGCCAGCATCAGGACTGCAGCAGCAGCTCCAAGCACACAAAACTCCAACATTGCCTTAGCGGCCCTGAATGATGTCTGTTCAAACCAGGTAGGGCACCAACAAAAGATCAAAGAGTAGTTCCACCTAAATCTAGCTAGTGAACTACTGAGTTTCTTGGGGTTGCTTATAGAAGTTCGGGGTGGGGTGGGGTGGGGCTTACTTCCAGGAGGAGGAGTCACTCAAGGGACAGCTGCCTCGCTTAAAAAAAAAATCTACCCAGGATGAGCATGGGTGATGGTTGGTGAAGGCTGCATTCTTGTAGCTCCCTGCACAGTTTGCAGACAGCTCAGTGGCCAGAGTGTCCTCTCCCCAGCATTTCTTATTGCTCACATACCCTTGTAGGGTGTGGCCTTGTGAATCTTAATTTTCAAGAGCTTTCTGGCCTTCTAAGTTTCTTTTGCATCCCTGGTCAGGCATGTTTCTTTCTGAATCTAAGGAATGCCTCTCCTCCCCGAGGAGGGAATGTTCCCTTTCAAAGGAAATAGCTAGACAGAATGAGGTGGTCCCAGGATCCCTCCTTCAAGATGCCCCAAGGGGTAAGAGGAACAGAGAGGAGCTGTTTCCACTGAGTCTGGCCTTCCTGAATCTTTCTCACAAAACCAATCATCATTATTATTGAGAGCTACTGTTTTTTGGTTAATTTTAATGAAGCAAACAAAAAATATGACAGGAATATTCTCTGCTTTATACTATTAGCTTTATACTTTATATTATTTGTCATTTTGTTAATTATCTGTCTCCTCCATTAAATATATATTCCCAAGGAAAAGAATATTTTTTTCTGTTTTGTCTATTACTACATTTTTAGTGCCTATAAGTATGTGGCTTGTAGGCTGCCAGTGAATATTCCTTCCATTAATCCATTGAATGATTTTTTTTCTTCCCTCCCACTTCCTTCTATGTTTCAAGTTTTCTTTTCTCTAATTAATTCTCTTTCTTGATTCTTCCTTTGAAAATTGTTTTGTAACCACTCAAATGGTGCATGAATAGGTTTCCTTGTGAAAACCAAAATGCTTCGGATAAAGCTAATTTCCCTTCGTTTGCAATCTGCTCTCAAACATGGTCCCGCTTCTTCACTTCCACTTCTTTAATTCTGATTCTGTCTTCCTCCCATCCCTCAGCACCCCCAGGATGGATGGGAACCATATCCATCATGGATCAGCACTTGCTGTGCATGCCGCCCCTATTCTGACACTGACCTGGGAACTCTGGAGTCTGGATAGCTGCTCTGCATCAGTTTCCTTTTCTAGCACTTCCTTCACATTATAGTTGGCTGTCTTCAAATGCTACTTTGAGGAAAAACTTGCCTTCAAAGCTTCCAAGGACTCCTTATTATTTAGAATTCAAAGTCTGAGCTGTAACCTAAGTTTAACCTTTTATATTGCAAGCTACAGTAGTTTAGATCTTTAAGTCCATCAGAGGTGAATGCATTCTGTAGTCTTGGTCTATGGTTGGGTAATTCTGGGAGGTGGCAGCTTCTTTATTTTTAAATTTTTTTTTTTACTATTAATTACACTTTATTCATTTTGTATTCCCCCATAAGCCCCTCCCTCCTCCCCTCCCGATCCCACATTCCCTCCCCCTTCCTAATGCATGCCCCTCCCCAAGTCCACTGATAGGGGAGGTCCTCTTCTCCTTCCTTCTGATCTTAGTCTATCAGATCACTTCCGGAGTGGCTGCATTGTCATCTTCTGTGGCCTGGTAAGGCTGCTCCCCCCTCAGGGGGAGATGATCACAGAGCAGGCCAATCAGATTATGTCAGAGGCAGTCCCTCTTCCCATTACTATGTAACCCACTTGGACACTGAACTGACATGGGCTACATCTGTGCAGGGGTTCTAGGTTATCTCCATGAATAGTCCTTGGTTGGAGTATGAGTCTCTGGGAAGTTCCCTGTGTTCAAGTTTTCTGGTTCTGTTGCTCTCCTTGTGTGGTTCCCGTCCTCTCCAGCTCTTACTATTTCCCACTTCTTACATAAGATTCCATGCACTCTGCCCAACAGTTGGCCATAAGTCTCAGCGTCTGCTTTGATTGTCTGCAGAGCAGAGGCTTTCAGAGGCCCTCTGTAGCAGGTTCCTAGGTTGTTTCCTGTTTTCTTCATCTTCTGATGTCCAGCCTCTTTGCCTTTCAGGATGGGGATTGAGCATTTTAGTCAGGGTCCTCTCTCTTGCTTAGTTTCTTTAGATGTACAGTTTTTAGTAGGTGTATACTATGTTATGTCTATATGAGTGAGTATATACTGTGTGTGTCTTTCTGCTTCTGGGACAGCTCACTCAGGATGATCCTTTCTAGGTCCCACCATTTACCTACAAATTTCATGATTTCCTTATTTTTCATTGCTGAGTAATACTCCATTGTGAAGATATACCACAATTTCTGCATCCATTCCTCAGTTGAGGGGCATCTGGGCTGTTTCCAGCTTCTGGCTATTACAAATAAAGCTGCTACAAACATGGTTGAGCAAATGTCCTTTTTGTGTACTTGAGCCTCTTTTGGATATATGCCTAGGAGTGGTATGGCTGGGTCTTGAGGAAGCGCTATTTCTAGTTGTCTGAGAAAGCACCAGATTGCTTTCCAAAGTGGTTGTACCAGTTTACATTCCCACCAGCAGTGGAGGAGAGTTCTCCTTTCTCCACAACCTCTCCAGCATGTGTTGTCACTTGAGTTTTTGATCTTGGCCATTCTGATGGGTGTAAGGTGAAATCTCAGGGTCATTTTGATTTGCATTTCCCTAATGGCTAATGAGGTGGCAGCTTCTTAAGAGGCAAGGCCTAGGTCATTAGGGAGGTACCTTTGAAGAGGGTGGTCGGACCTCAGACTCTCCTCATCCTATTGAATTTCCTGGCCATAGAGTGTGTAGTTTTGATCAACATGTCTAAATATTATGTGTTAGCGTACCATAGCAGACTGGAACCATCAGTACTATGAGCCAAAATAAATCCATTCTTTATTTTACTGCATTGATTGATTATCTCAGGACTTTGGTTATTGTGGTGGAAAGCTGACTGACATCAAGCCTTTCCTTAGCTTCTCTTTCTTCTTTTCCATTGTGAATCACCTGCTCTGGCTGCAGTGGGAGCTTCCAGTGGGGCTGAACCATCTCTGTCTGCAAGGTTGCCCACCCTTTCTTAATGCCGTCCCTATTTAGAAGTTCCTGCCTCTCCCAGATACTGTCCCTATTCCTTCCTTCAGACAGTCCTCTCTGGGCTTCAGACATGTGCTGGTTTCTCTTTGAGGGTTCCTTCACGGGCTGCATATTGGTTTTCTGTGGTGTAAACAATGGTTTAGAGCTACTGAAGATGGGGCCATGCTGTACATGCTTTATGCTTCAGACATCCAAGGTAGTACTGAGGCTTTTAGAGGTTTCTGCCAGTGCTTCTATGACTATCCCACTGCCTTAAGGAGGGGACATTCTTGAGGGCCCTGTGGATTGATATTCATTTTCAAAACTTGAACCAGTGGCCAGAAGGATTGAAAGCACTGGAAAGCTGGTTGGTTTCTCCTCAATGGCTCCATTTTCCAGTATTTCTTGTCCAGAGTCTTTGGTGTTAAGAGCAATTGTTCTACTACACAGAATGCAAAACATTGTTCTATAGGAATGGTTTGAGGATTATAGAATCGTGACAACATACCTTATCTGCCTTTGATAGGGGACAATGCAGAGCTTGGGGCAAAGGAGGGAGAGAGTCCGTCTTCACTGATGGGGCTGTGGTGGTTCCTCAGAGCACTAGAAACTTCGTCATTTACTGATTAGTGTTTTTGAGCATCTTTGGGCATAGGATAGGGAAGTGGCCAAAGAAGCCATGTGGATTTGCCTTCAGTGAGCTTATAGTCTACTAGGAGAAACAGATAGAAAACTGGCAAGTAAATTCTAACCCAACATGGTCGGAGTGATGATTGCAATAAGTTAGGAAACCATGATCACATCAAGGGGACATGGGCCTAGAAAGTGGAACACTGAAAATATAAAGTTTGCCAGAAAATCTGCCCAAGGAGGCACAGCACAGTGACTTAGAGCAGGGAGAAAAGGGAGCCAAAGGCAGATGGAGCTTAGGTCAGAAGAGGAGAGAGGATGGAATGTAGCAGGGCAGAACGGCCAGCACACTCCCAGGAACTTGGGATCTGTCTACAAGGGCAAGACTCCACAAATGGAAATGTTGTTAAAACTAAATCTTGTTCCCACAAGGATCAGGGGAAGGCCAGGCCAGCTGTCTGCACTTGAAACACCTGTGATGAGGTTCTGCTTGTCCTCTTGTGGGTACAGACAGTGGAATGGCATGTGGGCCATTGTCACATTGGTGTATTGGGAACACAAACCAGATATTGCTGTGATATAAAATATATGTGGTGTGGTGGGGAGGCTTTCCTTAGCCTATCCCAGGGACCACCACACCATTAGCCAAATGTCTCTCTTCTTTCCACTCTCCTTGTATTTGTCCTTGGCTTGAAGTCTCCTTCTCCTCTCCCTGCTGCCTCCTTCCCAGGCCACCTTCCCCCACCTCTATCTTATATAGAGGAGCCCTGTTTGCCTCTGTAATCCCAAGACTGCTGATCTGAGGACCCGAGTAGGTTTATCAGAGCATTCAAATGACAACATAGATCCTTCCCCAGGGGGAAGGCTCCTCATACCAGCCACTGAGAAGGAAAATGTCACTGTAGGGGAAGATAAAGGAAGCCTAGGAAGAGTGGTGACAGGAGAGACGTCCCCACTCCTAAATACCCTGGAGTCCCCCTTCTCTGGGCTCTTGTTGCACATTTTCAGGTAGTGAGCTCACCAGCAGAGTAGAGAAGCTACTGAGAGCTGGCATTCTGAACCAGCCTGAGCTTGTCTCTTTCTCTTTTCCTTCTATTTCCCATTTTACCCTTCGTGTCCAGCACAGGCTCACTAAAGGTTTATTCCAGTCTAGAAGGGGAATGAGACATTCAGTAAGGAGAGAACTATTTTCTAGATTGTTGTGAGAAATTTTGAGGGGCCTGATGTCCACTGACTCCTGACTCCCAGGCAATCTTCATCTCCCATGGCGACAACGGGCATACTGTACCATAAGCTCTCCCATTGGATACAGGTTCAGATAAAGCCACTTCTATAGGAGTTTTGGTCTTGAGACCAGACCCTTGTTAATCTCTGCCTAGTGAAGTAGGCTGGATGCCAGGACAATGGCTCTGAGGAAGGGCTGTTTTCTGTGCCCCCATGTGAATGTAAAGAAAAAGGAGTGTGCAAGAGAGAAGAGTCAAGCAAAACCCACACCCCCAAACAGAGGAATTTCCAAGAGTCTGGAGCTGTTCCACTGCAGGCTCTAGATGCCCTGGCCCTGGGTGCCTCCCTTTCTGCCCTCTCACTTCAGGGGCTCACAACTGACAAAATCTACCCCCCCCCAAAAAAAAACTGATTTGAATTGTGCTTCTGTTGCATGTAACTAAATTGTTACAAGGAAGAGCTAACACAGGATACAATAGGGTGCTTTACAGTGGCTTCCTTGGAAATAGACAAACAGGTGCAGGTTTGGGAAGAAGGCCTGGGAAGTGCCCAGCCCAGTATCTGCCAGTGAGCAGAACCGGGATATGTTCCCTTCCGCTGCATTAGCTTCTCTTCCTGGAAGCCCATGTCAAGTCCGCCTCTGGAAAGCAGAGTCACTCTGAAGCAGACTATGTGCGCCCTTGCGGAGGCTCAGTCCCTTGAGTGCTAGGAAGCCATGTGGGTCAGCTAATGCCTCTCTCCTGTCCTACTTGGCCGTGGGCTCTGAGAGAATATGTCCTTAATACATAGCCAGAATCACATCAGGAAGGTCTGAGTCAGAGGCATGAAGACGGGGAACTCTGTTACTGGAAAAATCAAAGCTTGTAAGAGAATAGGTTTTATGTGGGGCACCAGTCATGGGTCTTTGTTTGATTGCTTTATTGAGACCTGGTCGGGCTTAATCTTCTTGAGCTCTCAGTGTGCTTCCTCCTGGCATCCGCAGGTTAAAATCTCCACTTCCCTTCACTGGGCCTTTGGGAAGTGATTAGCCTTTATGAATGAGATTAGTGTCCTCAGCTGAAGAGGCCCCAGGGACACCTTCAGCTTTGACACAGCCTATGGAGGGAGGGACACAGCTAGGAGGTGTCATCAATAAACCATCCCAAACAGGTGAAGACTGTCACTTTATCATTGCCCAGAACAAGTCCCTGAATGTAAAGTAGCCCAGCCCCCTAGCTTTTTGCATATTTCCTTTCTAAGTGGTTGGCCATCCATTGATCCCTGACTTCTGTTAGCAAAGCATGCTTTGAATAAGCCATTACACAAGACCCAGGTTTGCCTTTAAGTTGTTTAGAGCCCTGTCTTGTGGGACAGTTGCTAAGTCCCAGAGTGCGTTGGGTAACTTTACATGAGGGGAAAAAGCTACAACAGTTAGTCATTAAATGAATCAAAAGCACTCTAAAAACTAACTTAAAAAATATATATATGGGAGGCGGACGGGGCGAGCCACACAAGAGCTTTACTGGCAGTTTAGGGACAGCTGTCATCAGAAATTCGAAGACTCTGATGTCTGTATGGAAGTCCCAGCAAGTGTCCGGGCTGGGGCTGTGCCGCCCCACTGATTACCATGCAGGCTGCACAACATAAATGGTTGTAACCTTTCGGCAAAGCACAGAGTCAGGGATTGTTAATCCCTAGGGAAGTTATTCACGGCCATAGTGTCAGCCTGATCGGTATAATTCTTGCTCTTATTCTCTGATTTAAAAAGAAAAAGTGTGAGGTTCCTGTCTGGACAGTAGCCCAGCCTCCTTTTCGTTGTGGGCACATTAGTAAAATTGATCTCTGTAAGAGTTCTTCAAGGCAAATTACTTAACAGCATCATTTAGGGTGGTGTGGTGGGAGAGAAGTTGGTGGGACCAGGATTCAGGCAAGTTGCTAATGCTTAGATTTAGTGAGGCCTTCACATTTTACAAAACAGCCCTGGCCACTGCCTGGTGGAAGGCAGCTGCTCTTTCCGCCTGGAAACAGCCCCTCAGTGGGCAGCTCTTGGCAAGAATTGCATTAAGGCAACTCATTTGCAGGTGATGTGAATTTTATGTATTCCTTTCAATTCACACCTTGGGTTCCTCAGGGTAACGGCACAATTTAGACTGATTTTATAGTGGAGAGCTCTCAGCCTTTTGATTCCAGAGTTTTGATTTTTTTTTTTTTTATATTTATAAAATGTGCAATAGGGTGGGAAGAAAAGAAAAAAGGAAAAAGAAAAAAAAAAGGTAAATAGAGTGGACTTGGGTATTACCAAACCTAAAAGCTGTTTTGCTGAGAGTCTTGAGACAGCATTGGACCCTTGGCACAGGCAGCAGGGTCTGGGGACAGGAGATCTTAAAGCAAAGGTTCGGTGGCATGAAGTTGCTTGGTACATGAAGCATCAGGGCTGGCCCGGGGCAGGATGAATGGTCCCCCTTGGGCCAGGACTAGCACCTGGAGCTCAACTTAAAGAGGCACTAATGGGCCCGGCAGCGAACAGTGCAACGTTTGAAACATTAAAATGTCTGCAGAGGCATGGGTGCTGAGTGAAGATGGGCTCTAACTGTCGCGTTTGAGTTATTCACCTTGCCCTCCTCAGCTGGCTTTCTTCACCCATGGGGCACACACACAGTTCCTGCCAGTGGCTACATCCTGCCATCACCTTGGCTAGGTACCAACGATGGGTTAGGGCACCCGTCCTGGCATGTTTCCCACTTTCTTCGTAAGAATAATGCCATGAGTCAGCTGCATTGTAGACTAACATCCACGTTTGATACCGTAGTTAGGTACCACACTGGTGACATGAATCAGGCAAGCAGGGAGCAGGGATTCAATTGGTCTGGGGAAATAATCATTCCTTCTTGGGACTCTTCGTCTCATTAATGGAGGAATTTATAAACAGACTCACACGGAAGCTCCACGGTAGTATTGTTAGGGTTTAAAAGAAAAACCTCAAGAAGAGGAGAATGAGAAGAAGAGAAGGGAAAAAAAAATTCATGCTATTAGGGTTCAGCTGGCTTGGAGGTCAGTCATATTTAGGGAAGGGAGATTTAGAGAAAGAGTAAGCAAGACTATGACAAAGGAAATCAAATAAAATCGCGCCTAATCAAAGTCCTGTCTCTATATGTGCCTATTGGAATGCTCATGAGCAAATAACTTAAATTCTCATTTTATCTCCATCTCTCTTTTTTCCTTAGTCCTCCCCTCCCTCTTACAACTCTAGATTCCTATTCTCTTTTTCCTATTTGCTTTTGACCAATTCCTATGAAACCCTTTTCAGGGCCTAGCACATGGTCAGGGTCTTACAGAGCACCCTATTCTTCAACACTGTGTGTGTGTGTGTGTGTGTGTGTGTGTGTGTCTGTGTGGTGTATGTTTGTATGTGGTGTATATGTTATGCAAATGTGTGTATGTGTGTTTATATGGTGAGTGTGTTTATGGTGTGTGTATGTTTATGTGGGATGTGTATGTATGTGTGTTGTATATGGGGTGTACGTGTGTGTGGTGTGTGTTGGTGTGTGTGTGAGGTATGTGTATGCGTGTATGCTGTATCTATATGTATGTGTGTATGTATGTGGTGTGGGTGGTGTGTATATGTGGTGTGTGTATGTGGTGTGTGTGCTGTGTATATGTGGTGTGTGTGCTGTGTATGATGTGTATGTATGTGTGTCTCTGTGTGTTTGTGTGTGTGTGTGTGTCCACATGTGCCCATATGGAGGTCAGTGATCAACCTCAGCTATTACTAAGGAGCCATACATCTTGTTTTATTAAAACAGGATCTCCTACTAGGATCTGGGGCTCAGTGATTAGAATAAGCTGTCTGGCTAGCAGGCCCCAGTGATTTGCTTGGTCTGCATCCTTAGTTGTGGGGTTACAAGCACAGCACAGCACAGCGGCTAGCTCTTTTTATGTGGCTCTAGGTATCCAGCCCATGTCCTCAGGCTTTCCAGGCAAGCCCTTCCTGACTGACCCAGCTCACCCCTGCGGGGCTCTTTTCCAAGCCTGCAGGCAATGGAATAAGAAGTTGCGACTACCAAGAACAACTGTGTGGTCTGTGACTACTTGGGCATTGGTCAGGCTCCAGAATTCCCCCCAGAGCTCTGCACTGCCCACAGACCTTAATGACATCATTAGCAGAATACAGAAGTGCCTGTGGGGTCCACAGCAGGGGGTGTCTCCTCAGTGATGGAAAACCCAGCAGCAAATGACAACCCTGCGTGCCTAGCGCTGTGGCAGCCAGGTTCACCTGTTGCTGGAGCGCAGGTCCCAAAGGTGGATATGCAGCTCTTCCTAAGGCACGGGATGGCCGGCCTTGTGCATGTTTGCCTCAGACAAGACTCGGCAGCTCCTTTTTTCCACTCTCAGCCTTTCGTCACATAAACAAAAAGATTTTGTGTGTTCCCTGCATTTACATGTTTTCATAGATAATGTTCAGTACCCCTGTGATTTGAAGCCTGTGACAAGACACACAATTAAACTCCTAAGCAACAGACACAGGAAAAACAAAGGCCTCCCCAAACCAAAAACCAACAAAGCCTGAGCGCGTCTTTGGGCTGTATACGTCCACAGTTCACACTGTGCTGAAAATGCAGATGCCAGGTCCACGGGGAGATGAAAATAACAGAGCAGCCCCAGTTCTCCCAAGGACCCTGAGTTTTGTGAAGTTCAAGGTAGGCATTTTAGGAATTCTGCATTTTCAAGCTTGCTGCCTAGGTGAGGACGGGCATGAAATTCAAATCTCCTGTTCTGCTGTCTCCCGCTGCTTCCCAGCTCAGTGAGAACCTTAGAACACCAGTTCCTTTTTACGCCTCCAGTTTATTCTGCACCGCGCCCTGAGGCAGTGCTCACACATGAGGGACGGTGCTACAGATGGCAGGCGCCCTGCTGCTTCCTGTGCCCGACAAGCAAAGGGCAGAGATAGACTGCGGGGCGGGGTGGGGGGGCAGAAGGGAAGGGTGGAGGCATCACAGGGGCCGGAGGAGGTGATGGGAAACAAGACTGCTTTAGAACTCAGTATGCAGAGTGGAAATGTAGATGGTCCAGTTTACGACAGCTCCACCAGACCTTCTTTACGTGGCCATGGCATGAAAGCCATGTGCACTGAGGAAAATCCAGACTTCAAATTTGTTTTTTTCGGCTGAAGAGTAAAGAAGATCCATTCTGTTTTGTTTTGTTTTGTTTTGTTTTCTGGATGTGTAGCATTCAGTGACTTGTTGGAGATGTTCTGCACTTTAGCGTGCACTAGGCTTTGTGAGGATGATTTGGCCCAACAGTAGGTTGAGGCATGTGTTCTGATCATGTTTACAGCTCGTTAGGGTGATCTCCAGTTGTCAGTAGGTTAGATTCAGCAAGTGCATTGTATGTGTGTATGTGTGTATGTCTCTGTGTGTGCCTGTGCATATGTCTCTGTGTGTGCCTGTGC
>NW_026596051.1:36457878-36596920 GCF_907164565.1 Psammomys obesus
TGTGTGTGCCTGTGCATATGTCTCTGTGTGTGCCTGTGCATATGTCTATGTGTGTGCATATGGGTGTAAGCTCATTAGGACACATGTTTATATATGCAGGAAGGAGGTCAACCTTAGGTGTCATTCCACTTGTTTTTTTTGAGACGGAGTCTCCCATTGGCTTGGAGTTCTCGGAGTAGGCTAGACCAGGCTTGCCAGCCACTGAGTCCTTGGGGTCCCCCTGACTCTGCCTCGGGAATGCTGCTGATACGAGTAAGTGGACAGCATGCCCAGGTTTAAATTTTTACCCCCAGGCTTGAACCCAGCTTCTCATTCTTGGAGGGCAAGAACTTAATCCACGGAGCTCTCTTCCCATCCCCAAGAACATCGACAATTTTCAGCTTACGATAGGTCACCTGGGAACATGACCACACTGTAAGCGAAGAACCCCCGGCACCTCACTTCCCAGAGCATCACTGGTTCCCGCTTCGATCTGTGTGCTTTGGTGGTGCTAGCAAGCCCCTGCAACCTCTGTCCCTCTTTGCTCTCTCGGAGCTCTATCCCCCCTGTAGAAATGCAGCAGCAGGAAGTCACTGCTCCCCCTCCCCCAGATCCCTCTGCTTGGCTGTGTCTGGGTTCGTAGAGGAGCTTAGGGAGCACAGTTCCTCCTGGACCCCTGCTTCTGTTGTATCGGGTGAGTCTGTCTTCCCTAAGTTCTCACTCTTGCAAGTTCTCCAGGGTTTGGGGGTTCAGGGAACTGTCTCCCTGGTGTTCTTTGTGCTCAGAGAATCAACAACTAAGTAGCAGCTTCCAGCTTTTCACCCCTGGGGAGGTTCACACCCTTGTGAGCCCTTTGTCCATGTCCAAGCTGTGTCCATGCACAGTCCCTTCGCTCAGCTCCAGACTGCGGGCTGCAGGGGCTGACTGTCCTCATCAACCTGACAGACCTGTATGTATCTACTCCTTCTCAGTACTTATCACATTTAAAATTCAATGTCAGCTACACACGTAACTGGGATGATGCCTCTTTCCCTACTGGTACATCCGTGGAGTCTTTACTGTAAGGCGACACTGTTCTGGACATTGAGAAATGCTCGGGTGATATGGCTGACCCAGTCTCTGCCTTCATGAAGTTCACATTCTAACGGAAATGACTAAAAGGAGACAAGCCCATCAGCTGGGCTGAAGGTCCCCTCACAGAGTGATTCCAACTTAAAATGGAAATGGAAGAGAATGGCTGGGGTGTCAGTGGGCGGGCAAACACGGATAGTGTTTCCGGGATACACACAGCCTAGAGAGAGCCTTGAATGACCAAAAAAGCTGTAATGGTCACAGATTATGTGGATGAGCCATCCAAGGGCCCGTGTCTAGGAGAATGAGTTTGGTGTAGAGAAAATAAGGAGAGGCTGGTTAAGGGACCAGAGGGGGAGCTAAGCAAGTGCTCTTCTGACTGAGCCTGTGCACGGCCTCTCCACTTTCTTTATGTGCAACTTCGCCTTGCGTGCTTCATAGGAACTTGGGTCAACTGCTACCAGAGGGGCTGAGTATCACCCACTTTCTCATGTGCTATAGATGTGGGGAAACTGGGATTTCTCTTGGTTTGTGTGATCTGATCGGCCTTACTCATTTGGGAGTCCTCTGCCCTACTTTCCATCTCTTCAGACCAGGGAAGGGACCCTCCTCAAGTGCTTCACTAGATCCTCCCCTCCTCCAAGCAGCAATGAACTAGGCTGTGAGGAAGCCTAGTAGCTGGGAACAAGCCTCTTGTTCAGCTACTCCCTCCACGCTCCCCCGTCCACCCCACAGAGCTGAGAACAAAGATGAAGCCCCCGTGGGACACAGAAAGTTTGCAAAAGAAAATGGAAAACATGTAGTTTGTAGTTTCAGTGCATTGCTTCAGATCCCTTTGCTGGGTGTTGTGGACGTGCCTGTAATCCAAGAACTTGGAAGAAGAGGCCAGGGAGTCAGAGATGGGAGGTCATCCTCAGCTCCACCGTGAAGCCCTGTCTGCACAAACAGCAGAGCAGCACAGGCAGCCGGCTGCTCGCTACCTTCTCCCCTCATCTGGGTCACACCCACGCCCACCTCGCCCCTCTTTGACAGGCCCCTCTGACGATCTAGGTTGAAGGCTCCTTATGTCAGTAAAGGAAAGCAAAGCGAGTTTTAATCTTTTCTTTGGCCAAACAGAAAAGAAGAACCTTTCTGTTTGCTCAGTCTCTGTATAGCATTCAGTGACTTGCTGGAGTGACTTTAGCGTGCACTAGGCTTTGTGAGGATGATTTGGCCCAGCAGTACGTCGAGGCGTGTGTTCTCATCATGCTTAGAGCTGGTTAGGGTGATCTCCAGTTCTCGGTAGGTTAGATACAATAAGTGCATCGTGTGTGTGTCCATGTGTGCCTATGTGAGTGCACCTGTGTATCTCTATGGATGTGTCTATGTATGTGTATGTATGTGTGTGCAGGTCTGTGTTAGTCAAGTGAAGAACAAAATAACAGTTTTTTGTTTGTAGATATATGTATGTTTGCCTTATGAGAAATCAGCCACGGCTTTGAGCCGGAATCCCAGAGCGAAGGCCGCTGTCAGTAGTATGTTGAACAAATATGGAGGAGACATCAGGGGCGCTGACATCCTGGCAGCCTCAGGATGCAGGGAAGACCATTGCAGACTGACAACACATCTTTAAAAAGATGCACACTGTTAGTGTTCATGGTCTCCTTCATGGCACTCAACCCCAATTCCCTCTTTCAACCTCAAACTGAAGATAACAGAATTTGAGACAAGCAGAGAAATAAAAATTTTAAAGAAGGAAATATGGTTTTCTAGGAGGCTAGGAATCATGGATCTGGTTTTCTAAATCCAGCGTCGGGCAGCCTTACCTGAGCAGGGCGGAGCAGCCACGCCTCCTCACACAGCTGCAGATCATCTCCACGGAGGAAAGGGAGGGTCCACTCCGGACTTAGTTTCCCTCTCCATCCTGTCTCCTCACTAATTCTTTTCCCCATCCACACTGAAGAGCAAATACCAACATTCTTGTGACTCTGAGTGCTTGCGTTGCTGGTTCAGGTTAAATTTTGGGAACACGTGGGCATGCATGATTTTCCAGGGAGTCTGGAACAATTTCAGGAGGCCGGGCCCTTTCTGCACTTTCACTTTCTTTCAAATGAAAATAGCATTATTGTTTTCACTGATCTTAAAGGTAAGCAATAGGTCTGGCTTTACAGGCTTAGAATTCAAACTGAGGCCAAATCTCTTTTTATATTTAAATAGCACAGCCCAAGCAATGGCTTGCTACGAGCTCCCTAGGATTTAATTTTTTTTTCTTTTTTGCATGTCAAGACAAGGAACTCCAAGGACCTTTTTCCAATCTGAGCAGCTAGTCTTATTTTTAAATACCTCATTTGCAAGCAGGGGCAACCACTAAATGAGCACATTGCCCCTCACAGGTGGGGATAAAAATGGGGCCATTACCCCAGTGCATGTGTTGCAGTGTTCGTGGATGCAATATTAGTGGCTGGGCAGGGTCCTTAAGGGGGCAGCAGAAGGTGTTGGTGAGGTACCCCACAAGGCTGACAGACACTTCCCTGTCCCGCTTTACTATCTCCGACTAGACAATTCGTTCTGGCAGCATAGATCATAATAAGCTCATTATATCATTTCTATTTCTTTCCTTCTTAAGTCAAGAACTCTCACCTTTTCACTTAAAGGGAAGGCTCACTCTACAGCTTCTCTCTGGTATATGCAAAGGGCGGGCATCATGACTTCTGTGCTGTGGAGTCCTTGCTATGTGAAACATCCTGACAAAGTATCAGGAGAGAAAAGCAGCTCTGGGAGAAAGGTTTCATTTAGTTAACAAGTGGAGATTACAGTCCATCACTGGGTGGTATTCAGGGCAGGAACTCAAACAGCTGGTCATGTCCACAGTCAAGAACATGCATACAGTGATTGCCTATTTGCTTTCAGCCAGCTTTCTCCTCTCCTACTCTGTTCAGGACTTAGGCAACGGTGCCACCCGAAATGGTCTGGGTCTGTCCATATCAATCAAGAATCAAGACAATGTTAATAGGCCAACCTGATCTAGATAAATACCTCGTTAATACTCTCTTACCTAGAGATACCATGTTGTGCTAAGTTGAGCGATTAAAACTAGCCAAACTCAGGGATATGTAATTAAGCAGATAGTAAGTAATTAAGCAGACATTCTAGAGTCTGCAGGCATCCAGCAGCAAGGTTACAGCTGTAGTTTAGTACGCTCCTCTCCTGGGTCACGGTGTTTAGAGATAGTTTAGCGTAGGACTGAATGGAGAAGGGTTAAGGGGCAGAGGCTTCAAGTACTATACTGAGGAAGTATGGATGTCGAGGACATCCTGATTTTAGTCTGAGAACTAACACGAGACCCACAACTGGGCAGTGTGCAGAAAGTGATAGACTTGGGACACTCAGTCCTAAATGGGATGTCTTCATCAAGGACCTCTCCTCAGGGCTCAGAAATTCTATGGAAGAGAAGGCAGAATGATTCTAAGAGTCACTGTGGATGGAAGACAAACGCAACAGGACTGACGCACATACGAACTCACAGAAACTGTGGCAGCATGCACAGGGCCTGTACAGGTCCAAGACTGATGGGGTCTCACCGCTGAGAGGGGAACTGGAGACAAGCTCCTACCTGTAACACAGATGCTATCTCCAATTGACAACTGCTTGCAGAGGACTTGTTTTCTTAAATGGATTCTCACTGGGTACAAAAACCACACCTAGAAGGAGGCCCCATGCACAATAGCAGACGCCTACACAAAGCAAACTCAATGTTTTTTGTTTTTTTTTTGGGGGGGGGTGGGGGGAGGTGTTTTGCTTGCAATGCTTTTTTTGAGCATTTTTATTTATTTATTTTTAATTAATCAATTAATTTAATCACTTTACATCCTACTTGTAGCTCCCTCCCTCCACTCCCCCCAGTCCCACCCTTCTTCCCTCTTCTCTCATCCCTATTCCTCAGAAAAGAGGGAAGCCCTCCCCACAAGTTCATTAAATCACGTCAGAACTGAGCTCATCCTCTTCCCCTGAGGCCTATTGCAGCAGACCTGCCAGGAAGGAGAGGTCAAAAAGCATGCAACAGTGTCCATGTCAGAGTCAGTTCCCACTCCCCTTATTAAGGAATCCACACGAACCCTGAGCTACCCATTGGCTATATCTGTGTAAGGGTCCTTGGTCCAGTCTATGCACGTTTCTTGGTTGTGATTCAGTCTCCACCAGAAGCCCCTCTGGACCCTGGTTAGTTGGCTCTGCTGGCTTTCTTGTGGAGTTCCTGTCACCTCCAAGATACTCTATCCTTCCCCCAACTTTTCCACAAGACTCCTCATGCTTTGTCCAATGTTTGACTGTGAGTCTCAGCATCTGTTTAGATGTGCTGCTGAGTAGAGCCTCTCAGAGAACAGCTATGCTAGGCTCCTGTCTGTGAGCATAGCAGAATATTGTTAATAGTGTCAGGAGTTGGCTCTCTACCATGGGGTGGGTCTCAGGTTGGTCCAGGCATTGATTGGACAGTCCCTCAATCTCTGCTCTGTCTTTATCCCTACACATCTTGTAGGCAGGGTAACTTTCAGGTCAAAGTTTTTGTGAGTGGGTTGGTTTTTCCATCCCTCCACTAGGAGTACTGTCTAGTTAGAGGGTGTCCTCTTCAGTTTCTAGTACCCCTGCTACTAAGAGTCTCAGCTAAAGTCACTCCCATATCCTGTCAGAACCCAACAATGTCTTAGGTCTCCAGCTTGTCATAGAGATGCCCCAACCCACAGTTTCTCTTTTCTCTGTAGAACCTCTGTCCTCTCACCCCTGTGTGTGAGCATTTTTAAAATTTACTTCTCTTTGTTTATCTACAATGGTCACCGATTTTGTGTTTTTATGTTTTTTGTGTGTGTCTCTCTGTGTGTATATGTTTCATGTGTTTTTTTTCTTTTTCTCTTCTTTTTCTGTTTGTTTGCTTTGTTTCATTCTGGTTTGCTTGTTTTTATTATTTGGCTATTTCTTTTCTAAAGGGAAAGGCAAAGAATCTTTATATTTGGATGAATGTGATAGTGGGAAAGATCTGGGAGGGGAAGAAGGAAAACTGTGATCAGAATATACTGTATGAAAAATTATTTTAAATTAAAAAGAAAGAATGCGAAGGCTACTGTCATAGTGTGATGCAACTTGGATAAGGTCTGAACGAGGGTGCGAGCAGACAGCCTGGATGACTTGGCTGGAGGATGGTCTCATAGTTACCTCCGCACCTTATGTGAACACCTGATTTCTTCCGGACTCCAGTGTTTGCCTGCCTTGACATCTTTCTGCCTCCACTGTGCCCTCTACAGGGCAGCAATAGCATTGATCTGTAAACAAGGGACCAAATCATAACCAGTCGTTCATCTGTTTAGTTCTGTGAGTGTCTTCCCATTTCACTGTTTCTCAATCCTTGAGGTAGCCAGTCCAGGCCTAGACCATGTAGTGACACAGGACCTTCTCTGGGCTCACCCCTTAATCTCCCAACTTTCCCTCATTTCTAGCACTCTCCCCTACCCTTCTCTCCAATGAAGCTCACCCCCACCCCACGACTGAATCGTCTGCTCTCCTTTTTCTCTTCTGAACAGATAGCTCTTCCTCATTTTTAATATATTGCCTTCAATAAGAGGTCTTTCTTGAGTACCTGTCATAAGATTTTCAGACAACCCATCAACCAGCTTGGTCCTGTTAACAGTTCTTTGTTTATAGCCTTAAGTTTTCTTTGAGCAGGAATCTGCCTTGTGGCTTATGGCCTTGTGGCCCTTACTCAAAACTGTGGTAAACTGAAAATTGTGGTAACCAGTAGGGATGTTAAGCCTTTTTGTGAAATGCAGGAGCCAAAGCGAATATCGCACTCAGTAGTCCTTGAGAGTCTGGTGTGCCTCTGTTGTCCAGAGACCTCCAGGAAAACAGAGGGTCTCCACAGCAGTGCACTAGCTACCTAAGGTTGGGGAAGCACTGGGCCACAGTTAGCAACAAGAGAAAGTGTTTTGAGACCAATGCCTTACTCTGGACACAAAGCCTCCTTCCAGAAGACTGGATTGGTGCGCTCTAATGGCTTTGTGAGGAGAGGTCTGTTTGCAGTGAACGACTGGCTTTAAGGCATTCCATCATGCTTTCCGAGTATCCTTATTGAATGGTGTGGTAAGAATACGAGGGAACAGGAAGACTCAAAGATGACACCCACGGTCTCAGCAAACAGCTACTGTGATATTTTTGGGGAGAGGCAGATAAATGTCTGCTCAGGCCAGATCAGAGAGCACTGTGATACTTTGTGTTAACTGTCAGCATGACAGGTCTGGAGTCACTTGAGAGATGGACATGTGGGCGTTCTCTGAGGTATTATCTTGATTGAGATAACTGAGGAGGAAAGGCCCACCTACTGAGGTGGCACCATTTCCCTGGGATGGGTTGCTAGACGGTAGAAAAACAAGGAGTGATCTGAGTTTGCATTCACGGATCTCTGCTTCCTGGCTGTGGATACAATATGACTAGCTGCTTCAGGCTCCTGATGTTTCAACTTGTCTGCGATGTCTTGAACTGTGAGTCAGAACGAGTTCTTTCTCCCAGTTTGTTGAGCCCATGAGTTTATTGGGGCTTTCTGATAGGAACATAAGTGAGGGGTTACTTGTGGGAATGTTGGCAACTCGGGCAGCTTCATCTGTGGAAAAATGTCCAACTCCAACATGGGTAATGCAAAGAGATGCATGCTTGGGGTCACAGCCTGCAGCCAACCCAGACAACCTTCTACCTCTTGCATGCTCACAGACTCAACATGAGCAAGCAAGTTGTAGGGCAGGAGGGAACAGTGCCTGGAATCTCAGGGGCCAGCTGGCCTGCTCCCCTTCTGTGAATAGCCTCATTCTCATAAGCACAAACACGGCTGCTACTGTATAGTTCTGCTTACCTGACTGCCAATACGTTTTATGATTCACTACAGCAGTCTCTGTCCCATGAGGGATAGTGGTCAGGAAAGGCCAGAGGAAGTGAGTTTATTGCAACAGTGGCAGAGATTCAAGTGGGTCCCTGCTTGAAGGTCACAGAGTAGAAGTTAATTAGGGACTTCATATTGGTAGGTTCTGAATCTTAGGATTTAACTGTACTTAAAATTGGAAATATTTGAACCACCACGAAGTAGCAACTATATTTAACACATATGGATTTTCCTCCTTTGTCATTATCCCCTAAACTTCTTTACATTGTGCTAGGTGCAGCTAGAAGTTTAGAGGTGGTTGAAAGTATAAAGGAGGATGTGCAAATACTTTGCCGTGTTACCTGAGGGACTTGAGCTCTGACGGGGGTACTTCCTGGCATGCATCCTCCACACCTGGAGGATATTGAGAGAGGGCTACAGCAGGCATAGGAGACGAGGCGATTAGCTCGTCGTGAGGGGCACTTCCTCTTGGCCCCATTCTTGAGGATGAATGTGTGGCAAAGGGTGACTGTCTACCTCTGCTTGTGTCCTACTTTCTCCCTCTGCTTGTCCCACGCAGGCTGGCCTAATTACTTCTTCCCTTTGACAGCGTTTCTGGTAGCACTTCCCCCATGCTGCGCTCCTTCTGCCTGGTGACACTTCACCTGGCCCCTTCTGGCTTTCTCGGTGATAAATCCACGGGCCATATGTTTCTGGATTATAGGGAAGTAAAACGGGGAATCGGTTTTCTCCCCTCACTCCAGTTGTGAATTTTAGTGTGGTAAAATTGCTTCTGCGGCAAAAAATAAAGAGAGCTGATGGAGAAATGAAAAGTGCAAAGCCTGCTCCTACATCCCTAGAAGGTGTACTGTCTTATTTCCAATAAAGCCGTGTTTGGAAGGTTCGCCAGGTGTTATGAGCTATGTCTAATTGACTTCAAAAGGCTCAGAGAAGCAGGCAGGAGAGCCCAATGTTTGGTCCAGATGAGGAAACTGAGGCTGGGTTTCACCCAAGCCCGTATCTTGTGCTAACACTTCTTGAAGAGGACAGCTGCTCCTTAAGACTGCCGGGCATTTCTCCTGGGATTTAATGATGATCTGTTTATCACTTCACACCCATCAGGACACTGGACCAAAGCTTTAACTGTGGTGCCACCTGGGCCATTTTATCAGGAGCTACTGATCAACAAAGTGACACACAGTGAACACACCTACCTTGGATTAGCTCAGACTGAGCCAAGAGAACACAGGAAGCCAGATGTACCTGCTTGACACAAAGATGGTGACACAGATCAAACCTCCCTAGTGGCCTGAAGAGATCATAGAATGATCCTTTGACTTGCTTCTTGCTCTGTTTTACCCTGCCCTTGGCGGGGGACTTACTCAAGACTTACTCCGTCTTTAGTCCACTTGCACTTTTCCTTCTCCATGCAGTTTTTTCTGGGCCCCAGCAGGAGGGTAATATCCATATTACTGCAAGGTCTGCATGTCTGTCACTAAGCATGCCTATACGTTTTTGTTTCAAGCCTTTTAAAGCCACATCTTAAAGGCATCGGTTCTCAGGATCACCTCTGATCAGTGTGTGTACATCAGGACATCTATAAATACCCTCTGTCTTCATTTTCTTAAGAGCCATTAAAATGATGTGGCTTCTCCCCATCTTACCTCTGCCACTGGTGTAGTACCCTGTTCTTCTGTAGGAACTTCTAATCTTCACAAGGGGAGGGTCTTTTACGGTGATGTTGGATGTTCTCCCATTCTTAGCATGGTGTTTGATGTATAATTTAGGATACTCAATCCTAAAGTGTTTGCTCAATGAGTGAGTCACCAAATGCTGTCTTCTATCTTCTATGGGTGCCTCCTCCCTAACCTCTAACCTTTAACCTTTGTGCAATGGATGTTTTCTTTTTGCCTTAACCTCTAAAACAGTATTATTCCTGTCTTTTCTTTGTCACGGCTGCTTAGTCTTCTCTCTCAGAAGCTAGTATAATGAAATCTCACACTTTGACCAACTGCCTGGCTGAACATCCTGATGGGACAGAAAGAAGAATCAATGTTATGGTCAGTCAGACACAAGAGGGTTCAGATTCTGAGATTGAGCTACTTGACAACTCACAGAGCAGAATGGACACAGAGTTGGATTCTAGATAGAGAGGTGTGGCAGGTGGTGAGGTTAACTGAGACATTAAATCAGGAAGAGGAGTGGGTTGTTAGGGAAGATTAGTAGTAACTAGCCCTGAGTTGTTCGCATGGCTGTAGATAGGTCTGTCATCCTCTTTCAGTGCCTGTTGTAGTTTTGGTAAATGCCTCCTAATGACCCACATGTTAAAGACTTGATTGCCATCCTGTGGCTTTATTGAGAGGTTATAAGACCTTTAGGAGTGGAGCCTTGTTACAATGTGGTGGGGAGAAGTTAGGTCATTGGAAATGAAAGGGATATTGGAACTCACCTGTTCTCTTCCTCCTCTTCAGCCACAGGTTATCCATCATGAAATCCTGTCTCACCATGGGCTCAAAGGCAACAGGACCAATACAAATGAACTAAAGCTTCTGACACCATCTGATGAAACAAACCGTTTCTTCTTTTAAGCTGATTGTCTCAGGCATTTTGTTTCAGTGATACAAAACTGCCTAACATAATGGCCCTTCTGCTATCTGTTGAAAAAAAGTTATTTCCTTCCTACCAATCTCATAAGACTCTCACTCCAGAAATTAAGTGAATCATTTTGTCAATCAAATATTGAGTGGCTACAATGTGCAGATCTCTTCAAAGGTGACTGGTAGGCAGGAGTTTTGTGCTTTGGGAAGGCTGTCCCTGAGGAGATGTCAGTAAGAGGTCAGCACTGGGTACATTGTTTAATCCAGAGAGGAGCTGAAGTGTTTCCTGGGTTGGCAGGCATTTGGGCTCTGGATTCTGACTCAGGAGATAAAGCTGATTTTGTCTGAAGTGGGTTCCTCTGAATGGGACTGGAAACAGAGCCCCAAGCCTCTATTTTCCCAGCAGCAGCTCTCCAGGGGAAATGTGTGCGGCTGCTCACAAGCGCTGGCTGTCAGTGCAGGCTGACTTTTCCTCGGGGATCTGTTCCCTCCCTGGATGGATTTTTTTTAGTATAATATAGATTCAGATTTTAAGACCAAATGAATGTCACTGGGTAACTGGTTTGATTGTCATTGTTTACAGTGGGAGTCCCTACTGCACAGGCTTTCTTCGCCAATACAATGCACCTCAGACCATTTCCTTAAAGAAAGTCAATTATAGAAAATGTGAAGAAGTTTGGCTTTAGTAACCTTGGGAAATTAATTAGTTCCCTTTTCATACTCTGAGATTTGCTTTTTTTTTTTTTCTTCTTTTATCGCAAGTCTCTGAAAAAGGAAATACGGATAAAACTGAAGTGTAAGAGCATGAAAATATAATATGAACAATAAGAACCAATAGGGTGTAAATGTCAGCTCGATGAGTATTTGCCTTAGAGTTACCTGGTCAACATGGCAAAAATCGAAAGAAGAGAGAAATGGACTTCTTAGCATCCCAGAAAGCATTCTCATTATGTAAAGAACATTTGATCTTCATGAAATTAAATTGTTTGCAAAATGTAAACTTCAAGAGGTTATATATACAAAAAGAGTTTTATTATGACTTTAGAAGGTTGTTTTTGGCAGCTGTTTCATTTCTGTTGACCAAGAGTGTCATATGAAAGCTTATGTCAGCAGAATGCTTGAGATGGTAGTAAAGGCTTGGCTTATAGCTGGTCATGGGGTTAGACCCTGGAATCCCTGAAGCAGTACCTTCCAGGCGGAGCCAGGGATGAACTGCATTGGAGGCAGATCCCCACCTCAGAACAGAGCCTGAGACAAAGGCTGAATAAGATGGAGGGGTGGAGGGTGAAGGAGACACTGGGAGGGTAGAGGAGACGGGGGTGGTGGTGGCAGGGAATAGGGGCAGTGGATGCTTCCTGTGATATGAAGCCACTCGGCACCCTTCACAACTGTTGGGACCATGGCGGGACTCTGCCAGGGTGCGGTAATCACTTCTGAGGAGAGAGGAGTCTGCACTGTTCACACACTGCTTCATCGCTCTTCAGGAGAAAGACAGTGACTCCCCAGCCCTTCTGCTGGAATACATTCATGGGCCACACAGAAGCCCTGAGGTGGTGAAGTTGGCTTAATTAGACCGCAGGCAGCATTTGCTGGTAGTAAGCATGTGTGTGTCAATCTGCTGTCATCACAAAAGATCACAGACTAGACAGGAGTGTGTTCTCTACCAACGGAAAAGACAAAGTCAGGTTGTTGGAAGAGGGTTCCTTTTAAGGATGTGGGAGAGAATCTGTGCCCTGTCTCGCTAACTTCTCATAACTTCCTGAATTCTCTGGTGCCCTGTGCCTTTTACTGTATCAATGACTCTCTGCCTCTGCCTTTACACAGGGTCTCTTCCTGTGCTTTTGTATCCAAACTGTTGAGGCCTGTTCCTTTTGGGTAGCATAACTATAGCCATTTTTATTTCAGGCCTACTAGACACATAATCTCAGCTTGTCGCTGATATAGAAAAAGCTCTCTGTGCTAGGTCAGGTTGACCAAAAACTGTTTATGTTCATTATACCCTGTGGCCTTTCCTGGGAGTGCTCCAATGATAAGTACAGCTGGCCCGAACTGTAAACTCCACTTGAGGCCAATAAAATTAAAGATCAGCTAGAACTACTTTGTCTAATTAGAAAAAATACTTGAGTTAAAGGTGACTACTGTCTGCCACTCCTCCAGCCCATCTGAGCTAATTGCCGTTTTTGCCTTTAGAAACATCTTTGTATCAAGTATGTGGGCTGTGATGTAGAACTGTGTCTGGAGAAAACACCTTTAAAATGTGACCCAGGTGTAGTGGCGCACACCTGTAATCCCAGCACTCGGGGAAGCAGAGGCAGGTGGATCTCTGTGAGTTTGAGCCCAGCTTGATCTACAAAGCAAGTCCAGGACAGCCAAGGCTACACAGAGAAACCCTGTCTCGAAAGAAATAATGTGATCAAGTTAACATGAGGTCATTAGATCTAATCCAGCTGTATGGATGAGTGTTCTTAAATGGAGAGGAAAATCAGAAATACAAAGGTAATGTGTCCACATGGAGTGGGGGCTGGGCTAGGACACAGAGGAGAGCATCCTCAGATGAAGCCAAACCTGTAGATGCCATGGTCTTGGACATACAGCCTACAAAATGGGAAGAGAGTAAAGATTGATATTTAAGATACTAGATCCGTGATCTTTCTTATGGCAAGTGGAGCATGGCAGTAATATGGATTCAAAGAAAGACTCTTGATCTTAATTAGCTATGTTAGGCTCACATATAGAGACCACAGGATGCCAGACAGTGTTCATTCTATAAAAGGGAGGATGTGAAAGAGGCCCTGGCGACATGGACTCTACCAGCCGTCTGGGCACTGACATATTCCTAGGCACCTGGATTGCTCAGTTTCCTCCTCTAGAAAATTGTGTCACATACTAAAGTTTAGAAAGAAGTTATCTAGAAGGTGGTCAGTTGCTTCATGTAACACAGCTAATATTTTTCGCCACTTTTGGTAAGGGTGATTAGATATTATCTGAGGCTTCTGGTGGGTCTAGAGATTCAGTTTCAAGGAAGAGAGTTTGTGACTATGAAAGACTGCACTGCATTCATTCAATGGTGCAGCCATAGCCTTCCATTGGTCTGTGTACTGTTTTCAGGGTAGAGGTTGTAACGAATTCTTGTATTCCTTGTTCTGAGCACATGTCAAGTGTGAAATCTTGTTTACAGGACTGAGTCTGTCCAACAGAAAACTTCTTTTGAGTGTCATATAAGTAGATTTGTATGTGCTGGCCAGTGATTGTCTTTGGAAAGAAGGGGTCACTTTTGATACCCAATTTTTGCCTCTAAACATTTCAGTAAGTCAAAAATATTGTGAGGTATGATATTCCTTGAGTTACTATTTTGGAAGCTTCCTAGGGGAATTTAGAATTCTCCCAGTGGAATTTATTTTACTTTATTTCTCTAGGGAGATAAGTTGAGGAGTGACTAGAATTTCATCCAGCAAGCCATTGTTTTTCTTGTTAAGCAGACTTGTAAAAATTGACATACATATATACATGCCCCTAAAAGCATACTGTTAAAGAATGATTACGATAAAGAACCAAATGATAAGATTACCTGAAGCAGACATTATAGATGTTCACTAGTATCCCAGAAGTTCTCTCTTTCAAATTATGTGAGAAATTACACTTCTGTAGTGTAGGTGACTTATTTTGGCCAATAAAATCTGAGAAGTCCTGCTATTTCTGGGCAGAAGCTTTAAGGCCTACTGGAAGATACACTTCCTTCTATAGTGCCCATTAAGATGTCGACTGTCAGGGTGAACATTTCTGTATGCTGGTCATCTCCCAGTCTCTATCCCTATCAAAACATATGTACTGAGAGTACAATGAGGAATTTGGATGTTATGTTGTTATCATTTTTATGTTGTAATACAGCTTCTACCAGTTATTTTGGACCATATTTGTTCATAATTGAGAATCACAGAAGCATATTGAAAGCCAGAGGTGCTTTTTCTTGCTCTCCTTACTTCCTCCCTAGCTTTGTGGTAGCTTTGTATAGCTATAACCTCACAACCATTGTAGTTGTAAATATTAGCAGCTGAGTAGGTAATGGAGGAGGCAAATGGGTTGTGTTTGGTATTCTCCTAAAGTGCTTTCCTTTGACAACTGTCAGTTCCTGACATGTCTGACAGGTTGCAGGAATGTACCATTCTCAGAATGTTATTTGAATGGACCAGACAACCTACTTACTAGACACTTGCTGAAAATAACCAATGATAATTATTTGACATTTCAGCTACTTGAGGTTGTATCACCAAGTTAACAAGGGGCTGACAACAAAGTTAAGAAGAAAAGTGGATGAGGACTTTGAAAATCTTGAACATATTCAGAGGTCTAGAAGGCACTTTTAGGAAAACTTTGAGAGAGCCTAAGCAACTATCATTTCTAGTTGAACCTGAGGCTTTGAAGAAAAAACTAGGAATATGTATACATTGCCTGAAGAAAAATTGGATGTGTCCCAACACACACACACACACACACACACACACACACACACACACACAAACCCCTTAAGATTAGGGAGTATATTGGTTGTTTAGCAAATAGCTGGCCAATAAGCTAACTACTAATACTTAATACAAACATCAAGCAGTACATTCAAAAAGTTTGAAAAAAGTCCCAAAAGTTTGAAAGAAACCCTAATAGACTTAAAGCAACACATAGCAGTATACCCATAGATAAGCACAAATCAACTTATTTAGGGCTGAGTACTCATCTTCATTCAGTCATGAGCCTCAGCATTCACCACTATTCACTGGAGGCACAGGCTTCTGTTAAGGCCAAGAACATTGGAGAAGAGGAGGTAAATGTAAAAGGCAGTTTAAATGTAAAAGGCAGTTATACGCTATGACTTAAAAGAGACAGGCTTATGTAATTAAAGTTTGGAATATGATACTTCTAAGATTGAGGAAACACTGTGGAGAAGGGGCCAGAAAGAATAAAAAACTCAATTAGTAGCTTGTAATGGATAAAGATCCAAATGATGTAACAATAGTATGAAGGAAGGTGGAGGTAATGGATCTAAATTGATTTATAGTTCACATAAAAACTATAAAGGAAACGACTGATCTTATTCAGCAAATGAAATAAGTCAATTAAGATGCACTAGAGGAAAATGTGTATTTGACATGAAAGAAGGCAGTGATGAGATAAAGGAAAATAAAAACCAATAATATACACAACAGCTTTCTCATCAAAAGACCATAAATAAATCTTTTTTAAAAATTTTTATTTTTTATCTAATTTATACATGGGTGCTTTATTTGCATGTAAGCTTGCATGACAGAAAATAACATCAGATCTCATTATAGATGGTTGTGGGCCACTATGTAGTTGAATTCATAAATGTCTGGAAGAGCAGCCAGTGCTCTTAACCACTGAGCCATTGTTCCAGCCCCATAAGTCTTATTAGGAATTACACTAAATGTGAATGGATTATATTTTCTACTTAAAAGGCAAAGATTGAGCCAGGGATGGTAACGCATATATGGAATCCTGGCACTTGGCAGGTGGCATTAGAAGGATTGTGTATTCAAGGCCAGCCTCAGTTACAAAGATAGTTTGAAGCCAGCATAGGTTACATGAAACCCTATTTCAACCCCTTCCCATATCACCAATATAAAAGAAGAAAATATTGCCATATGTATATATTGTTTATGATAGACCCACTTCAGGTTCAAAGACACAAAAATCATTGAAAGCAAAGGATTAAAAAAGTCCTTAAAAGAAGGACAGAAATTTATATTATCAAATAAAATAGAATGTAATTCAATCATTGTTATTATGGACAGAAAAGGGTATTTTATAATTACAGGTCAATCTGAGTCCATTGTGGAGACTTTAAGAGTAACAATGCTTTCCATGAAAGTCCAGTGACCTGAATTTGATCCTGGAAACCATAGAGAAACTCCAGACAGTTGACCCTCTGTGGATTGCACATGTCTTCTGTCTGTCTCTCATGTATGTATACACAAATCCTACTACTACTACTAATAATAAAATTTTTTAATAAGACAATCAATTGAAACTCATAACTGTTATCAACATCATACACCTAATGATATGTAAACAATACCTAAAACACATAGAAAAAAACCTGACACACTAAAGGGAAAAACAGACAATATAATAATAATAGTTAAAGCATTCATAACATACTTTCAATAATGGGCAGAACAGCCAGAGTTGAGATCAATAAAGAAATAGAAGACTTGAGCAACAATGTAAATCAAACTGAACCAATGCACATTAATCGAATGCTGTGCTCAGCAATAGCAGAATACACATTTGTGTCAAGGATACATGGAGCTGTCTGTATAATAGACTGTGTGTTAGGCTGTAAAACAAGCCCATGAATGTAAAAGGATTGAAACCATAGAAAGTACATTCCCTGATCATAAATCACAATGTAATGGAACTAGAAATCATTTACAGGAGAAAAAATTTGAAGCTTAGAGATGCACGGAAATTAAACAATATACTCTTAAATAATTAATAGGCCACAGGAAAAAAAATCACAAGAAAGGCTAGAAAATACTTTGAAATGAATGAAAACTACAAGGGATACTTCAAGACTTAGAGGAGGCAGGTGTTCAGTGCTTACCAGGAAATTCATAGCTTTAGCATTTAGCTTAAGAGCAGGGAACAACTTCAAAACAGTATCTTTTCACTTCTCCTTAAGAAGTTAGGAAAGGAAGACAAACAAAGGAAACAATATTAGTAGTTTTTTTTAAAAATAGACTTTCTGATTCAGCTTCAGTAACTTGTGAATACACCAGAAACCATGAATTTTACATGAAGATGATGAAGCCTAACTGCATGAAGATTACTTTCTAACAAAACCCATCTAACTATCAAGACTTTCTTTTATTTCTGAGGTGCTCTAAAGAACAAATGTTAATGTACAACTTCATGCCTGTTCCTTCGATATCTGTAATATGGGATATTTAATCCCACATTTAGTGAGAGGAGTAGGGACATGACATTCACAGAATGACAATGTCAGTGGAATTATCTATGTGCCTCACATTCATGTATTACTTTAAAATACCTCAAGAGATTATTTTTTTGCTTGTGTTATTTTTTGTGTCTGTAAGATTACTTATTTAAATTTTATATTTTTCCTTTTATTTTTCTATGATACACACACACACAACTTTTTATTGGTTCTTTGTGAATTTCACATCATGCCCCCAGTCCAACTCATCTCCCCGTCTCCTTGTACGGCCCCTCCATCTTTGCAATACCCACCCCAACAGAGAAAAATAATCTCACAGAAGCCGTAGTATGTCACAGTGTGTCCCACAGTAAAGTGATTTGTCCACACTTCTTGCTTGCAAAGGTTCATTGCAATGATTGTTGGTCTGGTATGAGGCCTCTGGCTGCTCTATCAATGCTGGAACCTCACTGGAACTCCTCTAGAATATCCTACTGTTGCCTGGTGTCATGGAAATCCTGTAGTTTTGGATTTGTAGGACAGTCCCCTTTATGCACTCCAGCAGTTCATCAAGTGGGCAGATGTTGGGGTGGGCCAATTCAAAGCCCTGGGTTTGTGCCTGAGAGATATTTGAGCTGGCCAACCTGCTGGCTCTCCTGCTGTCATGGCCCTCAGGGCTGGCTCGCCACCAACCCCTGCAACTAGGGCCAGCTCTATCCTGTTGCCCAGGTGAGGTGCAGGGCCTGCTCACCCACGGGCTACAGCAGCTGAGGGGCAGGGATAGCTCTCCTGCTCTGGTGACCTTGGGGGTCAGCTCTTCTGCCTGCCATAGGTGGCAAGGGATAAGAGGGGGGCATTTCTCCCTCGCCCATGTCACTGCATGGCAGACAAGTGGCATGGGACCTTTCCCATGCCCAGGCCCTTGGGGCTGGCTCACCAGTGACCCCCACCACTAGAGTCAGCTCTATTGTGCTGTTCAGGTGAAGTGCAGGGCCCACTCTCCTGAGTGCTGCAGCTGGTGAGGGGGAGGGCCAGCTCTTCTGCTCTTATTACCTCAGAGACATGTTTTCCACCTGCTGTAGGTGGTGAGGGGGAAGCAGGAAAGAGGGTAGGTCTCCCTTGTCCACACCAGCACATGGGAGACAGTAGTAGGGCTAGCTCATTCAAGCTTGTATCCTTGGGGCAGCTCGCCCACAATTCCTGCAATGTTCTGGACTCCGCTCCCACGAGGAGTCAGCTCTTCTGCTCTCCTATCCCCCGGGTCAGCTCTTCCACCATGTATCCACCTTGAGTATCCAGTTCTGCCTCTCTCACTGTGCCCACATCCTTCTGCTTCTCTTTCTCTTCTGTTTCTTCTCCACTACTTACTTGCTCCCTTTAGTGGTACACAGGGTCTCTGAGTGTCTGGGGTTTTCTCAGGAGTTGTCTCAGGGGTGCTATGCACCAGGAAGCAGGGGTCATCTTGGGCATGGTCTGCTCCCCATTTCAGGCTCTCTGCCCAGCCACTAAGGCATGGGTCTGGAGATCATCTTGGGCTTGCTTCTTATTCCCTGTCCTGGGTGCCCATCCGGGCCTATATGACGCTGTCCTGGTGGGTGTCTCAGGCTTGCTTTTTTCAGGAAGTGTTAGGCTACTAAGAATTCAGATGTTCGTAGGTCAAAACACTGAGCACAGACATGGCCTCTCTCCTCTCTGCCACCTTCTGACGCACAAGTGACACAGCAGCCATACCTGCAATACCTCTTGGGGCAGAGTTTATATTTTTCTCTAACATACACCACCAAAACCCAGAATATTTTCCAAAATGGCTTATAGTTTTCACATATTAGTTTATATGCCAACTTTTGAGATACATAGATCCTACAAAAAAGAAACATCTCCATGATAATTTTGTGTTTTTTTTTTTTTTTACTAAAGGCTCATTCCTATGTTTATGGAAATATGTACAAGGTGTTTTGCCATGGAGGGAGAGTGTTCTGGATCTCTGGATCTCTAAGATTCTGTTTCCATCCTTAGGTCAGTCATACCATATTAGAACACAGGGCTTGCCTCCCCCAATCTTTCCTTTGTCTCTAGGTATAAATTGTTTCCCCGACTTCTTTGAAATATCATCATTGCAAGGCTCAGGGGAGCACGATTCATTTGTGCCTCCTCTCCCCTCATCACTGCTATGTGCAATTTATAGAGCATCTCTGACAGTCTTTGTACTTTGTGTAGCTGAGATTGCCATGTCAGTTCTTGGCTCTAAAAAGCTTCACATTCAGAATCCAAAGCTTTAGGCACTCTCAACACAATAAAGCCAGACATGATGGTGGTGGGTGGAGGTTTCAAGGGCTCGGAATCTGCTACAAGAAGACTCATGTCAGTTTTGTAATGGGTCATTTTTTTTGTACTCAACAGCCAGAATTACAAACAGGACCTTGGGTAACCTCACTTCCTTTTCCCATAGAACCATAATAACTTGTCAGGCACTAATTTACTGAAACCTTATCAGGGTGGCAGGTTATTTAATTCATGATAGCTAATGCCTGTTCCAAGTAGCACCACAGGTATTATTTTAAGTAGCACATACATTTCTTGTGTAAAGAGTTTATATTTAGTTTTTTTTTTTAAATTTACCATCAAGATGTTAGTGTACATTTAAATTTACCATCAAGCTTTTTACATATATTTAAATATGTAAACCTTTATAATTTCACTATGAGAATGACAAAAACTCAACTAAACAACAGGACAGGATCCTACCATAGAGAACCTCTAAAAGACTTTCCCAAAAGGATATCAAAGCAGATTCTGAGACTCATAGCCAAACTTTGTGGAGAGTGCAGGAAATCTTATGAAAGAAGGGGGAGATAGACCTGGAGGTTACAGGAGCTCCATATGGAGAACAACTGAACCAAAAAATCTGGGCCTAGGGGTCTTTTCTGAGACTGATACTCCAACCAAGAACCATGCATGGAGATAATCTAGAACCCCTGCTCAGATGTAGCCCATGGCAGTTCAGTGTCCAGGCTGACAGGGTGACTGGCCAGAGAGCCCCAGGACTCCTGTCTTTATCTTCCCAATGTTGGGATTGAAATCATGTGCCATTACATCCAGCTTTTTAAAAAAAAATATTACAATTTATTCATTTTGTATCCCAGCTGTAGTCCCCTCCCTTGTCTCCTCCCAATCCTGCCCTCCCTCTTTCTTGTCCTCCCTTGCCCTTCCTCAAGTGCACTGATAGGGGAGGTCCTCCTCTCTTTTCATCTGACCCTAGCCTATCAGGTCTCATCAGGACTGGCTTCTTTGTCTTCCTCTGTGGCCTGGTAAGGCTGTTTCCCCTATCCCCTGTCAGGGGGAGGTGATCAAAGACCCAGCCACTGAATTCATGTCAGAGATAGCTCCTGTTCCTCTTACTAGGGAACCCACTTGGACACTGAGCTGCCATGGGCTACATCTGTGCAGGGTTCTAGGTTATCTCCATGTGTGGTCCTTGGTCGACATCCTGCTTTTTTAATGGGGGTACTGAGTATCAAATGTGGGTCCTCATCTTTGTGTGGCAAGCGCTTTAGGGTAGTTCCACAGTTCCCATTGGTTTTATGTGGAATGTTTACTCTGGCCTATCACAATGACTAAGGATGTAATGTGCTAGATATAACATTAATACTGAAACTTCATCAAAGGAGACTAAAGAAGAGAGTATTTCACTGGGAAAATTGGTACTTTTTATATGGGTGTGATAGTGTTAATCATTTATTGGTAGAATAATATGGCTGATTTAAATTTATTAAACTCTCAGAATCTGCCAAGGAGCCATAATAACACACATTTACCTTCACGAAGTCAATATGGACTAAAGATGCCTCTTAGGACTGTTTAGAACCTTTAGCATCAACAGTCATGTTCTTCAACTCCAACCATAGGGTTACATTCTGAGAAACACAACATTCATGCTTATCTTCAGCAAACCAGATAGGTAAGTGTGACCCCTTTAAGCAGTTTGTTTTTTTAGGGGACAGTCTGGCTGCTTCCACTTTATGCAGTTGTAGATGTCACTGGCACGTCTGTGGCATGTCAGGTGCATCCGGCACGCAGCAGCATTTGGGACCTTGCTTTTGGTGGAGTCCAACAATGCCAGTCAGGATTGTGAGGAGAGCCCACCACATCCTCTACTTTCAGTGGGTGACAGCACAGTGCAAGCTTGGTGACAGGACATGACATTTCTTCTAATAAGTTCCTCTACTTTTGGATGGCTTACTGTGAATTAAATGAGCTCTCCTTTGCTCTTCCTTCAGGCCAATTTCCTTGCAAGGTAAGGCATTTCTTTCTCACCTTCAGGCGTCATTTCGGGGCACTGACAGTGCTCCAGGGAGGAACCTGGCTTCTCTCCTTTGTGTAGCCGTCTCTCAGCTCCCAATTCCCCATCCACCGGTTAAATCCCAACTCCAGGTTAACAGGGCCTATTAATTTGTAGACAAAAATAACAGTTAAGGAGCAGGAAGGGAGCGTGCCCTAAAGGGAATAGCGATTGCTGTGCTGGAGCCACACCAGAACCACCTGGCTCAATTTAAGACAGTTTCTCCCAGCACAGGAAGAATTTTCTGCAAACGTTTGTGTTTGCAAAGCTTGTTTACCTCAGCTGGAAATCGCAGCAGATCACAATTTGAAGAGTGTTTACTTTTTCCTCTCTCTCTAAATCATACTCAGTGGTAATTATTGGGATCCAGATTTTGTTGTTTGAAAATGATGGGAAGGAAATTTGGATTGCATTTGGGCTCTTAAGCCTTGATGAAAGGAAGTGTGTGGTGAGATGACCTGAGAGAAGATAAAAGACCTGTCCTGGCCATGTTGGGCTCCCTGCAAGGCAAGTCTTCTCCACTTGCTTGGGAGGGGCCATGTGAAGCCATGGTCTCAAGCTGATGACAATGTCTTATCAAGAGGAGTCTTGAGGTTGCATCGTTCAGATTATCAGTGAGTGTCCCTGCTTCTGTGATTCCACAGTGGTCAGTAGTTGATTCCGGAAGCCTCTGTAATAAAGGCTTGGAGTACAAAAGTTTCCACTCAGGCCTGCAGAGATGGTTCACGTGTAAAGCACTTGTCATACAAGTATATGGAGCTAAATTCAGATACCCCAGGATATTATGAAAACACTTGAACACACACGTACATACATGCCTATATGCATGTACATACATGCACACGTCTGCATTTACACTATAGACAGACACAGATGTACACACACATACATGGTGATAAAATTTCTTTTCATGGTCCCAGCCTTGCTGTTGACAAGAATTCTAATGTTCCAGGACACATTCCTTAGCATTTGGGGTAGTCAAAAATGCACAGTAGCTGGAAGCAGGAGTGGAGAGGGAGGCAGGAGTGAGGAGTTCTCTGTTTTCAAGAGCTGAACTAGGCACCATTACAAATACTACATAGTGTCAGACTTAGGATGTATCTTGAATATGTTTTTCAACATTTTTGTGGCGCAGAAATTAAAAATATTAAAGAATGCTTTTCTGCGTGTTGTATTAAAATGTGACACAGAAAAAGGCCTTGTGTTGTACCCTTGAGAAACATAAAAGGAGTCCGTCTCACTTTGATGTCTACCTCGCATGGAAACTAGTACTTTCCCCTTTCTGAGTCTATTAAGAGAAGGGTACTGTGTAAATTCACAAGTGCAATAGTCACTGTAATGCTCACAAAGTATTTCTTCACTCCCACACAGAGGGAGGCGTGCGACCAGTGTTTGCTGGTGGGCTGCGAGCAGAAGTTGTGGGTTTCTGGGTTAAGACATGTTGGTGCTAGGGGGATGTCTATTCTTTCAGCTGCGGATGGGCGCACATCCACACTGGCACATGTACGGCATGCCAGCTACCCTGACCTCGGGTGACTTTGTGGAGCACGGTCACACGTGTAGCACGCCAAGACACTTAGTCTCACACGGTCACTGCAGCAGAACACCACCTAGCCAGCTGGGCACATTAAACCAGGAGATGCCTGCACAGGCAGCGCGTGCTAATTTAGAGGTATGTGATGCAAGCTGTTCCAGGGGGAGACATTTATGGAGAAAGGGCAAGATAATACATTATTCTCCTAGAAGTATTGCAAAAACTTCTCACATGGTTAGTGGCCTAAGACAATAGACATTTTTCTTCTCATAGTTCTGGAGGCCACAAGTGAAAATTCAAGAAACATGGGAGAATGTCATCCGAAGCTCTTATTTAACACACTGCATTTGCAAAGGCTATTGCTAAAGACGGCCACATGCACAGTAGCAGTGTTAAGAACTGGATATACTTTTTTGAGGGGTGTACTTTAAACTACAAAGCACCCAGGAACCAAAGTCACAGTGAAAACAGTGTTCATTCAACCTGACATCTGAATGAGAGCCATTTATTAATGAGTTCCTGTATTTGATTTTGCCCAAGCCTTTTTTTGATTCTTTCTTGTTGGTCTGAAAGTTCTGACTCCAGTCTTACTTGTCATGTTTCTAAAGCCTCCAATGATGCTATTCCCAAAACTCACTCACTAATTACATGGTTTCCGTAGACAGGCAGATTTCTTTGATCTTGTACCTGATCCTCCCATCACCTTGCATGCAGTACATCTTCTATCATGTAGATTAGGAGGGAAAACTTTACAGTATCACAAAACCCATAGACTTCTTAGGAGACTCTTAATGACTGTCAGTGTTAAGCTCTGCCAGAGGAACTGAAAAATGTTTCCTTGCTTCATGTTTCCATACTCTCCACGGTTACCTGGGATTTTTAACAACACAGAAGTTAAATTTTGTATTTTTCTGACTACTGCTGTTTTTACCTCATTTTTAATGGCCTTTTTGATATGGTTGCCTTGGGCATAAAAACAAAGTATTTCCTCCTGCTTTATGGGAACTGAAGTTAGGAGCCAAAGCCTAGAGTATCATAGGATTCTTGTTTATTTTATATTCATTGTGAGAGCGCTAATGCTTAAATTCTCGGATATTTATAGACTGAGGTAAATTTCTCACTTGTTTTTCAATCATAAAATTATGATCAGGTTTAGCCTTATATAGTAGTTTAGGAAGAAGCTGGCTTATGATAGATTGCATGTGGCTTTGCAACTCACAACTCTGTTGGGAGCAGTGGCTTGGGTCTGATTGTATTGAAGACAGTACTCACAGCTGGGATTCCCAGTTTATCTGCACAATGGGGATGAGCTCAGTGCTCATGAATGGCTCTATTTCTCACACATAGGATGCACCTTTGTGGCATTAGTTAGAGTAGAAGTCATGAGAAAGGCCCTGCCGCCAATTAGAAGGTAGGCTAACTGTTGGTCTAGGACCTTGCTTGCAGTCATGTTGCTTTCTTCTGTTAAGTAAATGCTTGTTGGTCTGGTCAATCTGCAAAAAATGGCATTTTAGCTTTTCTGATAGCTTTAGATTGACATAATTACTGTGCATTTAAAGTTAGGGTTCATTGCTAGATCTGTGCATAATGAGCGTGGACTCTTATAGCCATGGCTGACACTGCTAATGGATTATGACATTCTTCATCCGCCTGGGCCTCTAGAAATCCAAGCTTTACCTACTAAGTTGCAGTGAATGAATCAAAATACAATACAGTTCTAGGGTACAGACTTTTGTAAGAAAACCCCTTTGTGTGTGTTTTTGTGTAGGTGAGGCAATGGCTCCATATTAATAAAAAGGTTTACATAATTTAGTGACATCGGGTAAAGACAAAAACAGGATCCGTTATCAGAGCTCAGTAAGGCCTACATCACAGCTGGAATTATTACCTACCTAAGAGCAGAAGCGCAAGTGTTGCGAGGTGGGGACTGTCATAGTGTTAACTCCCTGGATGACACCTGATGTGTCAGCAGCTACCTGGACATGCGTGGTCTCCAGCTCAGCTTCTGACCTGGGATTTGCCTGTGTGCTTGGGACTCAGACTCCGTATGCCCCCTCTCCTGGTCTCCCCTCTTCCTCCCTTTCTTCCTTTCTCCTCTTGTTTTCTCTCCTTTTATCCCTCCCTCTCCCCGGCTTTTTCAAGCTCCTTGTCAAATGGCAGGCAGTCTCAGGAAAGATGCATTTGTTCATTCTCAGGTCATATTTTTCAAGGCAGAGCTGCAAAGGCTTCCTCTGTGGGCGAGAAGTCAAAGACAGAAAATAGGAAAAAAAATGAGAAAAAACACACCCTGTGCTGTATACTGAGAATGCTTGCTTCTGTGATTCCAGCTCGTGCGTGCTTTTATGTTTTCTGGAATTGACATCTGAAATATACACGGGGAAAGACCAGATTCTACTAAGTTCACTTTTCTTTTTGAGAAGATAGGAAAGTAACAAAAATGTCTGCTTTTCCTCTAGGATGTCAGAAAGGCCTATAAAGCCTGACACACTGGCTACTTGATGCCTTGTGGCCTTTTCTTGGGTCCTCATCTTTGTTCTGTAGAGATGCTAGATTGGGGCAGAAAAAACAAAACAAAACTGGGCAATGTGCTCCAACCCCATTCTACTTTGCTCTGCCATTTCCTGCACAGCACTTAGCACAGCCAGTTTTAAGGAATAAGACTTGACATACTGGGGCAGATTAATTCCATTCCCCAAATGGACCACTTGTCTGAATTCCCAAAGGGGCAGAAACCAATCTTGCCTTTGTTAGTGTTCAGTACAGCACCTAGCACAGCACAAGATGGTGCCCAAAGAATCCTGAATGATGCTGACCCGGGACAGTGTATGCTGTAGGTGGCCTTCTAACTGCCAGTGCTTATCGGCAGTTGAGCAAATGTTCCTCCCATCTCCAGGCAGTCAGTTTTGGTAGATCCTAGAAGAAGATGAAATTTCTCTATCACCTGCTTTGTTTATTATTATTAGGCTCATCTTAAGGGGGAACCACAGACTATATTTATTTTCAAGAAATATTAAAGTACCAGTTTGCTGTTATCACAACCAATTTTCTATTTTTGTGCTGATAGAACTTTCCATATGTTCTCTATGACCTTAGTGCCGAGCATTCATGGAGTGTGGTGTTTACTAAGTTAATTTATGTATTGCATGTCTATGTTTTTGAAATGCTCTTGAGCTTAGCATACTGTTGGACAAATATGGTTTGTTTTCCCATCGGGGGAAAATGAGATAAAAATGAATGCAACAAGAGTGCTAAACCAAGGCAGAATTCTTTACTAGGAAGAGTAGATGGAAATTATAAAAGGTTACTGACTGGAGTTTGGATTCTATTTCTTTGGGATGCCCCTTAAGTACATTCCAGCCTAAAGGACAGAATAGACTAATCGACCTCTCAATGTCCCTCCAGTCCTGGGGACACACTCCTGGGGAAGAAAGAAGCCCTGGAGGGCTGTGACTGTTAGGAGCAATTACTTCCATCACAGAGCATTGTTATCCCGTGACCAGTGGCTAAATGGGGCCAGAGTAAGGGCTCCCAGGGGCATCTTTAAAAATATAAGTAAAACCTTAAGGTTGGGGAGTTGTGTGCATTAAATGTGGTCTGGAGATTTAGTGTGCTTAGAGCACTAATACTGCATCAAAAGTTAAGCAGCCATTAGCGTTTCCATTTGCAAGAATACATTGGGCTCTGTCCTAAAATACAATGTCATCTTTTTGGCTCGTACCGTGGTCCTGTATATATAAGTGCCTGTGTATTTCTTGGCCTTTAATTTCCATTTATTACTCTCCATTTCTTTCTTTCTTTCTTTCTTTCTTTTTTTTTTTTTTGATACAGTGACAAAGTTTCAAAGTATAGCTATTGATTTTTTTCTTAGCTGGCAGATTCCTTGAGTGGCAAATCTTACTAAAGGTAGAAGATTGACTAGATGAGGGAACAGTAATTTGTAAACTTCCCTCTTGATTTGCTGGCTTCTTGGTTGCCTGGAAAAATTAGTGATTAAAAACAAAGCGTGTGGGAGAGACGGCAGTCACTCATCAAATCCATTTCCTCCTTTCTTAATGTTCACTTAGGCTCTGTTTTGCAGACATGTTGTTAGCCAGTGAAGTGTCCAAGGACTCACACACATAGTGCTCTTGCCTTGTGGCTCATGCCCAGCAGGATAGCTTCAGCTGAGAGACTGTTGGGCATGCAGATTCCTCAGGGCTGTCTTAGTCCTATTGAAACCAAATGTCTAGAACCAGGGCCCAGAAGTCTGCACACTGGCTCTCCAGACTTTTGTGAGACACATCCTAGCTTGCCAAGCTGATCTCCACCTTCAAGATTTCCCATACGATGTGGAGTTCTTGTGGCTTTCTTTGGGCTTGACACATATCAGTTGACACACATAGGAGAGTTGCTTATCAGTCAAGAACATCGTTTTGTGTGATATAGGAATGAGAAAGAGGCAGCTCTGTCTGTTGCGAAGTCAGTGAGGTTTGGGAATTTGTTTTCAGGAGCTGACTTTACTAACTCTGATCATCTCAGTAACTATCACAGTGCTAAGTGAGAAATGACATCCAAGGATCTTGGGATGGCTGACTTTTTTCAGCATTTGCTATTTTCAAAGCCAATTTTTTATCATTTACTGACCATACTATCTCATTTTCTTCTCTATAGAATATTAAGATATGTAACCACAATTATTGATTTTCTATTTTCTTCCATAATTTTTGTGAAGTTTTAAGTGGTTATTAATATAGATGCAGGGAGCTGAGCAGCAGGTTGGATGCCAAGGAGCCCTGTGGGTTGGCCAGGGCCTGAATCAATTTTCTTGATTTCTACATGCATGAAGTTTGGAAAATGCATAATCTTTTTGTTTCTGAATTTCCATTTTTAAAATTTGGTGGATAAATGAGACAAACATAGTCCCAGATTCTATATACCTTCCTGTCTTTGGGAGCAAGTATAAAAACAACCAACCAACCAACCAACCAACCAACCAACCAACCAACCAACCAACCAAACCCAAACAAAAAACCCCCACAAACCAAGTGAATAATTAATTGCTAATTATTACTGTTTTTGTTTCAATATTTTATTGAAATTAATATTAGTTTTTTAGTGCAATATATTCTGATTATGATTTTCACCACGCCAACTCCTCCCTTATCCATCTCACTTTCCCTCTCACCCACATTCCCACTTCTCTCTCTCTCATTAGAGTACAAACAGACATCTAAAATATAAAGATAATATAATAAAATCTGATAGAACAAAAATAAACAAACCAGAACAGGACAAAACAATCAAACAAGAAAAAGACTCCCCACCCTCCCAAAGCACAAGAAAGAGATATAGATGCAGACACACTTGCTCATACACACAGAAATCTCATGCAGGAATAAAATGACTCCTGACGATGCTATATTCATAGATTAGTATCTTACTCAGCCATCAACAGAGAAAAGCTTCCTCTGGCAGCAGATAGGAACAAACACCGAGGGTGAGATATCTTTGTTGTTCTTTTTTTTTTTTTTTGTCTTTTAGTATTGCTTTACTGATTGATTGATTTAAAATATGATAGAATAATATATAATGTGATAAAACAAAAAGCATCCCATTGAGGTTGGGCAAGGCAACCCAACAGAAGAAAAACAGTGCAAGAGTAGGTAAAAGAACCAGGGCCATTTATTCACACACTCAGGAATCCCATAAGAATACTAAGCAGAGAGCTATAATATGTATGCAGAGGACCTGGTGTAGACCCGCACAGGACCCATGATTGTGGCTCCGGTCTCTGTGAGCTCATGTGTGCCTGTCTCAGTTGATTCAGTGGGGTTTGTTTTCCTGGCATCCTCCATCCCCTCAGTTAGCAGTTACTGCTGCTGCACGTTTGAGAGTTGTTACTCACGATGTGTGTGCGTGCATGTGTCGACGTGTATGCATCTGTATGTATGTATATGTGCATGTATGTGTGTTCCAATGTAAATGCTTGTGGTGTGCCTGTGTCTGCATGCATGCCCTCTGTCTACATGTATACGTGCATGTACGTGCATGTCTAAGTGTATGGGTATGCAAGTGTGTAAATGTGTATGCTTGTATGTGTGAATTTGTGTGCACATGTGTGTGTATGTATGTATTTATGTGTATGTGAATGTGCATATGTGTGTGTGTGTATGTGTGCTTATTTTAGATAAAATGGCCAGTATTGGGATTGTGCTTCTTGAATGTGTTTCTTTGAAGTTCTGCCCTGACGGATAAAGAGCCAACTATGGCGCTGGTGGTAGGTTGGGTGACAGGTGGCTGGGTAGAGAAAGGGTCAACTATCCTTTCTCTTATAACTCACTGAAGAAATTCTTTTGAGGATAAAGGGGATGGTGGATAAAGTCACTGGAATTCCATGGGGAAAGTGGTTTTGTTGTTTTCTCTTTGAGTGTAGAAGTGGGTAAGTGAGCGTTCTCTGAGAGCGATCTCTGAAAAGCAGAGCTGTGAAAGAGAGAAACAATGAGAAGCTCCTATACGAATGTAAAAAAGAAATGGACAACAAGAGAACTAGTCAGCTTTATAGCCCTATAATGAAATACCTGAGACAATTAACATCTAAAGCGAAAATGTTTATTTTGGTTGTTATTGCTTCAGTTTTAAAGGCTCCAAGGAAGACCGGAAGAACTCATTGTTTTGGGTCTCTAATGGCCATATCAGAGGGTAATAGTAAGGAGCCATCTACCTGCAGATTTCATAACTGCCCGCTAAATGTTTATCTTCATATTCATAGATTGCGCAGCTCTCAGTCCTCATCAGAGAAACTTCTTTTTGCAATCGATGGCAGTGAATACAGAAACCTACAGTTGGTCAATGTGCAGAGAATGAGGTCTCAGTACTCAGATCTAAATGGGACCATTATAGCACTTCTCGCTCCCCCTACCCCATAGATCTTTGCGGAAGATAGCTCAGGAAGATTGGAAGAGGGTGTTGGAAGACTTGCAAACCAGTGTTTTCTGGGCACAGTAGAGCCATTGCAGACATGGACTCACAGGGCCTATGGCTGCAAGTTCAATATTTCATAAGATCAAGTTATAGCAGGGGTGGGGAGGCCTAATGCAGTCCAACCCCTAGCTGAGAAACTGTTATCAGTTGATGGTTTCGGGAGGAGGGGGGAGCAAGAGACTCAGTTCTTTCCAGCAATGAAGCTCCGGATAGGCTGCCTACATTCCCAGGGGTAGTCTTAAGGACATGAAGCACTAAGTGGACTCAGTGGATTTAAGAGCATCTGCCATGCTAGGTGGGAAAAGTGGGTGTGGAGGTGTGGGAGAACTTGAAATGGAGGAAGAGTGGGAGCGAAGGGCAGGTTAGATCAAAATGTGCCCCACCACGCATGAAATTCTCAACACATTTTAAAACACTGCAGAGCTTGATACAGACCTGTATACCCATAATTCTCTGGTTTGGGGAAGTCAAAATAGTAGGATCAAGAGTTCAAAGTCATTCATAAGTCCAGCTACATGGCCAGTTCAAGGCCTGTCTGACAGCAGCAGCAACAACAAAACCAACAACAATAGAAACCGAACCAAAGCAACCCAAACATCAGTGTGTAAAGAAATTTTCTCTGGCTTCATATGATTTGACCACAGGTTCAGCCATTCCTGGCTGCTGACGTGAGGATTTTAGAAGCAGACAGACTCTGGTAAATCTTTTTATACCTTCTAGCATAGCTAGCAGCTTTCTAAACTATCGTCAGCCCTTTTCTGTTGTACAACGTGGCTGCCAAGTTAGATCATGGGAGTTTTCCTCTCGTTTTAGTCCTGTTTACTGGATTTATGCAAAAAAAATTTTTTTTTTGTTTGGTCCTTAAGCTTTGTGGGCAGCTGCAATGCACTGGTATCTGAAGTAATGCCTTCAACCTCTCCTTATCTAGGGGCCATATCTTGTCTGTCTCCTCCTCTACTTCAGGCCATCATTGTACTTACCGAAGTACAGACTTTTACTTGAGACCCTTCAGATCTTAACCTCTAACGTGTGTTATCTGGTCCATTTTTCGTTGTTCTAAGTAAATACCACAGACTGGAAAATTTATAAAGAATAGGTTATGTAGCTCATGGTTCTGGAGGCTCTAAATTTCAAGAACATGTCTCTGATATTGGTAGAAAGCCTTCTTGTACCAAGATGTGCTTTAGGTCCTCTCATGGTAAAGCAAAGGAGGTATGCCAGAGAAGCTGCTTTCTGAGAGAGCCACACCCTAGGTAACCAGTTAATCCATTAGTTCATGGGTGGATTAATCCATCACGAGAGAGCCAAGCCCTTGGAACTGCAATGGCCTCTTCTTTCTTTCAACACTGCTGTGCTCATTAGCACCCATGAATTCTGGGAGATTCTTAGACCACAGCAATGACCAGCACAATTTTATAGCTGGTTCCTCTGGCTTCTCCTTATATCCATTTATTACCAATTCATCTGCTTCTCCTTTGCAACCACCAAGGAGGATGCAGCTGTTGGGTTTTGTCTCTGAGGAAGTGCATCTCATTTTTGTAGAACATCACTAATTTGGGTGTTTTTCATTTTTAGTTCTAAATGTTTAAAGACATGACCTTTAGCCTACCTGTTTTGTTTTGTTTTTTTTTTTTTTTAAGACTGGACACAAATATCCCTTTGCAATTTTGTATGCCCTAACCAGAATGTCAGTCTTGCCAACAAGTCACATGTCACATGTGTAATATGTGTAAGTATGACTAATGTAAACTGCCTAGGTATCCGTCCACACACTCCCCAGCCTGCTGCTGTACACAGTCCTTCATACTAGGTTAGATGGTTAATATCACAGTGGTGAGAGAGCGGAGGTCCCCCAAATGTCCCAGCAAAGTCTCAGCAGGCTCATCATTACATATTCTACTTTCGTATCTCTTGTGTTTTGCTTTTTGCTTTTGCTCTTTTTTTCATTGTTTCACATCCACCCCATGTGAATGAAGGCAGAAGACTTAGAGAAAGAATTACGCAGGTGGAGAACTTAGGATAAAGGAAAGGGGGGAAATGTGGCTAGGAGAGGGGTTAGCACTCACTTGGTTTAGAGGACGTCATAGTGGGAACATTTTGGAGAATGTGCTGTCTGAAGCCTGCTCATGGTCTTTTCAGTCACACAAAGAGGACAGACTGTTAACTTTCCTACTCTGAACATTATATTCTTATTGTTAAAAGTGTGTGTGGTCTGTCACTCCTTGGGGCTAATGATCTACTTTTGACTGACAAGAACGGTGGTGTCCACAGCCAGCACCCTCTCTAGCTGACTCCTGCCTGTCAGTGGGTGTGTGGACTGACCTAAGGAAAAATATCTGGGTGGGAAAACACCATGGCTCACTCTCTCTTATTCTGTCTTGGGAAAGGCTCTTCTCAGAGAACTCCCTACATTTTGCCATCTGTCTGGTACTGATAACAAATCACTTAACTTTTTTTTCTGAGAGAATAATTCCAGGAAATTAGAGAAAATAAATCAGGAAAAAAACCCTTCTTTCATCTCTGGGAATAGCTGCGCTACCATTTAGATGTAAACTCCTGCAGGTTTGACAACATTAAACTAGAAGACAAGATTCAATCTTGGATAAATGTTTATAAGGACAGCTTCTTGAGAAAAACAAAAAGCCTAGATCACAGTGATGCACTGAAACAAGATAAAGGCAGGATGAAAAAGATTCTTTTTAAGGACATACATGTGTCCACAATTCCTTTAACAGTCTTTCATATGAGGGTGAGAGAAACGGGTGTGTGTATGGGCGATGGTTTCTTTCTACCCCGTTGCCACCTCCAGCCTGGATTCACTGGCTCTGTGCTGACAGGATTGCTCTGGGGCTTCCTCTACTCTCAGAAGGGGCAGCTGTGACATGCAACTGATGGCTTGGAGGCCTCTCACAGTTGAGTGAGGGAACACAGGGTCTTTTTCTTGCAGAACATGCTGCTATTTGCACGTTTGCCTCTAGCAAGCAAAGAAATAACTCATCCCCACAGCCCCTTTGTTCAGACATTTATCATAGTACTTGACACTCTGCATTGAGGAATCTGTCTCTCTGCTTTGTCTCTCTTGCTAAATTTGCACTTTTCAGAGAAATGATTCTATATTGTTTGTGTAACATCCCTGGAGTATGATATAGTACTTGGCAGGCATCAGGTGCAAAATTAATATTTTCTCAAGAAGAAATGCATGCATGAATGAAAGAATATGTATATAACATGTTGAACATAATTTTGGGACTTGAAAGCACACAATTCTTGTACTTTCAAACAAACTGGAACCAAAGTTAAGATGAAAATTTTATTTCTTGTATTATTTTAAATTTGTTTTAGAAATGTCTGAATTAAGCAGAAGTTTTGGCCAAGTACCAAACAATGGAAAGTCAACCCATGGTGTTTGTATAGAGAGTCCACCTCCGCTAGAACTGTTTCATGATGTTTCCAGGGACTGAGTTCTTTCTTGTGCAGTCCATATTCAGTGTGGGGATTTTTATCTATCAGAGTTACGGCATCAGCTGTAATAGGATAGCCTGTGGTAATCAATCAGGCTGATTGGTTGCAATTGTGATACTGGGTTATAAGACTATTATACCTGCGCTATTATCAGGCCCATGGCACTATTTATGATACCTCGAATTATGAGGTTAGAGCTATATCCATATTGTATGGTCTCATATAATATCAGAGTGATCCTCGTGTTTAATTTCCATTGTCAAAGTTACTAGAGACATTATTGACATTGTCAGGCTGCTGGAGATCCACTTTGTACTCTGACATCAAGTCCAAGATTCATCGTGTCAATTTTTAATTCTCAGTTAAAGCCAAGGGAGTTTTCAATCCCTGGGGGAAGTGGATCCCAAGACCCTGATTCCTTGAATTTCTTTTGACCTTAAGTATTATATAAAATCAGGATCAGAGACATAGTTATACCTTCATCGGTTTGTCAGAGTGTTAACTTCCATGCTTGTGCTGCAGACCTTAGCCCACTGGTATCTTTGCCTTTGACAGAACAGACACATATACTGTGGACGTGCTATGCTGTGGCTTACTTAAGTGATCCCTCAGGACTGTTAGCAATGGCTTTGAGGGCAGCAGTGAGCAGATACCGCGCCCTTGCTGGCTCTCCTTTTCCATCATCCCTCCCCAGTCTCTCCCGGAAGCACTTACCATACATTGTCAATATGAAACTCTGTGTTGTGTTTTCTTCTGGGCCACCTGGCCATGCCAGCTAATTCCTGCTTAGGCGAAGTTGAGGCACTGTTTCAATTTAGGAAGGGGTTGTAGTGTGGTGTGACTCGCCTGGCCAAGCCACCTTCTTAAACCTATCATGTCCATCACTCTTTCCTGTTAACCTAAATTTCCATGAATTTGGGGCCATGGATGTCCAGCAGTTCTGTAAACTCAGAACCCCCACATAATGCTGGGAAGCATGGAGAGTGGGAAGCAGGCATTCCCCTCTGCATGCGTAACTTCACTCTGCTCCTCCAGAGCCATGTGTTTCAGGAGATACTGGCTTTCTTTCCCTCAGCCCCCGACACCAGAGGACCAACGATTAGCTTGATCTAAGTAAATCATCTCTGTCTCCAATTTCATTGTCTGATTGGTTTAGAAAGATGAAGAATGCTAAAGATAGTGCTTGGGGTTACCTTTGTTCTGCTTTAAATGAATATTTATATTGACATGTATGAATTTTTCCATCCCATGTCACCCATTATCGTTTTGTTAGCTCATGTCAAGCTTACATAACGTTCACATCTTTACACTAATTGGTATCAAAGCAGACCAGCATCTTTCACGTTAGTGACCCTGCTTATGCTTTTCCAAACCACAGTCAGATGTGGCAATCGTTTCCCCACTTCAAAACATACTAAAACAGTGAAATCTACCTCGGCGCACCTGCTTGGTAACTGCTGGAATTTCAGTTTTGGAGAAAAACAGAATCGTGAGTCACTTCTGCTGGGGATAATTAGAAGAAGAGGAAATTGGGACTTGGGAATAGAAAGCAGAGGTAAAGCAGATGGCAGAGGAAGGCTGGAGGTTTTTTGCAGTGAATCCTTGGGGAGACAAAGGATGAGAAAGTGCAGTAAACGCTGAGCAGTATTCAGGTGACATCTGTGAGGAGGAGTTGAGGAGTGACTGCCTGTGAGAGAGGATTTGACAGGCATGTTGTCGGGAGGGAGTAGGAAGCTGCTTCTGAGTCATGCAATCAAGGAGGCATTGAGCATTTGAATGGAAACCAGGCAGAGGGAAAAACTAAGTGGAATTGACAATCACCACACTGAAATTTGAAGAAACACTCAAGTTTCAAGCAAGAATGCTAAGTGGAGATTAATACTTTAGCCTCCATTGTTGCGAACCTAAGATAATTACGATTCCTTTATTATTTTATTCTGATGAATATAAAATATATTTTAATAACTTGTACCAGTTTAATTCTAATCTAAGTTCTTCAGATTCCATTTTTTATATGATCTTAATTTCTCAATCTCAAAATCTATGAGAATTTTCCTGAACTTTAATTCTCAAGTATGATCATATTTATACTTATCTTTACTTATGAGACATAAAGGTTAGATTACAGATTTGAGCTCTTAAATTATGAATTTATACAATTATAAACTTATTAACCAATGCAGAAAATAATGTATGAAACATAGAGCATAAAAATCAAACAATAGATTGGCAGAGAATATTTGCAATATATTTGAATGACAAGGGTTAATACTATTCACCTGCAAAAAGCTTCTTGCATTATCAGAGAAAATGCATGTAGCCCAGGTGCAGGGTTGCAAAAGGCATGAACGAACAACTCATAGCAAACACCAGAACAGAAAAAGCTACTCCCTGTCCCCACTAACTGTGGAAATGCAAATTAGAGAATGAAGTGCCTGTATTGGCAGCAGATTGAAAAATGTTTAAAATATTTTGTTATGAACTGCAAGTTTATGATTCTCCAAACTCCTTGTGTTGAAGACTAAATCTCCCCCACGAAAGGATTAGGAAGGCTTTGAGAAGTGGTTGAGTGATGGACAGGGTCTTAAAAGGGGATGGAGAGATCAGTACTCTCCATCCCTGTGAAAGGGGACCAGGAGACTATCACCTGTCTGCAACCGGAAAGCAGACCTTCTCAAGAACCAAACCATCCTGGCACTTTGATGTTGAACAACCATGAAATAATAATTTTGCATTGTTTAGAAACCACCTATTCCATATGCTTTTTATCTGGCAGGTCAAAGTAATTATGCTAAGTTGGTAACAAAAAGTGAGGATGTGAGTAAATAGGATATTTCAATTTTTTCATTGAATTCAGGTTAGCAGCTGTTGCTACATAGATCCTCCTGACCCCCATTATTCCATAGTAATCACAGTAAACATTAATGTATGCAGAGATGGTTTTGAAGTAGTCTTGCAACGGAAAGAACTTGAAAACATCCCGAACACTCATCAATTTACAATATAGACTAACAAATTATGGGATAGGCATATTATGGAGTCCTGGAGAGGTATTTCTTGGACATAGTTTGCAAATTGTTCCTTGCATGCTCACTGTCTGGATATTTGTATGGGTCGCCCTCAGTTCTTTCATGTTTTAATTCATATATCATCCTGTCAGAGCGGCCTTCCTTGATGGTCTTGGCTGAGGTCACCGTGTGCACCAGTCTCCCTCCTGATGGTCCTTTGTGACACTAGAGGTATCCAACCTGACACTGTAGACACAGGTTTGTTGGTTGACTTTTGGTCTTTTCTCCTTGAACAAAAGCTCCAAGAGGACATGGATTTAAGAGATTACCCTGGTGGACCGTCAGCAGCTCATGCTTGGCACACACTAGACAGTAATAGCGTATCCCCACAAACAAATCTACCTATGATACTAGGCTGAAAATACTTCCCCTGTGCTCTTCCCCTCTGTGTTGTTCTGAGAGGACGTGCTGATTTCCGTCTTGGAGTTGGCATGCCTCAGAAGATGCCCGGAAACAGATTATATAAAGAATCTTTCCCTTTCAAAACACGCAAGTCCTACAATCTGAAGGACTATGTAGGCATCAGCCCTCTGTGTCTGGTTGGCTGAGCCTGTATCCCAAGTCAGCATTCCCTTTATCTCACATTCTTCCCCCTTCTCTTTCCTTTCCTTTCCCTCTTTTCCTAGCTCATTCACTTCTTTCCTCTCTCTTCCCCTCCCCTCCCTTTCTCCCTCCAATAAGGTAACTTCTGTGACCAGTATCCCTTTATTTCAGATTCGTTCTGTTGATTTTCTTGGAGGAATTCAGGCAGAAGTGTTCTTCTGTTACGTGTTCCCTAGCCTGTAATTGCAGTAACAATCGCATGTCGATACCAACCATTCAACTCAGTCTGCAAAATTTCCCTCCCCCAACAGACTTAGGGTTAGCAGTTAGTTATAAAACAAAACAAAACAAACAAAAAAAACTAAGCTAAGCCTAAGGTAGGCGTAGGAGAACATTTATTTATTTTTTATTTTCCTCTGTTTTCTCCATGATGTGGGAGTTCTATGCGGAATTAGAAACTTTTAGTGCATAGAGTAGGAGTGGGAAGGCCAAAGTTGGGCATGGTTTAGATAGACATGGGAGATGGTCATGCATTCTTTTAGATGACTCCATTTTTTATGTACTTACTAATAAACAAACCGAATGAGGGCATGGTGTACATTATCTATCATATCTTGTTTAAATCTGCCTGAGCTAGCAATTCAAAAGACTGGTGAAAATTTGTGGGCAACTGATCTTGAGGCTTTCCTTTTATTCGTGGCTCTTTTCTGGTCATTATCTGTCTGTCTATGTATCCTACCTATCAATCCATCTATCTATCTATCTATCTATCTATCTATCTATCTATCTATCATCTATCTATCTATCTATCTATCTATCTATCTATCTATCTATCTATCTATCATCTATCTATATCTATCTCCACCTATTTATCTAATGTCTATCTATTATCTATCATTTTATCTATTTATCAGCTATCATTGCCTGTATAATCCTCACCTATGTATCTATCATCTATCTAACATCTATTTATCAGCTTATTTCCTTGATAAAGATACCTAAGAAAATTCAAAACACACTCCATTAGTACTTGGCAGTAGGAGATCAATGAGCTTAGGTGGGAGGCAATGAACAGCAAGTTTTTAACAGTCCAGGACAATATCCACTAGTGTGCTTATGTAATGTATAGTCACACTATTGTGTTGCAAATGGATGCAACACTGCATTTACACTCACAAGAAGACTGCTGCTTCAGCATGCTGTTAGTTAAGACGCTACCCCAGGCTAGTGCAAATTAATCTCCTCAAATATGCTTACTATATAGAGTAATCGTGATTAATTATCACTTAAGATTGGTCCAAAATGAGAGGATTTAAGGAGCATCTTGCTTTGTTTGTATCCTGTTGGATAACTTGCCGAAAAGCTTCCAGCTGAGGTAACCTTTAGCTCAGTGTCTCCTAGCTCATCTTAATAGGTACCATGGTGTTAGGTGATCAAGAGATGATAAATAGACAGCCAGGACTACCCTTTCAATTACCCTTGTAAAGCTGCTGCTCAGAGCCCTCAAGGGTATTGGATCAAGGCACAGGCTGGCTAATGGGCAAGGTGCCTATGGAGAGAGCTTAACACTCCTGAGCATAAGGAACTTAAATGTGCTCGGCTGCCTGATGACCACTTGGTTGCTAATGTTTTTCCTTGGTAGTTAGAGTGCTTGCCTACAGGTGAGCCACTGCCTGCTTCTAGGGGAGGCTGGGAGAATGTTGTTAGCACTAGGTTAATTCGATTTCTAATTTAGTTGTTCTTTAGGTCTTCCTGTGGTTTCCTTAGACACTGCCTAGCTGTGACAGGAGGGTCTGAGCTAACAGTAGGCCCAGTTGTGTGTTCTCAGGGTTCGCGCTGTTATTTTTTTCCTCTGGCTGTACCCAGTGGCATTGTGCAGCCAAATTTTGATTTCCTGTATGTCTGTGTCAGGAAAAAGATGACTATGAACAAGACTAATTCTAGCCACTGGAATCTTGAGGGCTGACCTACAGGGGTCTGTTATCATTCCATACTTCTGGTTGTTTTTAAACACTGCTTGCATGGATAGACTGTCGTAGGGCTGGAAAGAGGTTATCCAGCCTATTAAGAGCCTAGCAGAGGTGTTATCCTTGAAACTGAGGAGACAGACTTGAAGCCTCTAAATTACCCATTGGGCCCAATAGGCCAAGTTGAAGTCAAACAGTTGTATAGTCCGGAGCTAGAAAGGCTGAGAAGGCTGGTAGATTCCTTTCATTTTCTCCGATATTACTTCAGGTCAGATTGGCATCTTTCCTGCTGGGCTGGCTGATTAAATGGCAGGTTCATGCCCACATGTCTCGCTTTATGAAATGGCCGCTTCCTATGCACTTCGCGTTCTCTTCCAAACACGATTTCTTACATTTTACAATGTGAACAGGCAGAGAGATTCCACATTTTTAAGTCCTAGTTTCTTCTGCTTTATAATCTGTCCTCGGTTCATTTTCTCTTCTTGCAATTTGCTGAATGTAGTCAAGGGGAACCACACAGTCCCTTTAGCAGCTGACTTAGAACTATCATCAGCCTTTCAATAACAAAGAAAGGTGGAAGACAGAGTGAGGGCTGCGATCGGGAGCAGGAGGGAGGTAATCATGAGTGGACATGAGATGTAGAAATTGTAAAACTTTTATCAAACAAATAAGAGATATAAATGACACCAGCTAAACTCTCATTTCAGATCTGAGGACATAGCTCACGGATACAGTACTTACTCAACATGTACAAAGCCCTGAATCCAGAAATATAAAAATAAATTAATTTTATTGCTCATAAACTTTACCGTCTACAATGCCTAGAGCATGAATGCAATTTAGCTCCAAATTTGCCACTTAGAGCAACATTATCTTCTGTCCATTGTCTTGCATAACATATTTTGTATTTGCTCTTGAGAGCTTATCAAAATGATCTTTCCTGTCCATGTTTCTGCCAACATTCTGTTTGTGATTATTTGTGCCTTCTCCCAGGAAGGCAGAAACTATTCCTCTGGCCTTTCCCTTTTAAGTTTTCACCAGAATCATCTCTGTCAGTGGAAACACAGGTGGCTTGTAGAATACATCTCAGTACTCTCTAGGGTTCTATCCTCTACTGGGTTTCCAAGCTCCTTCCACATCTGCGTGTGTTTGTTATTGCAGCATCCAAATTGTAGAATCAATTTTATCATAGTCAGTCTAGTGACTGTAGCAAAACACGAAGATCTTTGAGGCTTATACAACAGATGTTTGCTTATTCAGATCTGGAGACCACAAACTCCAAACTCAATGTACTGGACAATTCAGTCTGGGGAAGGCTTGCTTGCTGGGTCATGGATGGAAGTCTTTTTTCACTGCCACATGTGGTGGAGAAGGGACTTGTAAACACAACAATCCTACTCATGAGGATCCTGTTCTCACGACTGCACCTAATCCTGTTACCTTCTGAAGAAAGCTTTCTGTGTATGAACTTGGGGTACTGGCTCTCAGCACAGTTCATGGCACATGAAGGAAGAAGATCAGGGAAGTTGCTGTGCAAACAGCTTCAAGCAACTCTAAATAAACCCGAAAACTGGTAGCAAAAGTTGCTAAAAAATGCAATGCCAAAATAAGTCCCTAACCTCTTTCCGAGTGGATTATCTCCTAATCCTCATTTGGGTGAAGTTTGGGAGCCTCCACAGTGCTCATTGTGTTCCTATGGGAATGACAATCTGGCAAAGAGGGCAGATGATTCTCAAACCTCTTCCATAAACAGCAGAGTGAGAAAAAGGCCTTTAGTTAACTGCCGTGGGAGTAGAGGGGGCGGGTGGTGAGTTTGGCTCCTGAAATGATATTCAGGAGCATGCATATCGGTTCATCCAGCAGTCTCCTCCTGGAACAAGAACAGAGATACAGAATGGCAAGCTATCTTTTGCTGACTCAGTAGGAGAGCACTGTGGAAACTCGCAGAAGTCAGCTTTAAGTCAAGGAGCTCGGGCTGTTTCATGTTAGAGTGCCTACAGAAGGCCCAGCGTCTGGGCAGAGTTAAACCAGGGGTGAAGAACTTAAGCCTGCAGTCCAGGCTGCGGACTTATTAGCTGGCAAGTAAAGCCTGCAAACTAAGCTGTCTGGGCTTGGTCTGCAGCCCCCCACTGTGACAGTGAGCTAATAGACTCTCCCCAGGCCTCTGTCAAAAAGGGCCTTTCCCTCTGTGAAAATGGGAGATTATGTCCCCGGGAGGCTATACAGCTTCTCTCAGGGCAGCGAGTAAATCAATACGGATACTGGCAACAGAATCACATAATTCTGTGGGCTTGTAGTGGTGACTTGGGTATTACCTGGAGAGCAAGAGTCATGGACATGCTCCCAGGACAGGAGATTGTGTGTGTGTGTGTGTGTGTGTGTGTGTGTATGTGCTCTCACATACAACTCTATTCCACAGGTCTTTCTATATTTATTACTTTATTGTTCCTCTTCAGCATTTTTTTTTGTAACCCAACATGCCCCTTTTGGATTCTGAGCACTGCAGACAAATGAAAACTAGTCCTGACTCCCTTGTATCACTAGCAGTGCCAGGTTCATGTCCACAGACAGAACAGGCCTGCAGAGGAATGAATGGCCATTCAATCTCTTCCCTGTTTAGGGATTAGAGTGACACTGACAAGAAGTAGCAAGTGTATCTGTAGGATAGACAGAAACAGCCATAGGGAGTCACAAAAGGATGGAGGCATTTCACTCCACATGCTCAACACTGAGTCACCCATGCAAATCCTCTTCAGATTCAAATAAGTCCCTATATCCCTTCCCTGTTCAGTTGCTTATTGAGTCAGGTTCATTTATAGATGACAGAAGCCTATTTCAAAGTGGAAGCAGCCTTGAGCAACTTTGCTTTGGTCAGTACAAAGTATTTCACACTGAGCTGTGAATGCCTCCCTCTGGATTCATAGGTTGAAGCCCTGACTCCCATTACTTCAGAATATGACTGTATTTGAAGATGGAGTTAAAATGAGAGTAGGCCTTGATGTATTCTGACTGGTGTCCTTATAAAAGAGATTAGGATACAGGGCAAGAAACTAGATGTACTATGTGTGTGTGTGTACCGATAGATGGCTATGAGAAGACACAGCAGGAAAGTAACCATGGTAAGCAAAAGAGAGAAGCCTCAGAGGAAACCACTGACTGTGGAAACCTTGACTGTGGACTTGTGGTCGTTAGGACTGTTCAGAGAATAAATTTCTACTGTGTAAGCTGCACAGTGTGTGCTAATTTGTTATAATGGCCATAACAAATGAATAGACTATGCTTTCAATATTTGATTGATGTGGTATTGTCACAGAGGAAAGCAGATATGAGTCGCTTAGGTACTGCTTCCTGTGGATAATTTCAGAAGCTGTAAGGACGGTAGCAGACCACTTCAAAACTTACTTGCCGAAAATGTAAACTTAGGGCTGTGTGCGCGTGCATGTGCGAGTGTGTAAGTGTTTGTGCTAACAGGTCTCAACTAGGCAATGCTTGCCTCATATCTCATCAGATCAAAGTTACAACCAGATGCCAGGGTGGCATACAGTTATAGTAAGAGTTCACTTGTTCAAGATGGCTTCTTCATGTTAGCCCTGTTAGGAGATGACAGTGGAGCATCTCTTTCTATGTGGCTTCTCTCCTGGGCATCCTTGTGTGGATGTTCTCAGGTACCCACACTTTTCTCATGGTGACTGCCTTCTGGCCAAGCAGTTAACATCTCAAAGAACAAGGTAGAAGCTGCCAGAGTCTTCCAACATAGCTTCAGAAAATTCCTGCTTCTACATAAGTCACAAGACCAGCTCACTGTCATGTCTGGCCACAGGAGGTCTGGCTGGAGTAGCTGGGATGGCTGAATGTCTCTGTGCACATGATCACAAAGTCTCTCTATCTGGAGGAAGCTGGTCCATTTTCTTTGCATGGCCACTGGGCTCTAACGTCACACCACTCCATTTTACAGGGAAGACCAAGTCTCCAGTAGGGGCACAGGCTCCTTTGGATTGGAGAAATATGATATAACTTTCATCGATGTCTAATTTGCCACAGTTCCCCAATATATTATTTTTACTGTCAAAGAAGCACAGATTTGGAAGCAGAGGCTTAGTCAGCAGGAACAAAATTCCTTACGTTTCTAGAGGATGATGGTACAAGGTCAGGGCGCTGGCACGCTTGGTCCATTTTCCAGCCTCTGTGCCTTGCAGGCTGCTATCTTCTGTGTTCCTATGGTATTTTTGTTTGTTTGTTTACATGTGTGTGTACTTCCCTGTGTCCAAATTCCCTCTTATGAGGAGGTCAATCGAAAATTGCATTAGAACCTACCCTAATGACCAATTTTAGCTTAATCATACTGGTAAGACCTATCACCAGCCTGTATTGTCTTCTGAGGTGTCAGGGGCCAAGACTTCAAAATGTGCATTTGGGGAACTGGGACACAATTCAGCCTTTAACATTATTGATCTGTCCTGAGACTGTGTGACATTTGAAAAGGGACACGTTAGGCTCGTATGATGGATGGTGACCTGTTATTTTTGCCTGATCTGGAATTTTTACCTCTTTTGATTCTAGCAACTTTTCATCAGACATGACTAAGCTCTGTTAGAATGACTGATCTACTGATGGGCATAAGTAGATATTCTGACTCAGCCCTCTATCTATGTTGGAATCTGGAGAAACTATTTTCTCTCTTTTGGGGTCATTATATTGGTAAAGTATGAATTAGATCTTCTGATGATGATTGTTTTGTCATAATGTGGTGAGAACCAGATAGGGAAAAAACGGCCAAGGAAAAGGTCACGCGTATGAGCGTAGAAACAGATAGGCATTCTGGTGGTGTAAGGCATGGTCTGGAACACAGCTCTACCCTGAATTTAGCTGCTTCTGAAATTCTAGTATAAAAGCCCATGAATTCCCGTAATTTTTTTTTTATGGTGTGGAGAGTGGGGAGGACAGCATGTTGCAAATAATCTGAGCTGAAATAATCTGGGTTTCAGCTTCTTGCAATTCAGAAGTCAAACGATGGTTTCTGTCCAATCTGTGCAAGCTGAGACTTCAGCAAACTAACTTTACCCAAGTAGATTATATCCATGAATAAACTGCCTGGCCTAGGGCTGTGCGTCCTTTTCACTTTCCAGTTGGGCCTCTTTCAAGTTTTACGTGACCAGGTCACAGTCAGTTCTAAGCTTTATAATTTTTGACTGCTGAAATGAAAACTCTCTATGATAATATTACAGAGCCCAGGAATCATGAAAGAGATGATCAGCAAAAAGGAACCAGACATGAAATTAGATCCACATGATGGTTTGAATGAAAACAGCCCCACTTGAATGCTTGGTCCCTAGTTGGTGGAGCTGTTTGGGAAGGATTAGGAGGCACGTCACTGGGGAGGTTTCAGAAGGCCACACCATTCCTGGTTCTCTCACTCTGGCTTGTGAATCAGATGTAAGATTGCTCCTACTCATGCTCACGATGCTCATGGAGCTGGAAGCAAACCCCAATTACATGCTTTCTTTTCTATTGCCCTGGTCGTGATGTCTGTTAACAGCAATAGAGCCACAACTAAGACAATCAACATTTGAACCTGTTGTTTACTAAGTATTTCAGTCGGTGTTCTATTGCTCGGAAGAGACCGACCACAGCAGCTCTTACAAAAGACAACATTCAGTCAGGGCTGGCTTATAGGTTCAGAGGTTTAGTGCATTATCATCACAGCAGGAAGCATGGTGACACGCAGGCAGACACAGCGGTGGAGAAGTAGCTGGGAGTTCTAGATGTGGACTGGCAGGGAGCAAGGAGAGAGAGAGATAGACAGACAAACAGACAGAGACAGAGAGAGACAGAGACAGAGAGACTGGGCCTGGCTTGAGCTTCTGAAACCTCAAAGCTGAGTCCTTCGTCCAACACACTTCATCCAACAAGGCCACACACCTACTTCAACAAGGCTGCAACTCCTAATAGTGGCAGTCCGTATAGGCCTACAGGGGCATTTTCATTAAAACCACCACACTAAGCGAGGATACTCAGAACTCACTTGGCTGTCGATAGAAAGTAATGATTATCCCATTCCTGGGGATTTAGTGACTGTGGACTCCATTTGAGCTGTGTTTTATCAGTGCTGGGAGGCAAATCTGGTTCTTTGTACATGCTATGAAAGTGCTCTGGAAGCTGCAGAGATGGATCAATGAGTAAGAGTACTTAGTGTGCAAGGATAAAGATCAGCATTTGGATGCCAGCACCACATAAAAGCCAGCCAGTGCCACACAGGTCTATAATCTCTGTGCTGTCCAGAGGCAGGAGGACCCTGGGGACTTCTGTCTGCCAGTGTAGCTTCAGGTTCAGAGAGATATCTCGTCTCAAGGGAATAAGGAAGAGACTGATCAAGTAAGTTATCTGAAGTACTGCTCTGGCCTCTGCTTACACATGTACAGACATGTGTAGCTGTGTGTGTGTGTGCGCGCGCGCACACACACACACACACACACACACACACACACACACACACACACACAGCAGTAGTGCTCTGCTACTATCAATGGCTTCTTAATGTTTCAGTGAATGACCTGGGGTATAAATTTCAGGTTTCGTTGCCTCATACTTCAGTTATCTACAGTCTATTCATGGTTCATTTTCTTACCTGTGTATGTACATTGATTTATTTATTATTTCTAAGAAATGATGTTTTGGTGATATCTTTTTTTTAACTGCAATTTTTTTTATTAATTACACTTTATTCATTTTGTATCCCCCCATAAGCCCCTCCCTCCTCCCCTCCCGATCCCACGCTCCCTCCCCTTTCTGCATGCATGCCCCTCCCCAAGTCCACTGATAGGGGAGGTTCTCCTCTCCTTTCTGATCTTAGTCTATCAGTTCTCATCAGAAGTGGCTGCATTGTCCTCTACTGTGGCCTGGTAAGGCTGCTCCCCCCTCAGGGGGAGGTGATCAAAGAGCAGGCCAATCAGATTATGTCAGAGGCAGTCCCTCTTCCCATTGCTATGTAACCCACTTGGACACTGACCTGCCATGGGCTACACCTGTGCAGGGGTTCCAGGTCAACTCCACGAATAGTCCTTGGTTGGAGTATGATTTTCTGGGAAGTTCCCTGTGTTCAAATTATCTTGTTCTGTTGCTCTCCTTGTGGAGTTCTCGTCCTCTCCAGCTCTTACTATTCCCCACTTCTTACATAAAATTCCATTCACTCTGCCCATCAGTTGGCCATCAGGCTCAGCATCTGCTTTGACAGTCTATACTGCAGAAGCTTTCAGAGGCCCTCTGTGGCAGGTTTCAAGGTTGTTTCCTGTTTTCTTCTGGCCTTCAGAGGCCCTCTGTAGCAGGTTCCGAGGTTGTTTCCTATTTTCTTTTTCTTTTGATGTCCAGCCTCTTCGCCTTTCAGGATGGGGATTGAACATTTTAGTTAGGGTCCTCTCTTTTGCTTAGTTTGTTTAGATGTACAGATTTTAGTGGATTTATTCTATGTTGTATGTTTATATGAGTGAGTGTATACCATGCCTGTCTTTTTGCTTCTGGGACAACTCACTCAGGATGATCCTTTCCAGGTCCCACCATTTACCTGCAAATTTCATGATTTCCTTATTTTTCATTGCTGAGTAATACTCCATTATATAGATGTACCACAGTTTCTGCATCCATTCTTCAGTTGAGGGGCATCTGGGTTGTTTCCAGCTTCTGGCTATAACAAATAAAGCTGCTACAAACATGGTTGAGCAAATGTCCTTTTTGTGTATTTGCGCGTCTTTTGGGTATATGCCTAGGAGTGGTATGGCTGGATCTTGAGGAAGCGCTATTCCTAGTTGTCTGAGAAAGCGCCAGATTGATTTCCAGAGTGGTTGTACCAGTTTATATTCCCACCAGCAGTGGAGGAGGGTTCCCCTTTCTCCACAACCTCTCCAGCATGTGTTGTCCTTTGAGTTTTTCATCTTGGTCATTCTGATGGGTGTAAGGTGAAATCTCAGGGTCATTTTGATTTGCATTTCCCTAATGGCTAATGAGGTTGAGCATTTCTTTAAGTGCTTCTCTGCCATTTGATATTCCTCTACAGAGAATTCTCTCTTTAGCTCTGTTCCCCATTTTTTAAGTGGATTACTTGGTTTATTGCTTTTCAGCTTGTTTAGTTCTTTATATATATTGGATATGAGTCCTCTGTCAGATAAAGGGTTGGCGAAGATTCTTTCCCAATGTGTAGGCAGTCACTTTGTTTTGATGACGGTGTCCTTTGCTTTACAGAAGCTTTTCAATTTCATGAGGTCCCATTTATTGATTGTTGCTCTTAGAGCCTGTGCTGTTGGTGTTCTGTTCAGGAAGTTTTCTCCTGTACCAATGAGTTCTAGGGTATTCCCCACTTTTTTTCTAGCCGATTTAATGTGTCTGGTTTTATGTTGAGGTCTTTGATCCACTTGGACTTCAGTTTTGTGCAGGGTGATAATTATGGATCTATTCATTTTTCTACATGTAGACATCCAGTTGGACCAGCACCGTTTGTTGAAGATGCTATCTTTTTTCCAGTGTATGGTTTTGGCATCTTTGTCAAAAATCAGGTGTCCGTAAGTGTGTGGGTTTATTTCTGGGTGTTCTGTTCGATTCCATTGATCCACCATTCTGTTTCTATGCCAGTACCATGCAGTTTTTATAACTGTTGCTCTATAGTACAGCTTGAGATCAGGGATGGAGATACCTCCAGAAGATCTTTTATTGTAGAGGATCGTTTTAGCAATTCTCGGTTTCTTGTTATTCCATACGAAGTTGAGAATTTTTCTTTCCAGGTCTGTAAAGAATTTTGTTTGCAATTTGATGGGAATTGCATTAAATCTGTAGATTGCTTTTGGTAAGATGGCCATTTTTACTATGTTAATCCTGCCAAGCCATGAGCATGGGAGATCTTTCCATCTTCTCGTATCTTTCTCTAATTCTTTCTTCAGAGACTTGAAATTTTTTTCATACAAGTCTTTGACTTGCTTGGTTAGGGTTACGCCAAGGTACTTTATGTCATTTGTGGCCATTGTGAATGGTGTTGTTTCTCTAATTTCTTTCTCAGCCTTTTTGTCTTTTGTATACAGGAGTGCTACTGATTTTTTTGAGTTAATTTTGTATCCGGCCACTTTGCTGAAGGTGTTTATCAACTGTAGGAGTTCCCTGGTAGAGTTTTTGGGGTCACTCATGTATAGTATCATATCATCTGCAAATAGTGATAATTTGACTTCTTCCTTTCCAATCTGTATCCCCTTGATCTCCTTCAAATGTCTTATTGCTCTAGCAAGGACTTCCAGCACTATGTTGAAGAGATATGGAGAGAGTGGGCAGCCTTGTCTTGTCCCTGATTTCAGTGGAATTGCTTTAAGTTTCTCTTCGTTCAGTTTGATGTTGGCTATAGGCTTGCTGTATATCGCCTTTACTATGTTTAGATATGTGCCTTCTATCCCTGATCTCTCCAATACTTTAAACATGAATGGACTTCTTATCTTAGTTTCTCACTGCTGGGGTTGAAGGCACAATTCAGGATACCCAGTATTGCTTTTTTGTTCCTATAAATCCTTTAAGATAAAATATTCTCTTCCAATGATTTCAAAGTCTTAGTGGTCTCATGACAAGCGGTTTTCCAGTTCCTAGGCTTAACTGTGTCTCAATGTTATGAACAGTGGCCAAAGTCTTTCGATAAACCTGGAAAGCACAGATTCTTTGGGTTAAGAAGTCAACCTTCAGCATGGGCTAGATCTCTGCCTGCTGTTACCTGTAGAACCACTTTTCTCATCATTATACAGATTGTCATTGTATTGATGTCATAGGATCAGGATGTGCAATCAATGAATGTTATTAAGTTACCAGCTACATATAAGGCATTCCAGTGTAGGCTCTCACATCTTCTCTATTACTCCAAATCTCAACACTGTGCTTTGGAAATGGCTCATAGTCAAGCAATATTAAAAGAAAGACTAATTCATCAGAATAAAATGTTCTAAAGGATTCTCAAGTAGTGTAGCCTAGACTCTGCTTTGTCCTTCCGGGAATGACTTACCCACCTAAAAGCATCCTTTGCAAGGACACATTTGAAGCTAAACTTTACTTTTGTAACTTAAAGAAAAGAGCTAAAGTATTCTGATGTCAAGTACAGTATCTGATGTGCAGTATGTCCTTGATAAAAATGTTAGTAACTAAAAAGTCGAGTAGACAACAGACCTCTCAGGCTGGAACCCAGAAGAGTGGGATCTGAGCCTGTGTCTAGTGGCATCACTAAGAGAAGTCTTGTGATTTGATGAAAACCTATTCTTGATCCACGACACTGTGGTTCAAGCTTTTCTCAACTTCCACGTGAAGCTTCCCTTCCACTCCTTGTAGGGTCCTGCTGCAAGCCCCATTAGTCCAGTGGTCCCAGAGGAGTGATTGTGTGTGTGTGTGTGTGTGTGCATGTGTGTGTGCGTGTGTCTGCATGTGTGCATGTATGGCGGGTGGGTGGGTGGAAAGCAGAGAAAGCAATCGAGCAGCGGGAAGAGCAATGAGCATCAAGGATAAGAACCCTTCTGGGTTCTAGGATTACAGGGTTGCTCACAGAATCTTCCTTGGGAATACTTTATCAGTTACACATTTCAGATAAAATAACCTAAAGGTACATAGAGATAAAGATGGATGGCTCGTGGTATTTGGAAATCAGTTCAGTTAAAAACATGCTTATTTATAAATGAATATTTTTATTAGGGCCTATGGTCTCGGTGCTTATAACCTTACAAGCTTCCTTCCTCTGCCTTCTTTCAAGTTCTGCCTCCCCTACCTACCTGGTACTGGTTGTTAGTTTATTTATTTCTTTATCTATCTATCTATCTATCTATCTATCTATCTATCTATCTATCTATCTATCTATTATACAGTATTCTCCCTGCATGTGTGCCTGCCACCAGATCTCATTACAGATGGTTGTGAGCCACCATGTGGGTGCTGGGAATTGAACTCAGGACCTCTGGAAGAGCAGCCAATACTCTTAACCTCTGAACCGTCTCTCCAGCCCCCAGAGTCTTTCTACTTCTCTCCTGGGACACCATGTTGCCTGGGGGAATGCTCAGCACTCAGACTTTTCTAGGTAACTCCTTTTTCTCCTCACAGTCATTCTGTCCCTCATCTTATTTAACTAGCCCACCATTTGCAGGCTCATGCAGGCCATAGCTCTCAAGGTTACGTTCAAGATCCCAAGAGGGCCTCCTTTGCTGTGCTTGAAGAGCGTAAACAATGCACAGATCGGGGCTTACTGTGCCCCTTCTGCAGACAGGCTCTGCACAGCATTTAGCTGAAACCACAAAATTATGGAGAACAGACTGCAGGTAGGCTAGGCTGGCTCTCACGCTGGGGGAAGTGGTCTTTGAGATAAAGCTGGAAGGAGGAGGATTTAGAAGGTGAAAGGGAAGACTAGCAAACAGGAATAGTACTAAAGAAGGAGCTAAGAGCATTGCAGCAATCACTGGCCACCTACCCTGCATATTCATGGAATACATGACTCATTATTCTCCTGGGAAACAGAACCCCAGGGCACAGACAGACACACTGAGACGACTGCATGAACAGGCTTATGTGATTACGGAGGCCCAGAGGGTCCATGATCAGCCACATACAAACTAGAGAATCAGAAAAAAATGGTGATATAATTTGATCCAAGAACCAGGGATAATTGCTGTAAGTTCCTGAGCCCAAAAGGCCTGAGAACCAGGGGATCCTGTGTCTGAAGGCATCAGAAGACAGGTGGTCCAAACTCAGGAGGAGCTAGAGAGGGGCTGGGGAGGTCACTCAGTCCATAGTTTTGCTGCACAAGCATGAGGACCCACGCTTGATCCCTACAGCTCCTGTAGAAAATCCACTGTGGTGCACATAAATAAATCAAGCATCGAAACTAGCTTTCTTACGAGACCATGCAATAGGGTAAGAAACAGCTGCTACATCTACTCCCTAATACCCTGGCCTCCTACTACTGTCCCTAAACATCACGGCCCACTAGAGAGCTACTGTGCTGGCCTACAGACTCTAAGCTGGTAGTGTGGCAACCTCACTTTCCAAAATATTGATCTGTGGTTGTCTTGGGAGCTGTCAGTTTCTGAATGGTTGAAGCTAGACTGATTTCACCAGGAAGTTCCAGCCATCAGGAATAGGTGGGAATAGGCAAGCACATCCTATGACTTACAACCAGGCCAACAGGGCTAACGTGAAGCCAGGAAACACAAGCCAGCTCAGCAGCCTGCAGAGCCAGGTTTTCAAGTGAATCCAACTCAATCTGGAAGCTTGGCAGAATGGATTTGGTGGACAACTTACTTTCACAATCACGCTACTCCAGGTTTAGATTGTCGGGCAAGATGGTGGGGTTGTTTGGGGTAGGGAGGGGCATCTAAGTAAGAGGGAAGGATTTTGAGGCATGGGGGGACAGTGGTGTGCGCTAACAGTGGTCCTCCTGACACAGTGGACAGAGGGTGTACGTTAGTCTACTTGTAGTCGCTATAACACAGTGCCTGAGACTGAGTAATTTATAAGGAAAAGGAATTTCTTTAGCTCGTGGTTCTTCAGAGTGTGGTATCTACATCTGTTCGGCTGCTAGCAAGGGACTGAAGGTGGAAATGAACATGTGTGAGAAAAGAGAAAAGAGGAGCAATGCCTGGCTTTCTAGCCGCACACTCACTCCTGTGATAACTCACTCACTCACTAAGGAAACACACCAATCCCCACATGTAGCAGCAGCCCATAAGACCCCATTCCTTTTAGGGGTATTACCTTCTCTCAACACCACAGCACAAGCTTTAGGGAGAGACCATGTGGGGGCTGTACTCCTAGCATCACACAATGGGGCCCTTTCTAATTTGCAGAGAGCAATTTACTTAGCAGTTGGATTGGGATGTTTACAACTTAAATTCATCCTGTCATAATTGTTAATTAAAACGTTGGCACCTGCTCATGCTTCAGTGCGGCAGGATGTGAAGAGACGAGAGAGTCATTGAACACACGTCCAGAGGATATTGGAAGCAAAGGCATGCCACCCTCGAGGTTCCATGGCTAACTTTCCCCCAGATATCTTTGTGTTTCCGGTGGTGAGTTTACTTTGTACACATATCAGGTGCTCCTGTTTTCTGCTAGAGGGAAACGCTATGGCATGGGATGAAGTTAAGCACATCGTTATTTTGTACATGTAGCTAAACCCTCATGACTTTGTGGTGCTTCCTTAGCTGAGCGTGTCGGCAAACTGTGGGTTTAGACAGAGACAGCCTGCTGTTTCATTTGTTTCCCATTGTCCCACCATCTGTCCCTGCTGGTAGTTGTGAATACTCTAGGTGAGGGGCACTCCTTTACAAAGACCAATGCGATCTGTTGACATACAGAAGCGAGAACACACAGACAGAGAGACACACATGCACGAAGATAGGCGATACCTAGATAGACAGAACACACAGAGGAAGGCAGATGATAGCTGGCTAGAGAACACCTTCTCTTTTAGCACCTGTAACACAACCCAAATCCTAGGTCTCTGGTGACTTTGGGTACCACATGTCTTAAACCCACCATCTTCCACAAAGCACACGCTGTGGGTGGCCATTTGAAAGTTTGCACTTAAGAAGCTTTTCCCCCTGCTTTCCCCAAAGACCTAGTCTCTCTTGGGCTGTCATCTTCTGTAGTTGCAGCCTGGTGGGAATGAATCTCTGTTAAAATGAGAAAGAGACCATCTCTTATCACGCCCGCTAGGGTCAGGGAAAGGCCACTTCCATACTCTGCCTTATGAAGTTTTCCCTCAGGGTCCCATCTGCCTCATCAAATTCTGCCTCTGCCTCACTGATACCAGCCCCCTGGGAGATGCTCTCAAAATTCAAAATCAATAACCAGAGCTGTCAATCACTGTAGGCTTCCTCCACTCCGAGGTGCTGCTTTTGTGACTGGGGATTTCGGGAGAGGCCGGGAGCTGTGTTTTCACAGCAACAAACTCAGTTCTCACTGAAGTTTGCTAATTCTCACGATTAATTGCCTCATTAATGAAGGAGATTCACACAGTATATATTCTTTTAGCCAGGTTGCCAAATAATTTTGAAAGGCTTTAATGTCAATAAAACTTTCAACATCGCCATTAGATTAGTCAAGCAAGCATTTAACATGCCCCACTTGGGCAATTGCTGTTCTGAGAGGTTACCTCAGATTTGAGTCTAAGATATATGACATAAGTCTACAGAGGTTGTCAAGTGAGGCTGGTGTCGGTACAATAGGCCATGGAAAAATTAAAATGAATTAAAGGAGCACGTTTGATCGTTTCCAATGCATTACGCTATGGGAATTTAATATGCCACCTAACTTCAGGCCCTCACATGGCTCTGTCTTGATTCCAGGTGTGAGCTAACATGCTTGGTTACAAGACGAATTCTTGTCATCTTGTAAGTGCTCCTTATCTCATTATGTATGTGATTGTGTGTGTGCCTGTGTTTCATATGATCTTTTTACATAGCTCTGACTGTATTGGAACTCACTGTGTGGACTGCAGACCAAGCTGGCCTTAATGTCTTTGAACACACAGAGATACATCTTTCTCTGCCTCCTGAGTGCTGGGATTAAGGGTGTGTACCTCCATGTCTGGCCCTATGTGTGTGACCATTAAAGAAATGACTTTTTAATTCTGGAAAGAAGGATAATAATAATGGTTATTAATAATGACAGTAACTCCCCAGATGCTGCCTTCCAGAAACAGACAGCATTAGCATCAGTGACCATCACTTCGGACATTTTCCTTTGGATTCTTTAATAAAGTATAATAGAATCGTTGGAGGAAAGTAACTAAGGTGCAATGAAAGTGTAACTAAAGAAGAAAGTTAAGTGTAAATGTTGAATATTTGTACAATATTTAAAAGTCAAAATTTACAAATTTAGCTCTAACTTGACTTGATAACAAAGGAAAATGTGAAATTTAAGTGACTTTTTTACTGTAAGATTCGGGATCACCACAAAGACTTCACTATGGGCTTACTGCAAAAATACTAAAGTAACTGAAGGTACTGTCAATTATTAAAAAAAAAATTATTTTTGGTTGGAGTGCATCCTTGGCTGTCCTGGAATTCACTTGGTAGACCAGGCTGCCCTCAAACTCAGAGATCCTCCCATCTCTGCCTCCTGAGTGCTGGGATTACAGGCATGTGATCACCATCTCCTAGAAATCTTTTACATTAAAGGTCTTTTACTGGTCCTGCTTCCAGAAGTGGCCAAGACCAAGAGGAAAGAGAGGACATCCAGTTGGCTGGGAAGGTCATTTTCATTACATGCCATTTACACACAGAACTAAAGAGACAAACTCAGAGTCACTAATGTGTTTAAAAGTTGGCAGCATGGGATAGTTAGAGATGAGGAGTAGAGGTGTTGTTAAAAATAAGGCTTCCCCAAACTGCATGATGGGAGGGGACTTGATCTGTGTCAACCTGAGAGGAATCAGAAGATCAGAAGCAGTTGGGAAGGGCCAGAACCAGCAGGGATGAAGAAAATAGGATGGCCTGGGAAGTGGGTTGGGGAATGTTAAGCAACTGGGATGAAAGAATTGATTTTTCTCTTACTAGGATCCCCCATCCTCTCCAGTCTGGCAAGAGCAGGTGTGGGGCTGCTAGATGCTCCAGGCAGGGGGATTAGAGGTGGTTCCTAAAGGCTGGCTCTCCGAGCACGTGACGGCGCTGCTGCCTAGTTTTGCTGCCAGGGTGTAGCAGTTTGCTTGTAATTCATGCATGATCCCCATCACCCTCGCCTTCCTGGCATCTTTGGAGCTGGCATAGAGCTCTAGGCTCTTAAAGGGTGCACTGTCAGATGTCCAGAAGGTGAACACCACGGCCCCGCCTCTTGCTTTCCCTGGTCTCTAGCTTGCATCGCAGAGAGCATGGCTGCGGTCCTTGTCTGCTGGCATCTTGACCAAGGTGCTGCGGACGGGCTCCTCTGCAGTCTGTCCCATGACTCCTCCCAGGAGCTCCCTGCTCTACCCCAGGACGTTGTTCCTGTTCCCAGGCAGAAGAACACTGTCTTCTTGAGTTTCTTTGCTTCTAGCTTTGAGGGCTTGCAGACCCTCAGTGAACACCTTGATGACACCACCAGAGGTAGCCATGCCAGCAGCCTTGTTTCCAGAAGAGAGAGGAAGACAGGGACAGCCACAGAAGTACTGTGCTGACAGATGCAGCTGCTGACAGGATCTGACTGCAGTGCTATTTAAAAAATTATGTATTTTTTTTTTGTTTTTGAGATTATAATATAACTACATAATTTCTCACTTCTCTTCCTCTCTCCAAACCCTCCCATCTGCCACTCTATGTTCTCTTTCAAATTTTTCATTAGTTGTTATACACATGTATGTATCTTGATACACATGTATTTCTAAACACATACATATGATCTGTTCTGTCTGTGTAATGTTACTTGTGTAGATGGTACCACTGTTTCTGTAAAATTACATTTGGATTTTGAGCTGCTGCCCTGAACGATGACATTTCTTTTCTCTTATCACTGCATTCTCTATCCACTAGGTTTTGTTAGTTGTATAGCACTCAGTCTCAGGGTTCATTTCCTGCCTTGTGTGTAACTTTCAAATGCTCACATTTAAATGAAGTCAATATTCATCCTCTCTAGCGAGCTCTTTCACTCCACAGGCTTAAATTTTGATTTAGCTTATATAATATGATTGGCATGTTGTCTGTTCTGGCTGTTACGAGGAAGCCCCGTAGACTAGGGGGCTTAAACCATAAATCTTTATTGTTCGCATTCCCACAGTCTTGGAAGTTTGGGTTCAAGGAGCCTGTACATCCAGTAACCAGAGGCAATCCACTTCCTCACCCAAGGGCTTTCTTTCCTCACTGTAACGCCCCTCGCAGGCGGACCTGTCTGATGTCTCTGCTGTCTGTACATTATTCCCACTCTTGAGGGCATAAGCTTCTGATCTAATCACCCTCCAAGGCCCCATTCCCAGATAGTCTCTCCCTGGGGATTACTTTTCAACAGGTAGCTTTTCAGGGGACAAAAACCTTCAGTCTGTGGCACTGGATTTTGTTGGTGAGTGATGTTTTTCCATGAGGGCCAGAGGATGGCACTGTGGCACTTCTGTTAAGAGAGTTACTAGAGCCAACTGGGCCCAGCTCGGCTTCCCCATTTCTTAGCAGTATGACCTTGGGCAAGTTGCGTTCTCGATATCGTTGTTTCCTTATTTGAAAACCAGGGTTAATAAAAGGGCTGACTCCATGGGGTCTTATGTGGATTAAATGAGGTAATCCAGGCTGTTCAAACTGCTTGGCATACGGTAAGTCGACTCCATTAACTGTGGTTAGGAGCGCTCTCCTCCTTTCAGTGTTGTCTGCCCTAAATGTCTCCGACCATGCTTAACAACAGAGGCTACCAGAGAAAACATCCTCCCCTCCGGAGTCCTCATCCTAGCATTACACAAACACTGTTGTTTTCATGTCTAATCCCCTCCAAAGGGAAAGTAGGAGCTCAAATACCATGCTATTTGATATTTATAGACATGAAAGTGAGTGATGATGGGCAAGAAAGGCCGAAGGTGGTTATACCCAGCTCTGGGAGGCTGGGCCAGGTGCTGGGGGACCGCTCCGGACTGATCCTCCTGCACAGGTCCCCACAAGGAGTGCAGAGCAGCTGTCTCCCACAGATTCACTTTTAAAGTCAAGTGTGTTTTGCCTTAATACTGATATCCCCCCTGTGAAGGTGCGTGCTGTTTGCACAGATGTTGGTCACATTTTGATAATCATTTAACCTTTATTTATTTTGCATGTCCCATGGTGTAGCTGAACATCCCCGGTTGCTGGGAAATCTACCGGAGACATCACGGATCTTCTCTGGAGGCCCTACTCAATGAAATTCCCCACCAGTCACAGACATGTCAATTCACTAAGCCAGACGCTAGCTCCCAAGTCTGACTTGTAGGCAAGTCCGTCGTGTTTCATGTAAATTAGAGAAGGGGGGGGGCAATTTTGGTAATTCCAATGAAGCCTCCTCTTTCTCCCACTTTTTGGCTTAGTTTCCTGTGACATGGCTTTTGATATAAGTAGCTCCAGGTGATCTGTTTCTATAGCAGGACCAAAGAGCTGAGAGAATGCAGAAGAAAACAATGTAAAGGCTTTTCAGCATTTCACCGGCAAATTCCTGAATCTTTTCACACATGAAATTTGACATTTCCCAATGTAATTTAATTTGTATTTTTTAAAATTTTTGAAATGTCCTTAGATTCTGACATGAAGGTTATAGTGACTTGATAAGAACAAATTAGGATACAATATACATATGTCTTTTGTTTTAAATAATGTGTAGTCCCTAGGATCTGTAGAGCATTGGCTCTAGGACCGCTGTGGATCCCAACACCAGAGAACGCTCATCTGTTCGCATGGGAACAGTTGTGCTGCATGCTTTAGCTCACCTCCGGGTTACTTAAACAGCTACTACAATGTAAACACCATGTAAATGCTCTCATACTGTATGTTTAGAGGGTAATAGATGGCAAGAGACAAAGTCTTGTACTTCACTACTGAAGCAATGAAAATATTTTCCGTATGTTGTAGGTGAGGATGTGAGATGTTGATGACAAGGGGAAACGATAGTATTGGACTCTTCATCTCTGCTTGACTTTGGACTCCTTTTTTTTTTTTTTTTTTTTAAATCTATACATTAATTAATTCATTGATTAATGAATTAACTTTAATCCTGATCACAGCTTTATGTCCTTCCTCTTTCTCCTTCCCTCTCCTTCTCCCACCATTCTACCATCCCCCCTTTGTCCTCAGAAAAGGGGAGGCATCCCACTGGCATATCAAGCTGCAGGACCAGGCACAGGCATCATCTCCTGTTGTGCGGCCCAGTTAGGGGAAAGGGATCCAAAGGCAGGCAACAGTCAGAGGCAGCCCCCAGCTTCTGCTCTTGACTTTGGACTTCTTAAAGTGATCAAGAAAAATGTTTCCTGAACTTTGGGCTCTTGCTTATGAGTATTATCTTGTTAGTCTTCAAATCAAGTGCCCAGCTATGGGAAGTGATGTAGGCAGGGAGCAGCCTAAAGCCACGCAGAGCTGGGCCTAAGCCTGCTTTACTCTGAGTTAGTACTCTCTGTATAGGGACCTACAGAAGACCTCGCATGCAGACCTGTGCTTGTTGGTATGTGGCTACTGAGAAGCTGAGAAATTGGGTTTTACTTAGTATTTTATGGACATAGGCTTAAAGATGGATGAATAACCGGCATTGGAGAGGTTCAGCTAGGCTAGAGCATCTGAAACACCGGAACTTCCTTTTCTACGTTTTCATTTTGTGGAATCTAAATACAGAAATATTTCCCATGACAACTTTCATATCAAGTGACATGTTCTATGAATGTAAAATGTATGTCATACTTTGAAAACTTGATATATAAAAATGAAAACAGTTCATGAATAATTGTGTATATTGATTTTATGCTTAAATGATAGTATTTTGGACATACTGGTTTAAATGAAATGTTAATACAATTACCGTCATTTACAAACCATTAGAAAGTATTAGAACATTTAAAGTTGCATAGGTAATTCTCATAGTATCTTGTAACTCCATCAGCATTAGAGGACAGGGTAGAAGCTTGTTGGCTCTTAATCCTAGCCTCAGGTTCAGGGAGACATCAAAGAAACGAGGTGGAGAATGACCAAACAGGGCACACACACACACACTCACTCACAAACCCAAAGGAAAATTTGGTCTCTTGTTCAGGAGATCTCCACCCCTGATCTCAATCTCCTGGCAAACCTACGTTTTCCTTACTGTGATTCAATTACATTTATATACTTTGACTATATATATATATATATATATATATATATATATATATATATATATATATATATATATTCTCTGGAGTTCTTAATCCCACTGGGCAAGAATAAGACTACTACCACAATTATGAACCAAATTTAAGGCAAGTTTTAATTAAACATTGGCAAGATGATGGACTCTGGCTAGGTACATTCCTGGTTTCTGAGAAAATGATGAAAAGTCACATTTTGCAGAGGCTTCTAAAGGCTGCGTGTTTCCCATGAGGTCCAATCAGGAGCAAGCATATATCCTGACCTACTTCCTGCCTTCCTACCTCCCACCTACATCTGATCAAGAACATCTGGAACAGTTGGGTCAAACAAACTTGTTTAGGGGAGCAAAAACATGTGGCTTGTTATCTTACATAAACAATAGCCTCTAGCATTTCAGGAAGTCCTTGACCTTGGGCAAGGTAATTGCAGGTTAGAGGCTTTTTCATTTTATGAATCTCTGAGGCACAGAAATTAAAACCTAAGACAGAACTTTAGCTCTCACAGGGCAGCGGTAGCTCTTTCTCTGAGAGCCTGGCACAACTCACATGAGCCCATGTAAGTTATAAACATGGCAGGACATGAACAGTGGCATCAGGAGACCCTTACCTTGGACACTAGAAACCAAAACACAAAGCTTAAAGCTCTGTTTAGATTAGCACAAGTATAAACGCCTCTCAAGTCTGTGGTCACTGTGCAGTGATCTAGAGATCTTTCCTGGAGCGTTTTTAATAGAAGAGCCCAGCCTTTTGCTAATTGACTGTCACCAGCTCCCTGATAATGTCAACGAAGCTGAATGCTATCATCTGAGAGTGACTTCTGGCTGCTGAGGAAGGCTGAGGGGAAGCCTGCGTGTATGGGTGCAACATGAAAGATGGCGGTAATATGGCCACAGAAGGCTGCCATGATTGATTGGCCATTAGAAAGAATTTATAGCACTTCAATCTTTTTTCCTTGTGAAGCCCGCCTGAATGGGTCACTATAAAGATTGGATTTAGAACTATGTTGAAAGATCAGCTAGACTTATCAACCAGGCTTTGATGTTAAATTGACCCTGGATTTGGAATCACAAAGTCTCAAGGAGATTGGAATGCCAACTCTCCTCCCTGCCAGCTAAGTGGCTTTTGACAAATGATGCCAAACTTCTTTGGGCCTCATTTTCTCACCCCTGAAATGGGTATAACTGACTTTCTCATATGCGTGCACTGGGCACATGGTAGTTGCCTTGAGTTACATAACACTATTCTATCCCTCCTTGCCATGCTTCCACTCAACAGGCCAAGGTTTTCTGAAGGAACACTTAACTGTGCACTGACACTGAAATTCCATGCCTACTGCCACTTTCCGGCCACCACCTCCTCCAGGGCCATTTTTCCAGTTGCTAACATCTGTGGAGTATTTACTTGTGTCAGGAATTTCCCTCACACAAGCCAAGCTGCTTTCTCCTTCTTCTTTGTCTTCTTCTTCCTCTTCTTCTTCTCCTTCTCCTCCTCCTCCTTCTTCTTTCTTCTTCTTCTTGTTCTTCTTCTTCCTTTCTTTGTAATCACACTTTAAAAATGTTCACTTAAAGTCCACACTTCAGTTGAGGACTGAACCCAGGGCCTTATACTTCTAGACATGCACTCTGCCATTGAGCTGAATCTTCAATCCCCTCACAAGCTCTTGAAGAGTTGAGGACCTTACGACTTAGGAAGGTTAACTAAGTTGCTTAATAAAATTATTCCTTGTTATTGTTAGGAATAACTGAAATTCAAATGTATGTTTGACTCAGAAGCAATTAAAAATTGGCTTTGGTTCTCAGAAGCACTGAGTACTGAGAAGGTTCTGCAGTTGCAGGAAGCTCCTCTGAACACCTTGTCTGTGTTCAGGGAGGATCTTTCCTTTAGCCCCTATGATCAGCTGGGGCTAGTCTGACCTGTGGCTTAGCTTACTTCTCTCTGGTGAGAACTTCCTTCATTTTAAGAAAATTAAATTAAAAAAATAAGTGGCACATGGATTAGCTGATTGTAATTTTGGTCAGCATAAAATAATATTTCTATGAGAGTGAGGGTCAGTAATGCATCCAAGCCCAGGACAGCCTTGATAAATAAGTCAGTGAGAAGATGCTCACTTCAAGTGTGATTACAAAGGCAAACAAATGTGCTGTGTAGCGAGTCTGTGATGCCATGTTATCCATTTGAAGGCACTGTAGAATATTCACATCCTCTGTTTTTGTGGAGCTGATACAGAAAATGGTGAAAGGAAAGCAAAAGAGCAAAGACACCAAAACCAGACAGGAGAAAGCACCTTTGTTGTGTTCTCAGCTTAACCTCACTCCCTTCCCAGGGTTTCTTCTAGAGAGGGAGACTGTAACTTCTCATGGTTACTTGGAGAACTTAGAGGTAAATTTGTATTTGTTTACTTGAATAAGGCCTATTCTAATGAGGGCTGTTCAACTTGATCCATCAGCAAATATGTATTGATCATTCTTCTTCAATCAATATGTTATAAACATTTAAACTACAAGTCAAGCTTTGCTTGAGGCTTTGGAGGTACAGGCTTTTGTAGCTTCATTGGAGGAGATAATACATACCTGTGATGAGTGAGTGAAAATTTGAGCCTAGAGAGTGTGAGGAAAAGAGGTGATGTTGCAAATGAAAGCTGTTAAGACAAAGATGGAGTCACCAAAGGCACTCTCTTTCCTTTAAAATGCCTCATACATAATAATGTTCAAAATTGTTTGTTGGTAAATAACTGAAATTTCTCAAGAATTGGTTCTTGTTTGTGTCCTTTAAAATATGGATTTGACCTCTGATGAGAAACAGAAAGGGGCAGATTCAGGTGGGAGGTGAGGTGGAGAGGAACGGGAAGAGTGGAGGAAGGGGAAACCATAGTCAAGATATATTATGAGAGGAAAAAAAAGTGATGTTCAATAAAAAGGAAAAAAATGGATTTGAGCTGTATGTATAAATATCCTTGTTACAAGTAAACTCAGCTAACCAAACTGTTCTTTGTGTGCGCGCTTGCTGGCATTATGTGTGTGCGCATGCGTGTGCAATTGTACTTCCACCGCAGCATGTTTGTGGAGGTGAGAGGCCAACCTCCAGGGACTGCTCTTACCTTCCCTTTGTTTGAGATAGTCCTTCTTGTTACCATTGTGTTCTGGTCTTTACCTCCCTCCTCCCTTTAGCCATGCCTGAGGCTTACATACATGCAACTATGGCTTTCACCTATGCCCAAGGGATCAATAAGCATTTCAGCCACTGAGCTATTTCCCTGGTTCCCATAATAAGCCTTTTCTAAGTGTTGTCCACCCCCCCCCCGGTGTGAGCAGCGGAATTAAAGGTATTGCTCATCTGACGTGGTCTACAAAATGTTTTCCAGGGATCTCATCGGGTTGTGCTCGTGATGGCCCTATAGTCTTGTTCATTGTCATGTGACTGTGCAAGACAAAATGGTAAGTTTAAGGGCACCATCATGGATTACAAGGACATTTTTAATGCCCCGCTATCTTTTTAAAAGCAAAAGTCAATGTTTTGTCATTTTGAGGAGACGTTTAAGAGCCCAAATATATGCTCCTACTTATTACAATTGCTACCTCCTTGCTTGGGGGAAGTTTATGTAAGATATTGAAAGCAAATAGCAGATTGATCCCCATGAGGAAAATAACATTTTGCTGTAAACCATTTTCATTGCAAACCTTGGAGTGGAATTCTGATGGCGTTCTTTTACCCTGTAGGTTCCTGAATGAATCAGACTCTACTGATGATAACTTGTTTTCTGTCATTTCATGAAATAGTCTCAATTGAACTTAGTTTTGTGGCCTTTTCATCAGGGAGAAAATTCAGACAGGGAACGGATTCTTGGCTGAGTGCCAGGGTACTGTGCTCACACGGGGGAGGAGGGAAGTGATGAAAAAGGCCATAGAGAGGACCACTGGGACCTATCAGGTCTCCTGGCATGTACAGCACCATGGCGATATTTTACCAGTGTTTATGAAAGTCAGCTGAGAGCACTGCTTGAATTGGGAAGGACAATGTTCCTCTCACTGATTCTGATTTTTTTGCTTTCCTTATAAATAATGTTTACTGTTGTAAATATATATGAAATATAAACTATAAACTTTAACCACTTTTAGGCATACAATTTGATGGCACTAATTGCATTCACATAGCTGGGTAACTCCCACCCCTGCTCTTGAAGCTTTTCATCACCTTTTCATTTTTCAGGGCTCTGTGTGTGGTGAGGTGTAACTGTCCATGTGTCCTGCTTCTTTTAGACCCTGCTAATCTCTAATTTATTTCCTGTGAACTTTCTGATAATTCATATGAGTAGAACCAAACAATTTTTTTTTCTATTGTATCTGGTATACCTCACATGGCATAACATTTTTGAAGTTCTTCCAGTTGGTACTACGTGGTGGGACCTTATTCTTTTATGCAGTTGAATAATATTCTAATACAGGCATTTGCATCAGGGCTTGGTGCTTCTGACCGTTGGTTATTAGGAGCTATACTGCTTTGAATGTTGGGTTACGACTTTTTGTTTTCACCCTTGTCCTTGTTTTCAGTTGCTTAGAGTAATCAGAAAGGGGTTGCTGTTCTTTCTAAGGACCCATTCAGCTGCTGACTGGAGCAGGCTCACATTTTATCCTCCCAGCCACACAGGGCTCCCACTTCTCTGCAAACTCACCGTTTGTATTTTTTGTCTCATAAACAATTGATCTCAGTAAAACCATTTTGATAAGTGTGAGGTGGTGGCTCCTCCTGCTTTTCATTTGCATTTTCCAAATGCTTGACATTGTTAACTCTTTGCCCATGGGGGCTCTTAGCTCTTTGACGACCTTGTCTACCCAAGAGCTTTGCCCCTTTTAAACACTGTAGTGACTCTGTCTTGCTGTTAAGAAGGGGTTCTTTTCTTTGTTTGTTTTACAATAATACATTTGTGCACTTGAGCTGCACATGCTTTTTTCCACTGTGTGTTTTCATTTTACTTTGTTTGTAAAGTCAGTTTTGCCTCCTTTACTGTTGCTCACACGTTTATTTTCCTATTGATGAATTCATGCCCCCAACACAATTCATGCCTCTCTATGTTGTACTTGAAGTTAAACGGTCTTGGCTTCTCCACTCAGCTCACTGATTTTCAGTTAATTTTGTGTATGTTGTGAGGTGGGGTTCATTCCTTTGCCTGCAGAAAGTTGTCTTTATCAACTGATTCTTTATTCTTACCACAAGTATTTTTCAACCTTTCCCCATGTCTTCAAACAAATGAATTCATATCAACATGAAAAAAACAAGGCAAGATGAGATTACCAGTGTTTAATGGTCCCATTTCTGATATTTATTATTATTTGTTTTAGAGATAATTAACATCTACATTTCTTTCTCTTAATAGGAATAAAAAAATACAGTTTTTATTTTCTTGAAACAGGGTTTCTTTGTGTAGTCTTGGCTGTTCTGGACTTTCTTTGTAGACCAGCCTGGCCTCGAACTCACAGAGATCCAACCTGCCTTTGCCTCCTGAATGCTGGGATTACAGGTGTGTGCCAACATACATGACTAAAGATACATTTCTAAAGGGTACTTAAACCGTGATGAGAGTTATTAACCTTTATATACAACTTGGAATAGAGGTTTCCCAGTGTTCTTCAGGGTTAGATAGCCATTCACACAGTTCCTGCAGAATTCCAGGAGTCACCTTGACATCACGGCAGCCGCTGATGCTGATAACTTGGGATTAGCTTAGCGTTAGAAGATAATCAATATGTGTGTGCTAACTGATGGGCTGGAGTGCCTCTGGCAGGATCTTAGTTCCATTTCCACTTGACAGCTTCAGACCCTCATTTTTCTTTGCTCAAGGAGACATGTAGCCTTTCTTATGAGTAGGCAGCTTTCCTTAATGGAAGGTAATAGTTCCTGTGAGAAGCTGAGATTTCTCAAGTAACTTTAAGAAATTATCTTGAACATCTATTAGAGGTTAAATGTTAAGCGGGACTTTGGGAAGCTAGGAAGAATCAGTAACAGTTACCGTTCCAGGATGCTTAATGTAGTAGCACAGGCAAGAGGCATGCATGCATTCAGGCGTACTAAACGTTGAAGATGGAAGACAGTGCCTTTTAGAAATATTTCAATGATAATATTTTATACAAGTGTGGCATGGAAGTTTGTGTCCCACAGTGCTACAGCTGGGCAGCTACTCTGAGACTTACCAATAGTGTGGTGAAATCTGCTCCTATGTTTAATTTCTCTGAGCCCCAGTCTTTCCTTATGTGAAGTGATGACACTTGTTTCTCATTCAGATGGTTGTCATGAAAACTGAACTTAAGGATAAATTGGCCAGTGGGCCTCATTGGCATGCTCTGAACACTCAAGTTCTACTCCATAGCATGCCGCTCCAGTTTGGTTGAAAACACTGGCATACTTACATTGCACAGATCCTGAGTTTAATTGTGACATTTTCCATACATATATATACTTGGATTGTAATTTTTTCAAAGACTATCTTACAACAAAGCAGACTCTGCTTTATGTCCTTTAGTGGGGACTGAGATTTTGGATGCCTGAGTGGAATGTGTGCTCCTGGCTTGCAGCCAGTAAGTAGAAGAGCAGGAATCTGAGGTCATCCAGTCTACGTACATATGTGTTAACCATTACCAGATACTGCCTTATGCTGTATGCTGTGTGAGCACTGTCTGTGCTCACGTACTTGGAGGAGTAATTATTTGGAATTAAGGTGAGCATGAATGGATTCCTGGGAGAGTTAGACTTTGAACTTGGCCTTGAAGCATAATGGAAAAAAATTGGTCTCTCTCTGTCTCTCTCTCTGTTTCTCTCTCAACTCTAATATAAACACATGGTGTTGAGTTAGTACTGTGTGGGTGGAAAGCAGCATTTTGATTGTGTGCCTGTGTGTTTTTAATGCCCTGGGGTTAAAGCATATCTGCCAACCTCCTTCTGATATTTATTAAACTCGACGATGATGCCACGTTTCTCTAAGCATCACATTTCACTATTCAACTCTGTGAGTGACAAAGCCTCCCACAAGAGCTGGGGTGTGAAGTAGAGGATAAGGCTGCAGTTGAGCTCTGTCACTCAGGGTTAGGGCTTTCATTACCTTTGGCAGGGTGTGAAAATTGTAGGTTAAAAGGGGGCATGAGTTGAATTTGCTTCTCTGGGGCTATCCCTTGGTTTTTCAATAAATACTCTTGATATTGGAGAAATGTCAAAAAAAAAACCCACCAAAATAATCAAAACCCCCAAAATACCCAAAGCCTTGCACCCTGGTAAAAATGGCAGTTTACTCTGCCCAGCTGAGAACTCTGCCAAGCTATAAGCCCATCTGTTGACTTGTTGATAATACTCACAGCACACAATTATGGGAATTAGTCCAATTTGTACTTACTACAATTGTGTGAGCATATTCTTCTAGAATGATTGACAGTACATGATATTTTGAGGTCTTTTTATTCCCTGTATTAATATAATATGAACTGTGAAAAAGATTAAAGCCTCATTTACATAACCTGAGATAAAAGGGGGTGAAATATTGTAATTATCCTTTCAAGCTAAATTTTCGCTGCTATTTAAATTAACCTATGCAAAGAGCAAGTTAACCCCAAAGAGAGCTTTCGACTTGAAATTTGTTTGTGAAATCAGAATTGTTTATAAACTGGCCAGTCAATTAGCTGCATGCTTTTGAGATGCCAAAATAAATGTAAGAGGATGAGGAATCCGGGATCACTTCATTGCTGTAGGGCATTTTAATTTTTTTCCGAGGATGGTCCATTTTTATTTGGTAAAATAGACAAGATTATTATAACTGGCTATGCCTTCTTGGTTTTCAGCATACTGAGATAGAAAGAGTAATGGTCTGTAGTGAGAAAATGTGGCTTTCTGTCACATGCTAATTCTATCTCTTCCAGGGAGCACCCTGGTTCCTCAGGTTCAGGATGCTTAAACTCCAACTGGACTAACTGACATTGTGACTCAGAAGAGATGCAGTGCCCAAGCTTGTGGAAATGACCAGAAGGGCATATTGTTAACCTGGAATTTAAAAGCCTACCAAATTAAATTATGTCCTAATTCCAAAATAAACATAAAATTAGGAGCTGAAAACTCGAATATTGTAATGCTTGTTTTCACATTAGCATTAGAAAATTTCAGAGAATGTGAATGCTATTATTTGTTGAATGTCTATGGAAAATCAAAAATTTCCATTAAAATTAAATAAAATATTAGAGTTAAAAAATACGTACTCTTCCTAGAGGTCCTAAGTTCAATTCCCAGCACCCACATGAAGGTTTACAACCATTGTATAATAATATGATGAGATCTGGTGCCCTCTTCTGCCCTACGGGCACACATGCAGGAAGAATACTGTATAAATATTAAAAAAATTTTTTTTGGGCTGGAGAGATGGCTCAGAGGTTAAGAGCACTGTCTGTTCTTCCAAAGGTCCTGAGTTCAATTCCCGGCAACCACATGGTGGCTCATAACCATCTGTAGTAAAATCTGATGCCCTCTGCTGTCCTGAGGCACACATGCACTCAGAACACTGAGTAAATAATAAATAAATCTTTAAAAAAAATGTATTTAAAAAAATACGTACAATTTTAGTGGTCCTGAAGTTCACAGGTAAATCCTCTGAGATTTCCAAAAGGAACTCAAGAGACTCTCATTTTAAACTTGTCTTGATCTCTGTCACCACTCCCTTAAGTAGCAACAGCCTAAGCACATACTGTACTTCACAGTTGCTGAGACCTGTATCTTGGGCATGTTTTATTGAGTGTCTCTGCGTCAAGGTCATGTGGCAGCAGTCACAGTGCCAGCCACAGCTGACATCTCAGTAGACTATCTCCCCTCAACGAGGAGAGGACTCATTTCTGCCTTTACCCATGTGATTCCTGGAAGGATGTGGTTGGGATAGCCATTCAGAATGAGGGCCTTAATATTCTGCTCACTGTGACTTCCTTGCCATGTAGACAACACAGGGTAGTTCAAAACAGGGCCATAGAATTTCTCTGAGGGCTCGAGAAAGCTCTGAAAAAGAATTGGATACCCAAGATATCAGCCAGGTCTTCTGGCAACTGATTTCAGAGGGACTGGTCAGGACTTTGATGTATTCTATAAATTGGAGTAAACCAGCAAGTCCCAATGGCTTTCCATGGGAGGATCTTGCTTACAGTGTGAAAACAAGGAGGCACGATCTCTCCAGCATCTTTGGAGCTGTCTATTATACCATTGAACTTTCCTTCACTCTCTTTATTTTAGAAAAATGAATGTAGAGATTATTGAATGCATGTTGCTGGGATGGACAGATCACCTTTATAGGGAGACACCATTTATTTAAGGAAGGTAGATTTCAGTCTTACCTTGCAATATGTGAAGTATTGATAAGTTCCGTGGCTTACAGAACCGTGGACTTTTGGATATTAATTATCAAATCAACTCAAGGGTATAAAACCAAAACCAAAATGGGCCACCTTGTCACTGAGATACTTTTTCTAGGTTAACTGCAAATTGGGTGCAATCAGAATTTATCCATCTTCTCTGTTCAAAGTCACATGGACACTGATATTTTTCAGCCTGGCCATTGCTTTAGGCATGATGAGGAATGATGCTGCTTATGGGCCAATAACTAGCTGGACACGACCATTTCCATGCCTGCTTCTCTGTCTTCCCTTGAGTTCTCGTCATCTCTGCCAACACTTGCTGATAAGACAAGATCTGAAACCAGTGAATTGAGTTGCATTCAAATATCTGCTTGTCTAGTGACATCCTGCATTTTAAACCCAGCTCCATGAGATGAAAAGCCTTGACCTCTGGTGAAGGAATTTCAGTGCAGAGGTGGAAATGTGTTTTTCTTCTCTGTACAGTGAGCAGGTGTAACCCCTCCTAAAGGTTGAGTCTTGTCTGTGTTTTCAGCTAAGCTTCATAGAGCAGGGACTCTGAGCTCAAGTTCAGCATGTTTCTAGGGCAAAGAAGATATAATACCTAAAATAAAAGTTGGAAAAAAACCTCAGTGTTTATCTCAGATGCATGAGAGAATGAAGAAAGAGTCTTTAACTGTTGGCGAGGGGGAACGCTAGTCTTATTTAGCGGAGTGGAGATCTGTGAGCAAGAGAAATTATGAGAAATGATGCAAAGGTCTTCTTGGCAATGTGGATGAAAAGAAGGGAAATTGGCACAGCTGTAGACTGCATACCATAAAACTCCTTATTTTCATGCTTGCAAAGTGGCTTTTCAGCTTCTAATTAAGGAGACTTGGGGTAGGAAAAGTCTGTTGGTTTGTACATTCCTAAAGTGCACCTTCTGGTGGATCCTGTTTCATGAATTTTCCGTTGGCATTAAAAGGGTTAACACATAAGGGGTCTGATAAATGCCTGCTGTGTCAACATTGCAGTCACTGCTGTGTTCCAAGGTCATATAGCCAGCAAGGAGGAGGAGGAGAATATGAATCAGGATGCCTGACTCAACCTGTTCTCCTACCTCTCAGCAGTTTAGTTAGTGCAGGGAGGTTGGTGCAGGTGGGTGAGAGTGTGAGGAAGGGAGACTTGCCAGTGTGGAGGAAAGAGGGCTGGAGAAGGTTCATGCGACAAGAGCATCTGAAAAGTGTGGGAGGTGATGTAGGTAGACAAGAATTGCTGGAGGCTTTGAAAGTCAACTGTGATTTATTTGAATCTGATATATGCTATTGAGTGCCCGGGGAGGATGTTGGGAGCATGTATTGTTTGGTCAAAGTAGGGGTGAGGGAAAAGTTTTAGAGATGACATTCTCAGCTGTTATTAACGAAAAAGGGAGAGAAAGAAGTTCCTCTATAAAGTACACTAAGACCAGAAGAGCATGGAACAGCAGGCAGACATCAGAGAACTGGCTAAATAAAACGGCTACCGAATGCTTCTCAGTTCTGGTCATGTTTCCTGCAAACTTCTGGTCAGAAGCATGTTCAGAATCTGTGTGGTTGGTATCTGTCATCAGTGTAATAGTGTGTGAACTTTTTCTGGGCCCCCCAGTCCAGGAAGACTTGCTATCTTTCTGGTCTGCGTTGGTTGGTTTTGAAGACCAAATGGTGTGCTGGTTTTCATAAAAGGCTGCTTAACAGTGAAGACGAGGCTTGCAGAATTGAAGCAGAATTACCCATTGAGGTGGGCAGTTGCCAGCTAGAAACTTCATGGGACACTGTGAATCATAGCTTCTCGGTATGCATAGGGCCAAGGTGGATTTACACACAGGAGAGGCAAGGAAAAGCACGGCTCTGGGAGTGAGGCGGCCTGCAACACACACGGTTCTGAGACCCAGGGCAGGACATTTATGGCTATGCAGACTTTTGCATGGTCACCTAGGCTGAGGAGGAAATGAGTCACCAAGCACGTTTGGCTAGTCTGTCTGTGCATGTTTCATTGAGTCAGTGCAGTGAGAGTGTTCCAGATGAGGACATTAAGGCACCGGGGAGGTTAAGCAGCCTTATGTAATGTCAAACTCTTTCCAGTGGAAGAGCTAGTTATTTTTTTATGTTGCTCTGCCTTTGAAGTCCAATTTGTACATCCTACAGGCTGTCGGCAGCTGGACCATCAGAAATAAGTTAAATTGTACCCAATAAATTCTGCTTTAGGAAAGTAGAAAGGTGGAGTCTTTCCACCCATCTGGCTCCTACAATCCTTCCTCCCCCTCTTTTGCAGGGTTCCTTGAGCGCCACCTACTCTTTGGCTGTGGCTCTCTGCATGTGCTCCCATCAGTTGCCTCTCCCATGATGATAGGTCTAGGCTCTGGTCTGTCACCAAACCAGAATATCATTAGGATTCATTTTGTTGACTTTTTTTTTTTTAATGTGCCTAGTCTTATTGTAGCTTCTTTTGCCGTGATCAGCTGATATCCCTGGGAAGCCCACTTCTTTTCTGAAGGGAAACTGAGGCAGAGTAGATCTGGGGGCAGGGGAGGTAGGGGAGGGACTGGGAGAGTTGAAGGGAGTAGAAACTTCAGTCAGGATATAATATTTGAGAGAAGATTAAATTAAAAAAATGGGAAAAAAGTAGAGAGGGAGGTGATGCATCCTAGGCATACTTAAACAAAAAGCCAGCAATCGTGTAAGCCATACATATTGGATAAATCACTTAGGTAGACAAGACAGGTAGACGAAAGGAGCTATTGAAATGCTTTATCATAGCTGGTGGCATCCTAGGCAATTGCATCAAATATTGAAGAGTCACTTTTAATTTAGCGGGGCAAGAGGAGGCTTTTGCTTCTCTGTCCACAGAGACCCCTTTACCCTGTTGGGTGTCTCTGAAGAATCTCTCGGCTCATAGCTCAGACTTCACACCTACTTTGCTTCCATAGACTGAGGACTTTGAGGTCATGAAAGCTTTTCTTAAAACAATATCAAGGGTATTAAAATGTCACTAGCTGAAGTTTTGCAGATCCAGGTCTGTGGTTTCTGCAGCCTGGTGTGAATGCTTTTGAATTGATCTGTGAGCTGCTGAACAACTGTGTCTGTTAGGAGCTTATGGATACTTAACTGTAAATTTTTTAAATCTCATATTATTGGTTGGTCACTTCTGTCATTTCAACCCAATTTTCACCTTAAGTTGTATATTTTTCTCTAGCATAACATCAATTTCTTCAGCATTACATTTTTGATTTGTCCATGAAATAAAGGCCTGTGTTCCTCTGAGAAACACTCCAGAACATACACCTTTTCTTTGGTGCAAAGTACTTGGGTTGCTTCTGAAACAACCTTTGGAGTCTACAACATGTCCATTCTTTTTACCCATGGTCACTTAGATAATGTCTTGAAAATATTGACTAGTAAGAATAACTAAGTACATACAATTTAGCTTTAAAACATGCACTTAAACCCACGTTTTAGTGAGGAATATTCTACAGAGAATTTCCATAGTGTGTAATAGATATAATAGTGTGAAAATAATAGCCACTATCATTTTATTTAAACAGCCAAGTTGCTTTGAATATTATTTTAGCCATTTGTCTTTTCTTTCTCCCCTGCACTCCTACCTTTTATTCCTTTCACAGGAAGCTGTTTAGTACTCGCCCTGTGGTATGTTGGGGATAAGCTGTATCTAGAGGGGAGTGGATGAACAGGAGGCAGTAAGAAGGGGGCTGGGGTGATGGAGATATAGAGAGTCATGACACCCTGCGGAACTTGTGTGCTACTGTAGAATCTTCAGTTGGCTTGAAGGTTTTGTGGAGTATTTGAGCAGAGGCATCCCATCATCCATTTTGCAAGATTCCTACCTTAGTGCATTAAGAATAGACTGTAGAGGAAGGAAATATAATGAAAAACTTAACTAGAAAACTTTGTAATAACACAAGCAAAAGGGACTAGAGAGATAGCACAGATGGTTAAGAGCATTTGCTCTTGCAAGAGGACCTGGGTTGAGTTTCCAGTACTCACCTTGCTGCTCACAATTTGTCTGTTACCACAGTTCCAGGGTATTTGATGCCCTCTTTTGGCCTCTGTACACATAGAGTGCATTTTCATACATACAGACAAAACATCCATAAAATAAAAATAAGCAAAACAGTTTAAAAACACCATACAAACCAAAGAGGATTGTCCAGAGCCATAGGGGAGGTACAGAGCCATGACTGGATTGTAGATTCATTCTGAAGGGAGAACTTACAGGTGAAGTGCATGTCGGATGTAGTAGAGGGAGTCAGGGAGGCTTCCAAGGAGTTGGATCTGAGTGACCACAGAAAGCTAAGAGTTTTTATTATGGGAAGTCTGGATAATAATAATTCAGTTTTTGACATGTTTGGTTAGAAATGGACTTGGAAAGGGTCAGGGAGGAGACCAGGGAGGGAGTGTGGGGTTGGGGGAGGGAATGAGGGAGCGGGATACAGCTGGGACACAGAGTTAACAAAATGTAACTAAAAAGAAAAATAAAATTAAAAAAAATAAACAAAAAAAGAGTTTAAAAACAAGAAAAAAAAAAGAAATGTTTATTGGAAGTCTAGGGGGAGTTCTCTATGCAGTACTAGTTACCCAGAACTAGTTAGGGCTTTGGAGTTAGAGATACCGATGTGCAGTTGTGTTTATTGCTTTTCTCATCACTGTCAGGAAATACTGTCACTAAAATAACTTATTGGAGGAGAGGCTTACTTTGGTTCACAGTTTCAGGGAATATCAGTTCATCCTGGTAGGGAAGGCATGGGCCTTCATGAGGCTGTTTGTGGAAGCAGATGCTTGTGTTGTGGTCTGTCCATATGTTGATGGATCAGAAGCAGAGAGTGAGAATGAGATGGAAGTAGGAAATTACTAGATCCACCCCTAGTAACTCATCTCAGCTAGGCTTCATAGTCTGTCCACAGTATTAGGAACCGAGTGTTCAAATGCATGAATGTGTGAGGAATAGTCACACTGAATCTGTATCAGGAGCCTTTGCTCCGTAGTTGGTATTAGAAACAGCTGTGAGGCCTGTAGAGATTTCTGAAGTCGTTCTAAAGACTACTGTGAGGTTCAGAGGATGGGGAGACAAGGAAAGGTTGATAAATGGAATTCAGCATTTGAGAAATGGCTCAATGTCAAATATTAGGATGAGGAAAGAGAACCACTTATTGACAAGTACATGGGGAATGGGCAGAGATTACAAGAATAGATGGTCATACTGAATGTTGTTTGGAAGAGGTACAATAATTATCTAGTGCCTGCAGAGGATGAGAATTCAAGGAACATTGGTATCTCGCTAATGACTAAAGTGAGTTGCTGCTGAAGGTGGAAATACAAGAGACTAGAACGCTTCAATCATCTTTCATGTTTCTTGAGAGGACTGAATGCCCTTTGTGTTCTCTTTATTAACCCTCTAAAATTAATTCATCATTAATTTAGAATTTCAGGTTTAGGAACATTTGTGATAAAAGAATTCTGCTAAGAGCACACTTGTGCGCTTAATTAGACCGCTAGAACGCAGTCTAATTAGGACCTTCCTAGGAAAGTATTAACTATGTTTCAGTTCTTTTTTCATTAATTATAGATCCATCCATTCAAAAATGTTTATTGAGCATCTGCTATGACTCTGAGTCTATTGATGAGGACAGAAGGGAGTGGGGTATGATGCTGAAGGGATGAACACTTAAGCCAATAAAGACAGTGCAAATTAGTGTGGGTTGTCCTAGACGTGCTCAAAGCGCTGTCTGTCAGTGAGTTGCAGTTATGGCAAAAGCAGCAGTAATCTCTCTCGGGCAGTTAACTGGAGCAGGGGGATTCATACCTCTCACAAAAGTTAGATTGATAACATTCAGAGCTGAATTTGGCAAAAATGGTCAACTCCAGTCCTCTGTTCATGTATCAAGAGTCAAGTCTTTAGGGAAAAATTATGGGCATGGCAGTTGCAAGACAGACGGCACGTGAGTATATAACAGGCTGAAGTGAGTACACTTGCTAACCTATGCACAGCCCAACAACGTATTCTTCTAGGTGCTTCCACTGTCTAAAAGAAGAGTGTATTACAGTAGTTGTCTGATGAGTTAAATGCCTTCAGCAAGAAGCTATTGAAAGCTGTGAGACTGAAAGAGATTTTAAAGAAGTTTAAAGGACTGCTGTGGCCACCCTCGAATGTAGAGGTGAGGGAGACAAGGAAGACTTGATCAAGGCCATTGAGAAGTGTCTGAATAAAGAAAGCACATACACTGACAATGAAGTAGAAACTGTCAGCGCATGAGGTCAATGGTTGTCTGATAAGACCTTAAACCAAGATTTTAAACTTTAACCACACATCATGTCCAAGAAATATCTCTCTTCCTCTTTCTTCCCCCTCTTTTCTTTCTTCCTCTTCTTCCTCTCTTTCTTCTTTTTCTTCTCCTCTCTCTCTCACTTTCTCACTCTTCCTGTAATATGGATTTAAGTCAAACACAGAGAAAAGGCTCTGCTAAGGTTGAATGTGCCAGTGAGAAGCTCAGAGCACACAAACTAGGGAGAGTACTTCCATCTACCCATTTCTTTCTCTTTGTTCCCCGAACATAAAGTGTTTTGCTTGATGGTTAATCTAGGCCTGGCACTCAGTGCTGGGAGCTAGTAACGTGATCAGATTGGGAGCATGGCTTAAGGGACTTATGGTTCATGGCTGTGCCTAGAAGAAAAGAAGAACACTCAGGGTCTCAGGGGACTCAAAAGTGTGCAGGTCTTAGGCATGATGAGTGGTTTTCTCCTGTTGTATAAGAGCTCACATCTTGGGGATTATTCTCTGGGAAGATGGCAACAGTAATAGGGATGATGATAATGGCAGCATTAACAACCCTGCAAACACAGGAAGAAGAAAGAAAACTCACTGTATATTTTACACAGAGTTTATTAGGAGTTACCTCATTGACTCCTCATTGCATATTTATGGTGTAAGAATATCACTGTCTCCTTTTATAGATACATACATTCAGAGAGGTCAAGGGGAGCTGGTATAGTTGTTTGGATGATCCTTGCTACGAAGTTAGTCTATATGTATAAAATATATCTTTTCTGATACACTGTAAGCTCCATGGACTTACACCTGGTTGACCCTTGTAACCTATCACAATCCTACCATGGGGCCCTGTAGCTAATACATTTGTTGAGTGAATGAATGAGTGTCAACAGCATGCATTAATGATTACAAACACTGTCCTAAGAGCCAGCATCTTATAATTCCAACAGTGTTTCTTCTGCTATGAGACTCTTAGAGAAAAGCAATAATAAAGTAATAAAAGACTGACTATCTAAGATATTACTTTAGCGATCATCTTATTTATTTTCAATATTGTTCTGGGATTTCTCATTTACAAAGAGATAAGTCTCATTAAACTAGAATCCCAAAATAACCGGCATGCAATATATATGTGTATATATGAATTTTATTTTCAGTGGTGATGCTTTTTGTATTTAATTTTTTATCTCTAATAAAGAATTAAATTGTTTAGCGACCTGAAAATGGAAAATTTTCTCTGCACCAAGACAAGAGGGCTTGTTTGCAGACTTAGTGTGAAGAATGCCCTGCAGTCACTGCTTTAGTTTTGCCACCACTTGAATGTCAAGTTTTGTATTTTTCCGATTAATTATTAGTCTGGGCAAAGACTATGTGCTGTCATGCCTCACAATTAATACTCAGACTGTTTTGAAAGAGAGATAATTTGGTGTTTTGAAAGGGAGATAATTTTGTATTTTCTGGCTCATTCTTCAGGGGTGAAAATAAAAGCAGAGAATATACACTTCTCATCTGCATTTTCAGGGGCGCCTGCAGTTGATTAATTAAGTTGTCAGCCCACTATAAACAACATGTGTCAGTTATTTTTACAACTTTAATAAAGTTTTTAGAAATTTACATCAAAAATTTAATCAACATTACATGTATTATTTATAATACCCGGGTAGCATTGCTGTGGTGTATTTGTAAGCATTGTGCACTGGTACGAAATTTCAAACTTGATTCTTCATTAAATTTTAATTTCTGAACTTAGCTTCTCCAGGTGAGTACAGGCGGCACACAGTTCCCACCTATCTTGAAAATAAAAATGCTTCCCAGGCCGTTTTGGGCTTCCTCTAGCCAAGCCCATGGGGAAGGACTGTGACACTTTGTTCCCTTTTTTGTCGATGGAATGGGTGAGCATCCCCATGATATTGTCTTATCACCCTTGGGGTAGCACAGTATAAAAATGCAGAAGACCTAGAAGGAAATAAAATAGAGGAATAAGTAGAGGAATGCAGAAAACAGCAGGAGGGGTTGGGTAGGTGGAGGACTGTATTCTCCCGCATAAAAAATTCATGCTGAGCCTTCCCAAGCTGTTCAAACGAAAGTGATTAAGGTGAGACTAATGTCTTCATGTCACTTAGAGGAAGAAGACATACTTTTAGAACTGACTTTAATTTTTATTCTTACAATTTATGTGAAGGGAAAAGGAGCATGGGAAATGCAATTAAAATAAATTTTTTGTTCAACATGTGCTGTTTTAGATTGGCACTCTTGTTAATTCAGAGAAAGGGAGATTATCATCAAATATTTAGCATCCTTTTGTGTGAGGAAAGCAAGCTTAGTAAACACAGTTGCTAACTTTTTGGTGTTATCTCGCCAAGGCAGAATTAAGATGCGAGAGGCAGGAGTCTGACCATTTAGAGACAGGGACAATGTTCACTGTGGCTTGAGATAAGCAGAATAAACAAATCTCTGCTTATGCAGGAACTAGGCTAGCCAGTTTGAAAGGCTCAACTTTTAAAGCCTCCATGTATCACGAGAGCACTTTCCATGAGATAATTGTTCTGTTCGTTTAAAAATAGCTGTGGGATGATGAAGGCTTCCCTTTTTGTAGATTATTGACACCTTGTTAATATTGAAGAGAAAGAAAAACATTTCTCAAATTTGGCAGTGGGCAAAGGATTCCACTTTTGGATTAAATGATGAGCAGTTTTCTTAAAGGGTTACAGTATGAAAAATGCCTTTGCTCTGTGTCCAATTTAACTAATTAGGGGCCACCAAATGCTCCAAGGACATAACAATTCTTTCATATTCCCACTGAGAAGATTGACTGTCTCTTGGCAGCTGGCAGGCCACATGACCTTGGAAATATAATTTGATCTGCACAGAGCTCTTGCTGATTAGAAAAAAAATACAACAAAAATAGCATAATAAAATTGGAAAAATTTCCTCATAGCTAGGTTTATAATTGCTTTTTAAATGTATGCTCATATCATATTGTCATACAGCCACAAGTCAGTTGGAATGAAAAAGACAACATCCGAATTTATTTACACCAGTGGCTTTCAACCTTCCCAAAGCTGTGACCCTTTCGTGGAGTTCCTCTTGTGGTGACTCCCAACCATAAAATTATTCTTGTTGCTACTTCATAACCGTGATGTTGCTACTGTTATGAACCATAATGTAAATAGGTGAACCTGTGGAAAGATCAGTAGATAACAGAGGGGTCATGACCCACAGGTTGAGAACCAGTGATTTAGAACAAGTTTTGCTTGTAGTTCAATCTGGCCTCAAGCTTGCCGGGTTTCCACCTCAGCCTCACTAGCACTGTGATAACAGGTCCTTGCCATCGTTCCTGTATGTGATTTCTAAATTCTCAGCTTCCTCACGATTCTCAATGTGTTGATCAATATCATTCTCCTAATGAATTTCAGGCACAGTTTACCTTTATTGTCTCTTTTCCTCCCTAAATGCACCTACTTTTGTTCCTGCACAATGGTGCTGGAGAAGCACAAAGTCCTGCACTATCTGAGGATTTTTGCATTCTCTGAGAAACAATTTCTGCTTGGAAATGACATCACTTCTATGGAGGATTAGAGAATGCACACTGTTTTAACAACATGGTTTTCTAGCACCATGACTCAGAGCATCTGGTGGGACTAGAAAGAAAACATGCCCCAACAGGAAGAGCTTAAAATCCCTCACTTCTGCTTGCCTCCTGTATGAGTCCTAACCCTGGAGGTGTTTGGTTTTTCAGACTCTGGTCTATAAGTCTAGAAATAAAGACTCTTTGAGCCCTCTGAAGTACTCTGAGTGGAGCCTGTTGTCTGTGAGCGCTCTAGGCTTGGTGACCATAGCATTCTGAGTACCCTTTTCCTTCAATGGTTTCCTTAAGTGAACTCATGTTAAATACCTTTAATTTCAGATTGGAGATGATTGAGCATGTGTTATGGTTTAAATACAATGAATATCTCTGTTAAACTGACAGTGGTTTGTGCTCAGCAAATGGTTATTGAAATTCACTCTTATGGAGAGCATGTGTTTACTGTCAGCAATGGAACATTGTCTCCAGAGTTGAGCACAGTGATGAGTTTGATGACAAAGCTCTGCTTCTCCGTCTGTATGTTGGGGTGCTTGATAAAAGTTATTAGTTAGATAAACATACTAAAATCTGTACACCTAAAGAAGCTAAGCTAGAAGGAGGACCCTGGTTAAGATGATCAATCCTCATTCAGAAAGGCAAACGGGATAGACATCAGAAGAAGGAGCAAACAGGAAACAGGACAGGAGCCTACCACAGAGGGCCTCTGAAAGACTCTACCCAGCAGGGTATCAAAGCAGATGCTGAGACTCATAGCCAAACTTTGGGCAGAGTGCAGGGAATCTTATGAAAGAAGGGGGAGATAGAAAGATCTGGAAAGGACAGGAGCTCTACAAGGAGAACAACAGAACCAAAATTCTGGGCCCAGGGGTCTTTTCTGAGACTGATACTCCAACCAAGGACCATGTATGGAGATAAGCTAGAACCCCTGCACAGATGTAGCCCATGGCAGGTCAGTGCCCAAGTGGGTTCCATAGTAATGGGAACAGGGACTGTCTCTGACATGAACTTAGTGGCTGGCTCTTTGATCATTTCCCCCTGAGGGAGGAGCAGCCTTACCAGCCCATAGAGAAGACAATGCAGCCAGTCCTGATGAAACCAGATAGGCTAGGATCAGAATGAAGGGGAGGAGACTTGGGGAGGGGCATGGGAAGAGATGGGGGGGAGGATGGGATAGGGAGGGGATGAGGGAAGGAGCTACAGTTGGGATACAAAGTGAATTAACTGTAATAAATAAATAAATAAACAAACAAACAAACAAATAAATTTAAAAAGTTATTCGTTAGTGAGAAACTATTTTATTTATTAAAAATTTAAAGATTTTTAAAATTTTAATCACATCTATCTGTCCTAAGTTCATTAGGAGAATCTTCCTCCCCGCTCTCTCGTGTGTGTGTGCATGTGTGTGTGTGTGACAATGTACACGTGAACATGGGTGCCTGAGGCTGAGAGGCATTGGATCCTCTGTAGCTGGAGTGATAGTTGTGAGCCACCTGATGTGGGTGCTGCGTATTGAGCAGTTTTCACTTTTGCTAAGCTATTTCTCCAGGCCCAGAGAGACTTTAAATAACCAGCCTTTAAATGTTGAAAGTAGAAATGTCAGCAAAAGCACAAGGGCTTTACTGATCTCCTGAACACTGCTGCAGGTCAGAGTTGATGAGATTTATCTTCAAAGTGTTTTTTTTTTTTTTTTTTTTTTTTACTTCTTGTAAATGAAGCTTGTACGTTTGTCGAGTCAGACCAAAAAGGAACAGCATCAGAAGGAATTTAGATATTAGAAATAATTGTTTTGATTGGATGGAGGCAAATATAAGGTTTAATGGTTGAGGTTCAGCTGGTAAGTGGGAAATGCTATGATAAATCAGAGGCTTCATGCTGGGCTGGACACATCAGGCCTCCAGAAGTCTTTAGTGACCTCCTATAGACTGAACTTGTGTCCTTTTCCCTAAAAATGATATACAGAATTTCTAATCCTTAATGTTAACGGTGGTTGGATTTGAAGCCTTTAAGGTGTGGTTAGCTCATGAGGTTGGAGCCCTTATGAACGAGGTTAGTGTCCTTTCTGTATGTTTTGAAGGAAGATCTTTCTATGACTATGTCATTTTCTTGGAATTCATGATCTTTCTGCTTTAGTGTTCCAACTTCTGGGATTAGAGGCTTACACTACCACACTCAGTGAGATTAGCATCCTTGTAAGAAAGCCCCTGAGGAACATGCTCATTGCTTTAATCATATGTGGCCATGGTGAGAAGTTGGACACATCAGGGAAAGAGCTATCATCAGACTGATTATGTTCATCTTGGACTTCCCAGATTGCACAGCTGTGAGAATAAGTCACTGTGGTTTATAAGCTAGTTACCCAGTTTATAGTATTCTGTTACTGCAATTTGAATTGGCCGAGGGAAATTTATCTGGTCTGAAACATTAATATAAGGATTCCTGAGACTTACTCTTATAGGTTCTGATTCTGGGGTCAGATGGGGCCACAACCCTGAAATAGAAATCAGTGACTTGATGAACTTCTGATATTACAAGTGCTAGCTCCTGAAAGATATATATTTTTAAGACCTAAAGGTTTAATCCTGCTAGAAGGTCATCAGGTTTCTGAACTAGCTGAGTGTTTCACAGCAGCTGGTGCTTGGTTGGCCAGGATATTTTGAGCACTGTATCTATAAAAAGAGGTAAGCAGTGCTATTTGGGGAGTTCTTTTCTCTCTCTGTCTGTGTGTACTCTATCTCGTGGAAGAGTAGGTGGGATGAGCAGACCAATTATCAGTTTTAAATAGAATAAGTGTAGGTCTTTGTGCTTGCAATTAAATCCTATATACAGACTCATTTAGTCAGTGACAGAAAATCAACTCAAATGACTTTAACAGAAAGGAGACCAGTTAGTTCACATTTTTTTTTGCAAAGAAGAGACCCAGGTACCAGTTTTGGCCTGCCTCCATTTTTTTTTCAGTTCTGTCTCCTGTGACAACTTCATTCTGAGCCTGAGTCCTCTAGGAGTGGCCTGGCCTGGCCTCTGAGAGCTTTGGAGCTTCAGAGCACAAAAGGTGCTGGTCTCCCAGGAGTCAAGAAAAGAGCTAGTGTAAGTTCTAATTTGCAGGACTGAGTCATGTGATTATTTTAGGACCACCCACTCTACTCAGATAAATCTGGCTTTGATTGGCTTGGAAAGGATTGCATGTTCCTTGCAGTTTGCTGACTGTAGTACTGAAACTTAAGTATCTAGGATGAGAATGGCCCTTATTCTTCAACTGAAAATAGTGCATAGCTGCCAAATGTAGGGGAATGGGTTGGGGAGACAGCTCATAGGATAAAGTGCAAGCATGGGGACCTGAGTTTGATTCCCAGTACCTTCATAGAAGAGAACACCTGTGGGTGGGTGGTAGGCCCCCTCCCTCCACTAGGAGTTCTGTCTGGTTAGAGGGTGGCCGCTTCAGTCTCCATGACTCAGCTCCCAGGAGTCTCAGCTAGAGTCAGTCACCCCGGCATCCTTCCAGGAGCCTAACCTGTCTTAGCTCTTCAGCTTGTCTTAGAGATACCCTGCCCTGGCCATGGTTTTTCTTCTTCATGTAGGCTCTCTGTCCTCCTTCACCCATCCCCAATAGTTCTTCCCACATCTGATCCCCACCCTCATTTTCCTCAGCACTCTCTCTCTTATTTTGTTCTCTTTCTTCAACCACTTCTGCTGTCTATTCTATTTCTCCTTCTGAGTGAGATTCAAACATCCTTCCTTGGGCTCTCCTGGTACTAAACTTAGACTCAAAATTTACCCTACCCACAAGATGTGCAGGGATAAAGATAGTGCAGAGATTGAGGGAATGTCCAACCAATGCCTGGATCAACTTGAAACCTACACCAAGGAGGAGAGACAATCCTTGACACTATTAACAACATTCTGCTAACCTTGCGGACAGCAGCCTAGCATAGCTGCCCTCTGAGAGTCTCCATTCAGTAATGGATTGAAACAGATGTTGAGACTCATAGCCAAACATTGGGTAGAGTGTAGGGAGCCTTGTGGAAAAGTGGAAGGAAAAATAGAAGGACACGAGGGGACAGGAGCTCCACAAAAAGACCAACAGAGTCAACTAACCTATGCCCAGGGGAGCTTGCAGAAACTGAAACACCAACCAAGGACCACGCATGGTCTGGACCTAGGCTCCCTACACATATGTACCCAATGGGCAGCTTGGTCTTCACATAGGTCTCCTAGTAAAGGGAGCAGGGGCTGTCTCTAACAAGGACTCTGCTGCATGCTTTTCCATCACTTACCCTGGTGGGGCTGTCTTGCCAGGCCACTGAGGAAGAGGATGTTCTCAATCTTGATATGGCTTGATGTGCTGGGGTAGATTGTAGTGGTGGGGCTCCCCTTTACTGAGGGGTAAGGGAGAGGAAATAAGAGGAAGACAGAGGGAGAGTGGGACTGGGGAAGAGGAGAGAGGGGGCTTAGAGATTAGTATGTAAAGTGAATAAATAAATACATAAGTTAATTAAAAAGGAAAACACCTGTAATCTCAGTGTTAGGGAGGCAGAATCAGAAAGATCCTATGGAGTTTGCTGCTCAGTTAATCTAGTACAACTAGTGAGCTCCAGGTTTAGGGAGAGACCGTGACTCAAAACTAAGGTGGAGAGTAGTAGAAGAAGATAACTGAAGTCTACCTCTGGCCTGAACACGTACAAGCATGTGCATTTCCTCACATGCACACACACACACACACACACACACACACACACACACACACACAAAGATTTAAAAACAAAAGTGGAATTATCGTTGAACACCAAAACCCACAGATTTTTTTATTTTTTTTAGCACAAAGAGAATAAAATAGTAAACATGAGCATACCTGAGTTTTCAGAAACAATAAATTCTATCTTTGATTCTAATTAAAGTATGAATAAGAAGAAGACTGGCATTAATGTCTTTTTTTGTCATTACTAAAAGTTCACTTCAGAAACATGAATTTACATGTAGAAAAGGTTTCTAAATCCAACACAGTGAAGGAATTTATCCTAGGAAGTGTGTGTGTATGAAGCTCATGTATCACAGTGCATTTGTGGAAGTCAGAGGAGGAGCTTGCAGGAGCTCATGATCTCCTTTCATCATGTGGGCCCCAAGGATTAATCTTAGGTTGTTAGCCATGGCAGCTTCTGAGTCAACTTGCTGGCCATGGAAACCTTTTTGATATCTTAGTGGTGATTCTTGAATTAGAATAGAAAGTTTATCTTTCACTTCCTGGAAGATGGTTATTATGCACGCAGAAAAAATTAACTCTTAAAACAAATTAGTCCCAGAGAAGACATGACTCCATAGTCCAGAAGCTCCTTGATGAAGGTAGGAAACCACTCGGATGCAGTCATTCCAACACTCTGGAAAGATGAATAAGAGAACATCTGTGAAGTCTTCTCTAGTGTGCGAAATGACAAGAACAGAAATGAAGAACTTTTCTTGCATAACTATTGTTTTGCTTGGTGCTTTTAATCATTTGTATTTAAAACATAAATAAAATTTAAAAATCTGCTGGGCTATTGTGACAAGAAAATCTTTCAGGTTTTCCTGCAATTGCTATTCCAGTTCTCTGATTCCTATCACAATCTCTGCTGCTTCTTAAGCCACTGAGAACTCTTGCATGGTGTGAGCTCAGCTTGGGTTTCTGGACAGCCGCAGGGTTCCTCTGCGTGACACCAGAAACTTCCGGCTCAGACTTTGCAGGCAAAACTTCAGCCCTTTAATGAAGGTGCCTGCTTCAAGGAGAACGGAACGTGCAGAAACCTATATGGCAACCTGGTGAGATACTCCACAGACTAATGAAAAATGACATTTCAAAAATTCCTGGTTCCAGAAGCTTTGCTAAGAATGTGAGGAATTGTTCACTTTACATGTCGAGTTATAGATGTTTCTATTTTCTCTTCTTCTCCAAGGAAATTAATATCAAATCACAATAATTAAAGTAGCCAGTTAATATATGTAGAACACAACCCCTATGTTGAAGGCTCAGGGAACAGCCTGTGAGAGGGAGAAGAAAGACTGTAAGAGCCAGAGGACCAGGACATTTGCTTTGAGAGTCACAGTCTGTTCTAAAAAAGAACACAAAATGGGTAGGGGGTTGGATCTGAGAGAAGGGGAGGGAAAGGGAAGGAGATAAATCTGACCAAGATGCATTGGGTGAAATTTTCTAAGAACGAATAAAACATTATAGTGAAGTAACCCAGACACAGAAAGACAAAAAAATACTTAAAAGTAAACAGACTTTATTAAAGTATTTATTATTTTATTTTTCAGAGGAAAAGTAGTTCTCTCCCCCCCCGTATGTATGTACATATACATTTTCTTATTTTTGTGAGGGTACATGTTTGTATGCACATGCGTGTGAACACGTTAGAGGCCAGATGTTAATGTTCAGTGTCTCCATCGATCTCCCACCACCTTATATATTGAAGCAGGGTATCTCAATGGACTTGGTTTTAGCAGATTAAGGCTGATCTGGTGAGCTAGCTTGCATCAGGGATTCCTTATCCCCCAAGGCTCATCCTCCAGGCTTATGGGCTGAGGATCTGAATTCCAATTTTCACATGTGGCCCAGCCAGTGTTTTAGTCACGGAGCCATTTTCCCAGCCCCAGGAAATGTCTTTACAAAAAGATTTTTTAAAAAGTGATCTCGATAGGAAAATCTACGTATATAAAATCTTGCTTTCGGTTACACAGAAACTTGACTTAGAGTCAGGATTCATTGGGAGGATTTGAGAAAACTTGCCTTCCTGGCAGGGTGATTTTCATAGTCTTCCTCAGGATACCCTGTTTTTGAATGGCTGGCATTCTAATTTTGTGGAGCTGCTTTCTGGTTTCATTTCTTAAAAACAAAACAAAACAAAACAAAACAAAACAAAACAAAACCAAAAACTTATCCCAATGTCATGTACTAAATATTATTAGTGCAATCTGCTTAATAAAATAAGCAATTTAATGGAAAGGCCAAGCCCAACCTCTCCCCAAATTAAATCAGTGTTTGCAAAAGCTACTTTGAAGTGGAAGTTCTGTTGGCTGAGGACCCTGCCTGCAGTGGTGCTGAGGAAAGAGGGAGTTAAGCGTGCTTTAGCATTTTGATGACGAGGAAGGCCTCATGGCTGAGAAGACATATTTAATTTTATTTTCTATTCAGAGCTGATACCTCCTTCTCCTGTCTTTATTTTGCAGGCTCTCTGTTGATCTGGCACAAGTGTGCGGGTTTTAAAAAAATGATGATGTTATCTATTTACTATTCAAATGCAATTTTAAATGGTTTGGCTCAGCACATTTGAATCAAAAATCCTATTAAAGATGCAATATTCCTCCGCTACCTTTTTGCTGGGCGCATTCACACAGCATTCCTTTCTCAATCGGAATATAATACTGTATACCTGCTCAGAGTGATGTGATTTCCAGCTTTGAATCTGCAGTCGTTAAGCAGGCTGTTCACCTTGCTATCATGGAAATTTGGTATTCATGCATAATTTCCCCCCTACATTTGCAAAATACATTATTAACCACGTGATCATTCCTTCGCTCTGCTCTATAGCCTTTTCATTTGAAATCTTCCAACTTATTATTTTTGCTTCTACCATCTGATAGAAATCATGAAATTGCTGAGTTGAGATAAACATCCTATTTCTTTCTTCTTCTTCTTTTTTTCTTTAACAGTGATGGTGTTCTTTTAGGGATGAGGGATGAAGAAAGGGCAAATTGATCATTTACTCCACAGTTTTGATCTTTGAATTGATGAGAAGCATGCTTAATTTTAAGTATTTTGCATGTACTTAACTGCCTAATTGCATGGTTAAAAGATCTGTAAGAGACAACACGGCTGATAGCTCAGATCGGTTTTAGCCAGTTCTAGAACTCTGATGCTTCCAGTATGCTGTGTTTCTCCTCTGGTAATTTTGAACTTCTTCGGATACACTGTTTATTAAGAAAGCCAGACTTTCTGCTTGGGAAACATTTTTCAATTACTGAGAAGTCTTCCCGGCAGCACTCGGAGATGGAATCAGAGGCTGCACATGCAATGTGGCTACTCCAGGCAGTCCGAAGCCCAGGAGTCCAGCTCTCATTCTGCCTCCCTTTCTCAGTGGGCTGCTGGTGCATGAGAGCATGCTGCTTCAGTAATTTCAGTCACTCATTCAGAGATTGCCGGGATTAAGTGCCTGGTACTCGGTCCCTTTAATCACACCAATGGAAATGCAGTTAAGTTGCTGGCTGTGGAGTGTTCATGAGTGTGCACACTCATTTCTGCACATGCTTGCATTCACTCACATTTGGAAGTGGCAGCACAAGACACCAGCAATTTGCTTTTTTTTTTTAATTTTATTTTTCTTATTAGTTACATTTTGTTAACTCTGTGTCCCAGCTGTATCCTGCTCCCTCATTCCCTCCCCAACCCCACACTCCCTCCCTGGTCTCCTCCCTGCCCCTTCCCAAGTCCACTGATAGGGGAGGACCTCCTCCCCTTTCATTTGACCCTGTTTTATCATGTATTTTCAGGGCTGGCTGCAAAGTCCTCCTCTGTGGCCTAACAGGACTGCTCCTCCCCTGGGGGGGGGGGAGGTCAAAGAGCCTGCCCTTGAGATCCTGTTAGAAATAGTCCTTGTTCCCCTTACTTTGGAAAACTACTTGGTTTTCCACGGGCTACCACGGGCCACATCCGAGCAGAAGTTCTAGGTTATATCCATAGATGGTCCTTGGTTGAGTGTCAGTCTCAGAAAAGACCCTGTGCCTGGATATATTTGGTCCTTGTAGAGCTCCTATCCTTTCCATATCATACTAACTCCCCTTCTTTCATATGATTCCCTGCACTCTGCCGAGGGTTTGGTTATGAGTCTTAGTGTCTGCTTTGAAACACTGCTAGGTAGAGTCTTTCAGATGTGGTAGACTCCTGTCATACGTTCAATGCACATCCCATTTGTCTTTCTAAATGAGGATTGATCATCTTCGCCCATGTCTGCTTTCTTGATTATCTTCTTTAGGTGTGTAGATTTCATTATGTTTATCATATCTTGTAGGTCTATATCAGCGAGTATATACCATGTTTGTCTTTCTCCTTCTGGGATACTTCACTCAGAATGATCTTTTCTAGATCATTTGCAGGCAAATTTCATGATTTCCTCCTTTTTGATTGCTGAGTAGTATTCCATTGTGTAAAAATACCACAATTTCTGTACCCATTCCTCCGTTGATGGACATCTGGGTTGTTTCCAGGTTCTGGCTATTACAAATAATGCTGCTGCAAACATGGTTGAACAAATGTCCTTGTTGTGTACTTGAGCAAATTTTGGGTATATACCTAGGAGTGGTATAGCTGGGTCTTGAGGTAGCACTACTCCTAATTGTCTGAGAAAGTGCCAGATTGACTTCCAAAGTGGTTGTACAAGTTTACAAATTCCCACCAGCAATGGAGGAGGGTTCCCCTTTCACCACATCCTCTCCAGCATGTGTTGTCACTTGAGTTTTTGATCTTGGCCATTCTGAAGGGTGTAAGGTGAAATCTCAGGGTCGTTTTGATTTGCATTTCCCTAATGGCTAATGACGTTGAACATTTCTTTAAGTGCTTCTCTGCCATTCAATGTTCCTCTATCGAGAATTCTCTGTTTAGCTCTGTTCCCCATTTTTTAAGTGGATTACTTGGTTTGTTGCTTTTCAGCTTCTTTAGTTCTTTATATATACTGGATATTAGCCCTCTGTCAGATAAAGGGTTGGTGAAGATTCTTTCCTAGTCTATAGGCTGTCATTTTGTTTTGATGACGGTGTCTTTTGCTTTACAGAAGCTTTTCAATTTCATGAGGTCCCATTTATTGATTGTTGCTCTTAGAGCCTATGCTGTTGACACCAGCAATTTGAAGAGCTTTTTATCTGTCCTCCAAATTCTTTGAAGGAGAGGTATTTTGTATGTGAATTTTAAAAAGAAAAGAAGTGGAGAAGGGGTGATGCTTCAAAGAAGGTAGTAAGTAGATGTGTGTGTGTGCAATGTAGCTTTCGGATGAGCCAACTGAGAACCTTCTGTCTCAGAGCTGCAGTAGGAGAAGCCCATGACTTCTCCCTCAGGGCTCTACAGGTGTTTAGTGAGCCTTGGAGAGTTTTGAGACCCTCTTACATAGGAACAGCAGGTGGAGAAGGTCCTAGTATTCTCCTTGGAGCTCTGCTGTCCAGGGTTTCCGGAAGACCATGTAAAGGTCCAAGGTCTGTGCTAGAATTATCAATACCAAGAGTTGGTAAAGTGGCTTCTGTTTTCATAACAATTTGCTGATAATAATACAGACTGTCTCAATCACAGCATGGGAAGATGACATGTATATGATCAAGTACCTTCTACTAGTTTATAGCCCATATGTGCTCACACATAATCCTCACATAGACACCAAGGGCTGGCAATGGTAGGGTGGGGAGTATTGTTAAGAGCGGAGCTTCCAGAACCCATACATCAAGGTTTTGGGTTTCAGTCCATTTGATTATGGGCTACATGATTTTGGCTAACTTTACGTAAATACATACATCAAACACAGCATTGCCTTACAGCATTGTGGAGAAGATGAAGAGTTAGTAACATAGAAAGCGAAAGCACCTACTACAGAGTAACTCATTGTTATTTGTGTGTTGGCAGCGTGTGTCCAGAAGATTGAACTTCAGAGACTGGCTCTTCATACATATTCCTTGAGTCATGGGACACATGGCAGAGCTGCTTCTGGAGAGCATGTCTGGATCTCCTGTAAGTACCACTACATCTTTATGATTTCCACTTTCTTAGAGACCGGCCTCCAGGCTTCCCTCTGGCTCCTGTAGTTGGAGCTCCCTGCTGGCAGATGGTCTGCCTGGACTGTTCTCATGATTTGCCTTCGCATGCATCCTTGCCTCCTCTTGCCCATTTGAGCATCTTCAAGATGTCTGTCGGATGCTGAGACTGGCCAGGGGACCTATAGGTGCTTGCTGCTTCCCAGCAGCTTGTCAGTCCCTCAGAACTACGAGTCAAGTAAGCTATTGTTTAAGGGAACAAAGCAAACTTAGCAGAGCAAGTTAACCGAGCTTTTTTATTTTTAGCTGGATCCTGGCTTTCACACTTCCGGTGACCCTGGTGACTCAGGCAGCTCCTTTAGCTGGGGTGGGTTGTGTGGCCTGGCACCAATGTAGATCCAATGAAGACTTCAAAACTTTGGTTTGCTTCTGTTGCAATCTTGGCGAAAGCTAGAACATTTTCTACCTAATTCATGATGAACCAGGACAAATGAAATCACCAAGACCAGTACAAAAAGATATGGCTGGCCTTTGGTTTTCCTGAAGACATACCAGACCAAATATTGAGTGACTGTTTTTACACATGTAAACTTGACACAGGTAGACTTATCTGAAAGGAGGGAACCTCGACTGAGACATTGCCTCCATGAGATCAGGCTGTGGGCATTTTCTTAAGTAGTGATTGGTGGGCCAATGAGCCCAGCTCATTGTAGGTGATATCATTCCTGGGCTGACATTCCTGGGGTTCATAAGAAAACAGGCTAAGCAAGCCAGTAAGCCACACTACCCCACGGCCTTCGCATCAGCTCTTGCTTCTAGGTTCCTGTCTTGCCCTGAGAGAGCCATATGCAAGTGTAAGCCAAATAAACCCTTTCCTTTCCAAGTTCTTTTTGTCATGCTGTTTCAGTACAGCAATAGACATTTTAACTAAGATGCTGGCTCATTAACTCTTTTGTAAAGATAGAGATGGCATAGTGGGGCATGAAGTCGCTGGCTGAACAGCCTCCCTGAGTAGATTAAACTCTTGGTACCTTAGCTTTCTTATTGTGAACCACAGATAACTATATTTGTCTTTGAAATTAGAGTAGATTGGAATTTTTACAGTTAAGTAGATACTGCCTATTATTACGTTAATGAACAAAGTTCTACTTAAACAACTCACCTCAACAGTCAGTAATAGGAAACATGTTTTCAGGGTGAATATTTGTGTGTTTGCTTGTTTAAGACAGATCGTGGGTCATCAGAAATGCTCTATGGGTACAAGACAAAATAAGAAGCTAAATCCAACCTCTGAAAAAGAAACACATTGAATAGTAAAATACAGAAAATTCAAAATTGTAAGTTTTCATGGCTTAAAAATAGACCGTGCATTTTTGCCATATATGATAGCATGTCATTGATAACAAGGGGGCATCTTTATTTATTTTTTTCTGAGAATGGGAAATTAAACAACCTCTCTTCCTAATGGAAACTTTAAAATTAGACCTGAAGGCTTTCAGAAGTGTCACACTCCTGTCCCAAGGCTTCTTTTGAACTAGGTCAACAATAGTTCTAGAAATTCATGGGTCAATGCAAAATTTACATCATGGTCTAAAGATCCAAAATGTTCGGTTGGGCACTGATGATTTCGTGCAAACCCCAAGTTTTTCTCACTTGTGACGGTGACATTTTTCAAGTGACATTCCTGTAAATACTGAATAATAATATGTCCCAGACAGAGCCCCCAGGGGACAGGAGAAGAGAATGAGAGCAGAGCAGAATTAAAACTGACAAGAACTGGAGACAGCACGTAAGATAAATAGTGAGCCGGGCTCCGCCAGGCAAGCCTGGCTGCTAGATGTTCAGATGATAGCGTGATTGATGGACTTAGTTCTGAGGAGATGTCCAGTAATGTAAGAACAGATCAGTATTGAGAGATAAATCATCCTGCAATCATGCCGCGATCTCAACACTAATGGGGTTGAAAAACAGCACAGTTTTGAGGGAGGGCCTGAGATAATTGTTTCCTAACAACCTGCTGTGTGTATTGGCAAGGAAGTTAAATCAAACTCAGGACAGCTCTGCAACTCCAGTGCTCTGAGAAGTGGGAGAGCGCAGACTATCACCAGAGGACTGGGATTTGTACAGCTCTTGGGCTTCTTGCCAGTTTTCCAGGGGAGGGCCTCCTCTCTTCTGTCGTGAATACCAGTCAGATTCTGATTCCAAATTGCCGTCCAACTCTCCTGCCCGCCTCTAGAATTTGTACTGTTTGTTCGTCTCCAGAGGGGAATCAGTCTGTCAGTCTTATGGGACTTTGGGAAAACCTTTTTAATTCTTGTTTCAGCAAACACTCATGGCGATTAGGTTGAGCAAGCAATTTTGGAGGAAGAAGAAATTGAGGGGAGGGGCACAGGGAAGACACCGAAGAACACACTCAAGAGGATCATTAAGAGGCTGAGTGTGAGGAGCTGCAATGAGAAAAGAAAATGGCAGGAGCAATCTTACGGGCAATCTTCTCTGTCCCTGCTTGTGCTTATACATAGACCTGGAAAGCTTTAGTTCAAATTGGAGAAAGTGTCTCTAAAGGTCTTTCTCAGTAGGGGAGGCTGGTTGAAGAGATGTTATGTTGACGTTTGTCCCAACAACACAATGGCACAAGCTATTCAAAGTCATGGAGTGATGGTCACATTTTAGTCTGCGTGATTTGTGTTGGCCTAGTAAAAAACCAAAAACCTCACTGGGGAGATTTTAAAGTTGGCTTCAGAACTTCCTTCTCACAAGGCAGCTTCTAGGAGTTGTGCGGCATCAGGATAGCCACTTCATCCCCTCTACCTCTGCTTTAAACAGGAGTGTCATCAGAAGTAGCAAATATTCCTTTTTATAAATTATGTTTTAGATATAGTATATATAGCACATAAAAGTTACCTGTGTAAAACTTTTTATAAACCCATCTTTACATTATGTATAGTGTCTAGACATATAAAGCCCTATTAGTATTTACTGAAATGTAAAGATAGATTTATAAAAATGTACACTATAAGGTGAAGAAACATAAAAGCACACATACTTTCGGATATATAACCAGGAGAGGTATAGCTGGGTCCTGGGTGTACATCCAAAAGCTGCCCCACCATACTGCAAGTTCACTTGCTCAACCATGTTCACAGCAGCTTTGTTCACAATAGCCAGAAGCTGGAAACAACCCAGATGCCCCTCAGCTGAAGAATGGATACAGAACTTGTGGTACATTTACACAAAGGAGTACTACTCAGCAATTAAAAGCAAAGAAATCATGAAAATTGCAGGCAACTGGTGAGAACTGGAAAAGATCATCCTGACTGAAGTATTCCAGACCCAAAAAGACTCACACGGTGTGCACTCACTTATTTTGTCCATCTAGTATAGCATAAGCATACTAAGAGGCACAGGCCCAAAGAACATAAGTGACATAGAGGATTGAAGGGAGGATACATCAGTCTCACTCTGAAGGGGAGAGAGAATAGACAGAGGCAGTGGCTGAAGAGAGGGAACAGGGCAGGAGAGGGAACACAGAGACTCAAGAGGGTGGAGAACAGACCTGGGGAGAACGATAGCCAGAGGACAGAAGGGCTGAAGAGAAAAGAGAAACTGAGGATGGGGTCATCTCTGTGACAAGCTGGAGGCCAAAGTCAGGGTAGGCTCTGAAAAGGCTATGAGGGGAATTCAAGCAGAGACTCCTAGTAGCAGAGGCCATAGAGACTAAAGAGGACACCCACTAACTAGATTAGTCTCTTAGCAGGTAAGGAATACCAACCCACCCACAAAAACTTCGACCCCAAATTTACCTACAAGCTGTGCAGGGATATAGTTAGAGTAGATAGAGAAGAGATTGAGGGAATGCCCAACCAATTCCTGACCCAACCAAAGACCCATTCTGTTGGGGAGTGTGAACCTCTGACACTATGAACAAAGTCCTGCTAAGTTTAGAGACAGAGCCTGACAGAGCTGTCCTCTCAGAGGTGCTACCTGGCGGCGCCTCAAAACAGATGCTGAGACTCAGCCAAACATTGGTGATGTATACGGAGTCCTGTGGAAAAGTGGGAGGAAAGACCTGGAGGTGACAGGAGCTCCACAAGAAGACCAAGAGGGCCAACTAACCAGGGCCCAGAGGGGATTGTTGAGACTGAAGCATCAACCAAGGACCATGTAGGAGCTGGACCTAGGCCCCCTACAAAGATGCAGCAAATGGGCAGCTGAGGCCTCCTGTGGGTCCTCTAGTAAGGGAAGTGGGGACTGCATCAGACAGCGACTCTCTTGCCAGCTCTTTGGTCACTTCCCCTGGTGGGACTGCCAGGGGTTTAGGGGACAAGGAGGGAGGGTGAGAGCGGGATGGGGCAACAACAAGCAGGTAGTGAATAATTTTTTTATTATAAGAGAAAAGAAAGGAAAAACCACACCCACTTAAACAAAGGTGTTCTTACTGTCCATTTTCCAGATGAGGTTAGCAAAACTGGAGAAAAAGCAAGGTACTTCTTGAAGCTAACATGAGAATTGGGGTCAGGCCTCATTCCTCTTCACCCCTCTTCCCCAATCTCTTGAACTCATTTACTGAAGATTTTCAAAGCTGGGTCTGCTCGTGTGGTGACCGTTTCTTCTTCGTTGTGCAATCCCTCCCATTGTACAGGGGCACTGAGTGGCAACAAAGGTCCCTTTCACCTGAGAGCCTGTGAGGTCACCACCACTCTGTTTAATTGCTGCAGTAGTCGAGCTGAAGACACTTTGAACTGTTTACAAAAGAGACTCTCGGAGGACTGTCTGGGATTCTGAATACAGCCCCTTTTCATGAAGGACCAAGTTAATCCAAGGCCTGAAGCAGAGACCCAGGACAACTAAAAGAGGGGAATCAGGTTAGGTGAGGTCATTTCAGTCCTTAGGGCTCTCACAGTTTTTGACTTGGTAATTCTTTTATCTGTGGGAAGATTGGAAGGCTGTCCCTCTCCCTTCAGATCCCCTTAAAAATCTCATTTATCATAAAAAGATGCTCAGTTTATTCAGTGACTTCTAAAGGTGAAAGGTAATCCTTAGAGATAGTCTTGTCTTGAAACTTTACCCAGCAGACATGGAAATTGAGGCTTAAATGTTAAAAAAAAATCACCAAAGCTCACCCCAAAATTGTCAAAGTTCAAATTCCTGTTTGTCTAGAACTTTCCAGGCTTTAAATTGAGAGTCCATGGTTTCAAGGAAGCTAAGCGTCCTGCTTCAAACTCTAATAGTACAGTATTTCAGTGGATGGTTTGCAAGAGCAAGAGTTAGAGGGAAATTGCAGGCGGAGGCCATAGATAACATTCTGGGAGCTGAGCTGGTGCACCCTAAGTGTTGTGTTTGACTTATGTGGCAGGCAGCAGACACTCAGCCCATACTTGTTGAATGAATGATCAGTGAATGCAGTCTCTGGAAACAGGAGCTACGCAAAGACCAGTTTTTCTCAGTGTCACTTTGGTTTCCATCAAGAAGGTGTCAATGATTTTTTGCTTTTTCACCTGCTCGAGTTTTATTCTTGGCTTGGGGGCGGGGTAAGATTAAACTGCATATAACCCGTGCTGCTATGGTGATTGTCCTCCCAAGGCATTTTCAGTGTCTTCGTATCACCGCCCCAGTATTTCATCAGAAGTGGCATAAAGAAGGGATAGAAGACCTATCATAGTGCGCGAGAGCAGGAAGCCAGTTCCCGAGTGGGAGCTGTCGGGGAAAGAACTGCTAAATAATTCACAGATCAGATTTGCTTCTTCCGAAGCCAGTTCCCCTCCCAACTTTGAAAATATATAGAGAAAAGTTCTGGACTCAGAATTATTGAAGCCCTTGGTTTTTTTGCCCTCAGGGGATCTGCTGAGGTCTAGCCTGGGAAACATACACAGTGTGGGGTCACTAAGAGGGTTCTTTTAGTTGACAGACACTAGATGCCTCTAGGGAACAGAGACCTGGCCAGCACCTCTTAGGTCTCTAGGGGCAAAGAGTCCTGAGTGCTACAGCGTAGATCAGTATGGCAGCTATTGAAGCCTTTCTACCACTGTTCTGCTGTTGTTCTATCGCTACCTCTGCACGGGTGGGGACTGGTGGTGAAACTCTCAGAGGTTGTTAGTCCAGATAGAGGCAATTTGGTTCTTTTTAGGGAATTTCTGCAATGCTCAGAGCTCATACAAGGTGAGAGTTACAGTTTTGGGTAATTTATGAAATCCATATTATCTGTGCCCTTATCATCACAGGTCACCCAAGGTTGGCTATACTTGCTCCTTATCTTTCCTAGGAGAACTCAGAGAAGATTTATTTTCTATTGCCAGTAAAACTTGAGCCATAAATTTATCAATTTAGCCAGCAGCCTCATATATACTTGGGGACCTCCTTGAGAGAGGGCTTTTCACAAGGGTGTTTTTGTGAGTTTTTATTTGTTACAAATATCACCTCACATCAGGTAAAAGCTTCTGGCTCTCTACTGGATAATTTTAGAGGAATTAAATTTCTATTCATAACATATCTTTAGCTGTAAAAGTGTATCCATTACACTTCGTGTAAAAGTGATAGTAATATCATCATTTCCAACAGGTAGAAAAAAAATTAAACATGCAAGAAATGAAGTGATTCTCCAGACATCATTATTCTGAAACCAAGCCCTCCCTTCACTCAGCCATGTTGGTGGAATTTTTAGCATACACCCCCCCACCCAAAAAAAAAATCATCTTTTCCCACTGAAATTTAGAAAAATACAATCACTACTTCAGATCACATGACAATCCTTTGGGAAGACTGAGAAGATGGGACATGGAAATTCTTGTTCTGCTGGGTGTTCCTACTTGAACAGTCTACCAGACTCCAGCATTTGCCAGCTTCTCTTGTATCTGTAAAGTGATGTTCTGCACAGACCAACCCAAAGACAGATTTGCATGTGTTAACAGTTTTCTGTGACAGTCATTGCAACGAGTGCTTCTGTATGGCATCTAGATCCCTTAATGCCCATGAGCCATTCATACTAGCACCGTATATTTTAAGAGTGATTGAAGCCAGGGTAGACACCAGAAGTGGTGGAAAGAGGAAACAGGATGGGAGCCTACCATGGAGGGTCCTTTGAAAGTGTTCACCCGACAGGGATCAAATCAGATGCTGAGACTCAGGGACAAACTTTGGGCGGAGTGTAGGGAATCTTATGGAAGAAGAGAGGGGTGGCAATAGAGGGACATGGAGGGACAGGAGCCCCACCAGGAGACCAATAAAGCTAAAAGATCTGAGCCCAGGGGCTCCTGCAGGGACTGATGCACCAATGGAGGACCATGCATGGAGAGGAACTAGACCACCTTCTCAGATGTGGCCAATAGGCAGCTCAGTCTCCATGTAGATCTGTGAGTGAGGGCATCAGGGGCTGCCTCTGTCATGAACTCAGTTGATTGTTCTTTGATCACTCGCCCCTGATGATGCAGCCTTGCCAGGCCACGGAGGAAGCAGATCCAGGCAGTCCTCATGAGACTTGATAGGCTATGGGCAGATGACAATAGTGGAGAACTCCGTCTTTCAGCAGAAGGGGATAGGGGGAAAAGAGAGAGAGGAGGGGACTGGAGGGAGCTGAGGGAGGGGGCTTCAGTTGGGATATATGAGGAATAAATGGTGAAGATAAAAATTAAAATTAAAAAATTAAAAAAGGAGTGATTGGAGCACACACTGGACACCTACGACAGACAGAACATGGCTACTAAAGCACGGATGTCACCCACTTAGTTGACTGTCTACACATCTGTGTAATCATGTACCCAAGTGAGCAATGATCCAGTTCAATTTCAATGAAATTCAATAAAAGCTAGTTTGTAGTCACTTATTCTTTTGACACATCATGAGTACAATCACCTTCTTCAAGGACATTGTGGTCCAGAAAATGAAATGGGATGCGAAAGCCACAGGAATGTAGGCTTCCCTAGGGTAAGACGGATGATTCATTATTAATGCCAAAATCTCCAGTTGCTTTTCAAACATTTTGTGAGTGAATTAAAAGGGTTGTCTGAGTTTGGTGGTGTTCTAAGAAAGCACATAAGGAAGATGGTGGGTGCTTTCCAAAGGGCTGTAGAAGACAGAGCTTGAGCACCAGAATAAAAGTGAACAGTATTTTTAATAATAGATACATGTACATATCATTTTATATTCATGGTAGGGAATAGAGCTAACGGAAACGTTTGCAAGGGTGTGGAGCTTTTGGAAACAGGTTAATTGGCCTTTTGTGGGCTCTCGTGGTTGCAAGGGAAGGAGGAAGTTTGAGAGACAACACTGAAGAGGTAGAAAGTGGCAAGCTAAAGCTGAGTGTACTATGCTCTGCAGAAAGCCATTATGCATTTGGAAGAAGGAAGTCTTCAGTTCGTATTCGGGTAAAGTCCTCCCTTACTTTTGGGTGTAGGAGAGCTTGAAAGTAGCTGAACAGGGGTCAGATGAACCACTTGCCCGCTTGAGTAATGAGACCTTTAGCTGCTTTTGCAGCGATGGTGCTGCAGGAGCGAGAGTAGGTCCCAGATCCATTAGGAAGCAGAATGTGTGGCTTGCTGACTCACTGAATGTGGGTGAGGAGGGGATGGTTAAGGTAGAGTTTCTTCTAGTCTCCAGTTGGGGATTTGGCAGAGAAACCAAAATTGTACATTTATATAGTGTATGCACTTCTGAAAACTCTAAGAAGTAAAAATCTAGCTAACTGGATGGCAAGTTCTTAAATTAGAAGTGCAATTTTATCCCCCAATTCACAAGAACTTTCTCATGCAGCTTGGCTATCTTTGGTTTCTAGTAGTATGTATTTTTAAAAAAGGTCAAGATGCTGGTTCTTTTCATTCTCTGTAGAGAGCAGAGATGATAGTAATTTTTGCTTTGACATTCACATGGTTTAGGCATGCCCCATAACTCGCTTTTAGGGCTTCAATAGGTAATGCAATGACCAGAAGCTCCAAAATGGGATTTAGAAGTTTCTAAATGACACCCAATTAAAAAGCGTTCCAGGCAAAATAGCAGCAAACCTTCCTTTGAAACCATCTCACTGTTCCGTTCCCTAAGATGAGGTGGGAGCTGCAACTCCAGGCTAATACTAATGCTGCAAGCGTTCAGCTACAGCTGTAATTACTGGCAAGCAAGCTATATCCCAGAATTGGGATTATTGGTAATCGCATCCTATGACTGGGGGCATGATGGGTTCATCGGTTGCTGTCAACCGTTGTGCCTGAGGCACATGGATATATTGAGTTTCCAACTTATAAAATTCAGCACAGAATAGACTGAAGGAAAAAAAAAATCACCCAATGAGCTGCTTGACAATGTAAAATTAAGTTGGTCTAAAAACAGTTAGTTGACAACATTGCTTTTTAATATCCAGGTTATACTGAGTAAATGAAAAAACTTAAGAGTCATACAGAATCAAACTGGATGGGGCTGTAAAGGCTGACAAATCACATTTAGGACCAACTATAGAGTTAATTTATTTTAACCTTTTTTAAACTGAGGATTCTGACCCCCAGAAAAGGTAGCAGCCACAGTTACATATTGGCTCATTAAGGAACATGGAACAAAGAGTTGTCACTTTGCATTGAAGGCACAAGCCTCATCCGAAATGGCTTGTCTAATTTAGATGTGTTGTCTGTGCAACAGGTAGATAAAGCACATGCGTGTGACTCCTGCTAGTGATCTTAATTATAAAAAAACACATGATATGGAATCAGTCTTATTTCATTTTCATGCAGTGTAACGTTAACTACATGTAACTTGTTGAATAGCAGCTCTCTAGAACATGCTAATTTTATATGATTGTAACTCCATTAAACCTCAACACCTTAATCACTTTCTCCCTAGCCCACAGCCACCACCCTTTTGTTTCTATATGTTAGATTACCTTAAATACCTCACATAAATAGACTAATAGAGAATTGTCCTGTTGTAATTGGCTTATTTTATATAGAAAAACTGAATACCCATTCATGCTATAACAAATGGCAACATTTTTTCCATTATATGTGTATACTAATTTAAAAAAATTCCTTCACCTATAATGGGAGTTTATATTCTTTCTCTTGGCTGTTGTGAAATATGTACCAATGCACATGAAGTACAAATCTCTGAAGTCTTCATTTTAATTCTTTTGAATAAATCCCAAGAAATGGTATTCATAGATCACATATTTCTTAGGAACTTCTGAATTATTTTGCACAATGGATTTATTATTTTCCACTCATCAATATCAAGCAAATGTTCATCCTCTTCCACACAAATTCTCACCAGTGCTTGACATTTGTTGTTTTTGAGAATATTTCTAAGCTCCACCTTAACAGCTGAGAATCATTGTGGTTTTGTTTTGTATTTCTCTGGCCATTAGTCATGTTGAGTGTGTAATCATAAAAAATGGCTGTTTGCATGGTGTATAGTCTTTAAAGAACTGTGTATTCAGGTTCTGTGCTCTGAAGTTGGCATTGACTGTTTTCTTTGATTGCTCTCTGCTATGCTCATCCAAGCGACGTCTCGTGTCCCTCGCTGAACCTGGACCTCACCAATTCCAGTTAGTCTAGTGAGGTAGCTTGCCTTGGGGATTCTTTCTCCATCTCCTGAATTTTGGGATTACAGGGGTCTGAAATGAGGCTTACAGGGATTTGAACTCAGGTCCTCATGCTTGTTTTGTGAGCTCTCTACTTACTGAGCAATCCCCCCAGGCCTTTTCTAGTCTTTTACACATTTATGTATTTGTTTCATTCTTATTTTCTTTTCTCCTCTGATGTATAATTTTAAATAATGTTTCTTCAGAGTCACTATATTTTCTTTTCTTCTACTTAATCAAACTTGTTCTTGGACCACCTTAGTGAATTTTAAATTTTTTAGGTATTATATTCTCCAGGATCCACGATTGCAGTTCTTTTTAATATTTACTATCTCTTTGTTAGTCTGTATTCTCATTTTGTTTACATATCATATTCTTAAGCTCCTTGATAATCTTTATAGTGGTTATTTTTAATTATCTATTACATACTCCACGTATCTCCATTTCTTTAGGGTTTATTTCTACATTTGTTGGACTCTTTGTATTTGTAAAACGAACAAACAACACGAACAACAACAAAACTCCAGCAACTCCTGTCAGTATCTCTGCACTGGCTTTATGTAGAGAGAAACTCTCCCAGTCTAGTTTGCTGGAACTTCCAATGGCCACAGATCTGTATAAGCAGCATGTTGCTCTTTGCTCCCGAGGTTACCGAGTTTCAACTATGTTTTCCTCATTGTTGACCATACCAAGTTAAGCATTTGACCTACTCAGGGCTTTTCAGTATTTGTCACCTTTCCCTGAAGTATTATTTCCCAAGTCTGAATGTTTTCTCTTTCTTCAGTTTTCTGCTCAAATATTGTTTCTTTCCCCTTGAATGACACTCCCTTCTACATGACTATATTACTTCTTATAGAGCAACGATTACTGCTATTGCTCTCATCATTCTAATCAGCATTGCCATCATCATCATCTTGTATTATTAGTATTATTTTGTAATCTCTCATTGTCAGAATAAAAACTCCATAAGGGCAAGGAGATTTTTATATCTGCTACTATGCCTCTACGGCCTACACTAATGCCTAGATTTCAAGAATCACTCATCCTATGATTTAATAATATTTTCTAAATAAACTGATGTGTATGTAAACACATTTCAGGAAGAAGAAGGCGGATCTGAGAACTGTAAGCCATAAGCAATCGTTAATCCTAACGGTAGTGATTTTCCACTCTTGCTACTTAGAGCTGTAGCGCAAGCACAGTCAGAGGATGGAGTAGAGAAAGCAAGAGGAGCAGCTTCAGAGACTTGAGGTGTGGACTCTGTCAGTACCAAAGATGGCCTCTGGTACAAAGGCACAAAGAGGCTTATTTGTGAAGAAGGGAGATATTTACATATATTTGTTTTCATTTTCATAAATCAGAATGGGCTGCCTTCTATGTATAGTGAATTTTAGATAATCCAGGATTCTCAAGCAAATATTGCATTGTTAGAAGTGGAAAGTAGAGGAAAGACTGAGGAGACCTTTGAGAACTCTTCTGGACCTGATATTGTAGAGTTCTACAGATAGAAGACATAAGCAGGAGTATCTCTGATAAATCAACTCAATTATGAATAATATTCAATAATAAGTGAATGCCATTTATTAATCATCCATATTGTCTGTATGATATAGCTTTGTCATCTATGTTACCTATCATAACATTTCTTTTCTCATCTGAAAGGTATTTTGTTTTATGAAAGTATGAAAAAAAATAAGAACATATCTCACATTGGGCATTTTTGTTCAACCTTCTACAGCAAAACGTAAAATCTTGACTCTGTCCTAAGTTGGCTCTGCCCTACATGGCTATTCTAAATTTGCTGCTTAGGTGTCAACGACAGATCCTCACAGGAAATCAGGCTCAGGTGCAGTAAAACAGCAATTCTTCAAAAATGTTAATATCTCGAGCTTTTTTTCTGTACTGAACATTGTGCATACAGCGGTTTAGCCCCCGATACATCGTTGTGGACTAATGAAAGGAGTACGATATTTGGAACCCCGAGCATTTCCTTGTATTCTAGGTTAGATATTTTTTCAGTTTATGTGCACACACTCACTGAGAGCTTCCTTATTTCTAACAAGGTCTTGAGGGAAACCAGTTGGCTGGTTACTTTGTGAATAGTAAGGTCCAAGTTCACATTCCTTACGGGGTTGTCTCTGACTTTGCCCCGGCTTGAAATCCAAGGCAGCAAATCTCATTGCAAGCACACACACATTCCGAATCATTACAATATTTACTTTGCATAAAGAAAAGCAAGGACAAGCACTTACTAATGAAAACAAGCATTTGAGGGGACATCACTTAGATGAAAACAATTCAGCTTACATCTCACTATCATGGACAAATTAGCCGTGCATGAGAGCTCCAATAAAAAATTTCTTTCAGTAAATTATTTAGTATTTATATTTTGTGTTGGTGCATGCCTAATAGCGCCAGCAGTTAGAGGGAATAGTTACAGAATGTTACCGGCACCATTCAGAATCTGGACATGCTGCCTTGTTAGGGGACACAGCGCATGGATAATTTTCATCTTTCCGTGGGACAGGTACACTTAATACATTTTTGTTTTAGCATCCTAAAGAGTGGTTTGGGTGCATGTGTCTACGGAAATCAGATTTTACACTTGTTAAAAATAGCCCTTTGGGGGAGCACTGTCTTGTTGAAGTTGATTATGATATATGGCCTCTGACTCTGTCTCTTCTTCCAGTTAACAAGAGAATGACAGGAAGTGGTGCACTCTACAAAGTACAAGTGAACATTAAAGAACTTGGGACTGGAGAGGCAGCTTAGTGGTACTCAACTCACACTGCCCTTCCAGAAGAGCCAAGTTTAGTTCCTAGCACCTCTGTTGTTTTGCTCACAACACTTGTAATTCCGGCTATGGAGGATCTGACGCCCTCCCCTGGCCTCCAGGGGCATCTTCACTCACAGGCATACAATCACACACCGTCAAACACATACACACAATTAGAATACTAATAAAAATAACTATTTTAGAGCTAAAGCAATACCTGTTTAATAGAGAGGATGAAAACTCATTTGGAAAAGCTCCTTTCATGACCCTTCATAAATCTATCATTTGTTCTGTGGATCTGGTGAGACACTCCTTACCAGATGCCCATTCATCTCCGTGGGGGAAATTCTATTCTTCTTTTTATATATCTGTATTTTCCTAAAAAATATTTTACTTCTGGAATCAGGAAGAATTATTAATGCGAATATAACCCTCCTGATAAATTAAAGCAGCATTGTTGTCATTATTAGAGTTGAGCAGATGCTAATATTAACAATTACACTAATTAAGGTCACACTTACTGGATTGTTGTCAACAGTAGTTTTTCTTTATTAAAATGCTTTTTAAACATATTTTTTGACAGAAGTACACAAAGAAACACTACTTGAGTACTTAATAAAAATGGACCTTTGTATTTGTTGGGATGTACCAAAGTCCCTGAGGTTTGTTACCTCATTGTCTTAACTATCTAAAGGATTATCTTTCATTTCCACCATGATATTTTCAATGGAAGGCAGGGACTTTGGCCTTCCTTTTTGTTTTATTTATTTATTTTTGTTTTCTCAAGAAAGCGTTTCTGTGTGTAGCCTTGGTGGTCCTGGACTTGCTTTGGAGAGCAGACTGGCCTTGAACTCACAGAAGTCTTTGGTCTTCTTATTCAGGTAAAGACCCAGTGACTTAAATGTGGTCAGAGCCTGGCACAATTAGTCAGTATACAGGAGTCTCACATTTCTTTAGATATTACATGTGACTCTTTGATGCTCTTGCTGGAACAAGTCATGTGAACCTACAAGTGACAAACTGATGGGAAGACAGAAGCCATGAATACTTCATAAAAATTGTTTTCTCTAGCTTGGGTCAGTGTTCCCTAGGTGTATGTGTTGAAAATGTATCCAACAGCCTAAACTGTAAAAGTTTACACAGTGGTAAACTTTTGTGAGATGGAGCCTGGCAGAAAGAAGTTAATCCTTGGGAGTTATGCCTTTAAATGGGGTGTTGGGACCTAAGCCCCTCATTCCACTTTGCTTTCTGTCCACCGTGGGACGAGACTCTTTCTCCACTATGTTCTCCTGACATGATATACTACCTCAGCACAGGGGCACAAGTGGTGAGGCAGAGCATGGGCCAGCCACTTCTGAAGCAATGGGTCCAAAGAGACTTCTCTTTGTACGCTGACTTATCTCAGACATCTGTTATTATAATGCGAAGCTGATTAGCTCAGTATTCGTGACTTCTACACTTCCTTCTTTATCAGAGAGGCCAGGTGTAGAGCTAAAATCTGAGGCCTAACGTGTTATGATTTGGCAGTTACCAGAAAGAATGTTGAAGGGATTCTCAGAACAAAAGAATAGAGATGAGACAAAGACACTGTAGAGCACATTAGAGGATTCCCTGTACTTTATTTTATCTACTTTAGTACCACAGAATTCACACTGAGTGGCAAATGCTTATGATTCTAGCACTTAGGAGCGAGAGGCAGAGAAATCATGAGTTTCAAGCCAACCTTGGCTGCATAGACATGATCTACGAAAACTAAACAACTAAACCAGCCAAGCAGCCAACCAACCAAAAAAAAAAAAAAAAAAAAAATCAAATAATCTGGAGTTTGCTCTTTGATGTTTATAACGAAAAGAACTTAGAGTCACGTGTATTTTGAAAGATTCCTGCATTGTTCTGCACTCTGGTACTATGACCCTTCACCTAGCCTGAGTTCAGTAGGAGTCTGTGCTTCCCTACAAATGACCTTCTGAAGGTGTGGCTTGCTCCCTTAGCACTCCCTCACGGAGTAGTGTTGCGGTTTGGATATGAAGCTCTCTCTCCACTCCCACGAGAGCCCTATGTGTTAGAATTCTGTCTTCAACTGGTGGTGCTTAAAAGGTGATTTGTATCATGTCGGCACTAATGGCTCAATCCGTTGCTGAGTTCACAGCTGGAATTGATCACTGTAAGATAGCGTATTGGAAGAAATAGGTCAATAGGGGTGTACCCTTAAAAGATATATTTAGTTCCTGGCCCATCTCACGCTCACTCTTTCTGCTTCCTAGGTGCTGTGACGGAGCAGCTTTGCTCCCCTCGGCCCTTCTATCATGAGGTTCTTTCTTATTGTGGCTGTGAAACCACAGAAGCAAGCTCACAGTGGGCCAAAACCTTTCAAACCCTGAACCAAAATAAATCTCCTCTCTTTCAATTTGATTTCTCATGTGACAGGAAGCTAACAAAAGAACCACTGTGCAGTGAACTTCCCATTTGTTTGGATTTAAATTTTTGTCCATCCCTGATTCTCTATGAGGAGTCTTGTTCTAAGAACCTTGCAGTTAACCAGGACTAGACTGTAGTGAGACAGTGGTTGCCCTGGGGTCAAGTGAAATGGTCTTACAATTACCTGAAACCATGCGAATCCAATTCATCTAATCTTATCCAATTATCTAATTGAAGGAGCCAAAATACAGAGTGAAAGAGATTATGACACAAAGTTGTTCGTAATTGGATTGAGTAAGGTTACAGATGTTCTCGTCCACTCTGAGATGGACATTGTCACCCAGTGTCATCCCTGCGTCAGATGTTAGTTCCACAGTTCAGGGACATCTCCCACCAGCTGCTTGTGTTGAATGTAATTGCCTATTTGTGTCTTTTCGGTCATGAATAATTCTGAAAAACCCAAATAAACCAAACACAAGGTAAATATCTTTTAGCAAATAAGAGTAAAATTGTCTGGGAGGCTATAAAAATTGCTTTTCGTTTATATTCTGGTGAACATCAAACAAATTCACTGGCTAATTAAAAACCTTTATGTTTTCAGAGAGAGTCATTGAAACATCATAAATGGCTGGCATCTTTTTAAAGACTAAAGCTTTTGAAGAGATGATGATCAGCCATATATATAGCAGAAAGTCATAGGCATCTGAAGCAGACATACAGCACTTTCTGCATTATGTCATCTTTTCAGGCCTTTCTCATCATCCCCAGGCTCTCCTGATCAATAATCTTCCCACAGGCCCTGCACAGTCAACATATCCTAAGTCTAGCTCAGACTTCACTTATTGTTTGTCTCAATGTCTTCATCTAGCTCTTTCTCCTCCTACACAGGTAACTATTAGAATAAACATTCACATACTTGTCTGATTGGAAGCCTGGACAATAGTCTTGATTCCCTTGTCATCAAAGCTAATAACTCTTCATAGCAGACAGTTTGTCTTTGTTCCAAATTCTTTTCCCCACTTTTTATAATTAAGAATCCTGACTTTGCTTAAGTCTTGCAAAGTGTTCCAATAAAAACATGGTTACAGAGTTACTCTACTCTAGAGGCAACTGTGATTTTTTAATGAATAGTGATGGGAAGTCTCAAGGATGTCTAGGAATGACATTGTTCTCCTTATATAAACAGACTAAGTTGGTTAATACTTCTTTGTTTCTTTTGAAATGTGTGTGCTCATGTGTGTGATGTGTGAGCATAGGCACTGTTATTTCCTTGGATTAGACCCCTTTTCCTAGAGTGAGTGCATTATCCATTTCGCTTAATGTGGCTAAACTGTTTGCAAGGACTCATTTACATTTACCCCAAATACCCAAGCATCTCATGATTTTGCATATAAATTGAAACAATATGCATTACATGACCTGACACATCTTTTTAATCTCATCTCTTTACATTTTGCTAGCAACTCCGAACTCAAATCATATTGAAAAAATGTCTCTTTTTTTTCTGCAACTTCTTTATTCTTTTTTATTTTTAATACACAGTCTCACTATATAGTTTTGGTTGGCCTAGAACTCACTCTGCATACCAGGCTAGCTTTGAACTCATAGAAATCCTCCTACCACTCTCTCTGGAGTGCTGAGATTAAAGGCGAAAGTTGCCCCATCATGCCTGGCTATATTGAACTTCTAATTTTATGACTATGTCTGCTCTTTGGAGCTTTGAAACCTCTCTAGCTTGATTGCAGCCATAGATATTAGGAACATGAACAGATATAACTGTGTTCCAATAAAGTTTTATAAAGTTTTATTTCTAGGCATCTAGCTCGATTCAGCCTGCAGGCTACAGAGTGCCAGTTCCTTGTCTGAATTGTTGTGAACACACAGATATGTCAAGGAATTCCTATTGCTGGAACAGCTAGAGTTGCTCCCTGTATGGAGATCACAGAGTGACTATGCCAAATGATAGTATGAAAGCTGTCTTGATGCAACAGAAACAGAGAGCTGATGCAATATTCCATGATCTTTATGACCCCAAGAAACCTGTCCAATGCATTTAGCCGCTGGTGTACTGTGTGCCTGGAAAAACTTACTTCTGTTTTGTTTTTCCCTTTGGAGTTCTTATGCTGCTGAATTCTGCCTACTTCTTTCTCTACCAAATGTTTGACATTTCCCCTTTGTTATCAACTTCCTTGCTTCAGAGTCATTAACTTTGTTTTATATCCAAGGTTTCTCTTGTGGTTTCCATTATGTGCTCTTAGGGGGAAGGGGCCAATTTCCCTTGGGAGCTCCACAAGTTTGGTAAATTTCTTCACTCCTGAGCAAAAATGCCTGTAGACTCCAGAAGATACCTTGGCCAAAGGTTTACTGTAGAACTATCCCAAAAGACTCAGGGCTTTTGAGTTCTTCTTCTGGAAGATATCTTCATTGATACAGACAGGACACAGAACACAAGTGGCAGATGATTGCTCTTATGAGAGATCTTACATACCTAATGAGATCTTATAAGAATGTGAAGTTTTCATGATCGCCTCTCCCCCACAATCTGTCCCCTCTTTATTAGATAGTTTCCATTCAGCTCTAAAAATGTAGTCAAAAGAGTTATCTACTTATGTCATGGTCACATAAAATAGCCAGCTAGCAGCTCTATTTTTAGTGTGCTTTCTTTCTTGCTGGAGAAAATTATCTGCTAGGAAAATAAAAGTATTTGTAGCCTCTGCCTCTGCCTAACACTGGTAGCAGCTTCAATAATAATATGACCAACAATTTTTCCTCACTCTTTGCCTAAAGCATTGTTAGCTTTTTATACATATTTATTTTATTTTGTGTTTTGGACCTTCTAACACTTAATAATATAATTTACTTTGATTACCTTTCAGATGAGACTCTCCAGGACTCAATTTTAAAAATTAATGCATTTAATTTTGGTAGAAGTATGCAACAAGACACCAGGTGACTCAGCTAAGTAAAAGAAGGGTTCCTAATTATGCCTCTTAATCAAATTGTGCTGAGTGCCCTTCTGGGCTTACCTTCTGCAGAAATCTAGAGCCATTGAGGAGTGCTGACTCAGTTTTCCCCAATGGTAAATTGGGGAATATCTGTATTTAAGGTACCCTGAAGTTTCTAAATATTTAAAATTAATATTCAGAACGCTTCCCAGAGTATAGTGTTTTGGGATGCTTAAGAATGAATGACTCCCCACCCCCAGGCAGTATTCTGAGTTCCGTTCAGCATCACCTGCTGTTTTATTGCACATTTGTTCATAATCACTTTTGTGTAACTAGAGTTTGTGGGGTAAAGAAAAAAATAAGTAGTCATATCTGGAGGTATGGAGTCCATGGAGCACCTGGTCATTTTTTAAAATGAATTAACTGATAATTTTTCTTCTTTTTTGTAATAAAATTTTCCTCATTAGAATGGATTTACTTGTTCCATTTCTTTGCTCCATTTCTCTTCACATTGCAGATTGTGACATAAGAATAAATGTTAGACAGGAACTCCACAAGGAGAGCAACAGAACAAGAAAATTTGAACACAGGAAACTTCCCAGAGACTCATACTCCAACCAAGGACTATTCATAGAGATAACCTAGAACCCTGACAATGCAGCCACTTCTGATGAGAACTGACAGACTAAGATCAGAAAGAAGGAGAGGAGGACCTCCCCAATCAGTGGACATGGGGAGGGGCATGCATGCAGAAAGGAGGGGGAGGGTGGGACCCAGAGGGGAGGAGGGAGGGGCTTATGGGGGGGATACAAAATGAATAAAGTGTAATTAATAAAAGTTAAATAAAAAAAAAAGAAAAAAAAGAATAAATGTTAGATCTTCCCAGAGGGACTTAAGCGTGTTGAAGCCACACTTTCTTTCCTCCTATTTGTAAGTAGCACCGTGATGAAGAACACAGGTATTTTCTTTAGATATGATCTCTTAATATGGGTCAACTTGGTCTTCCAGCTCTCAACTCCCCTGTGTCAGCCTTCTGAGTTCTAGGATATATAGATAAGTGATGCTATACCCAGTAAAGCAAGGGGATTTATAACAAAGGTTCTGGGTTTTTAGAGGGGGCATGTGTCATGTTTCTAGCAGTCAGAGTCCAGTTGTCAGACTGAAGGAGGGAACTGTCATTGAGATGTTAAAGATGGTGTTTAAGTTCTGGTAATTAGGAATTAGAAGCAGTCTTTTCATTTGGGATTTCTGGGAAGGTATGAAGAGTGAATAAATTCAGAGGTGGATGCAAGATTTTTTTTTATATAAAATTACGTGAAATATTGTTTTCACATAAAAATCTGAAGGCAAGAGAGTGTTGCTTTCTCAGGCAATTAGGAATAGCACTTCCTCAAGATCCAGCTATACCACTCCTAGGCATATATTCAAAATATGCTCAAGTATACAAAAAGGACATTTGCTCAACCGTGTTTGTAGCAGCTTATTCGTAAAAGCCAGGATCTGGAAACAACCCAGATGTCCCTCAACTGAGGAATGGATACAGAAATTGTGGTACATTTACACAATGGAATACCACTCAGCAAATAAAAACAAAGAAATCATGAAATTTTCCGGCAAATGGCAAATGGTGGGAACTAGAAAAGATTGACCTGAGTGAGGTATCCCAGAAGCAGAAAGACACACATGGTATATACTCACTTATAAGTGGATACTAAACATATAATATAGGATAATCATACTAAAATCTGCACACCTAAAGAAGATAAGCAAGAAGGAGGACCCTGCATAAGATGATCAATCCTCATTCAGAAAGACACAGGGGGTGGACATCAGAAGATAGAGAAAACAGTGAACAGGACAGGGGCCTACCACAGAGGGTCTCTGAAAGATTCTACCCAGCAGTGTATCAAAGCAGATGCTGAGATTCATAGCCAAACTTTGGGAATCATATAAAAGAAGGGGGAGGTAGAAATGCTTGGAGGGTCAGGAGCTTTACAAGGAGAGCAACAGATCAAAAAATTCGGAGCCCATGGGTCTTTTCTGAGACTGATACTCTAACCAAGGAACATGCATGGAGATAACCTGGAATCCCTAAAACTCCTGCACAGATGTAGCCCATGGCAGTTCCCTAGTAATGGGAACAGGAACTATCTCTGACATGAACTCAGTGGCTGGATCTTTGATTTCCTTCCTTTGAAGGGGAAGCATCCTTAACAGGCCACAGAGGAAGAAAATGCAGCCAGTCCTGATGAGACTGGATAGGCTAGGGTCAGAAGGAAGGTGAGGAGGACCTCCCCTATTGGTGGACTTGGGTGGGACATGGGAGGAGATGAGGAAGGGAGGGTGGGATTGGAAGGGGATGAGGGAGGGGCTACAGCTAGAATACAAAGTGAATAAACTGTAATATATACAAATATAAATACATTTTTAAAAAAGTGAAAAAAATCCGCATCACTCATGAGAAAAAAAAAAAAAGCCCAAAATACTCACAAAGTAGTAAATGAGGAATGAAGAATAACGTCTTGAATTTGGTAAAGAAACTATTTAAAAAGCCAGCAACTGACATCCTACGTAGTGGCAAGAATGCTCAGTTTTTGAGGCACAGAAGGATGTCTTTTATCCACACTGTCCTTTCCAACCACATACTGAAATCCCCACTGATAAAGAAAGAGAGGAAAGAAGTAATGCTACACAATGAACTGAAAAATATAAATGAAATATCTCTTTTGCTGACATGACCATTTGTGCAGTGAGATTTGATGCTGTCCATATTTTGAAATTGGTCATTCTAAGAGCCATGTGGAGAGATTCCATCAGAATTTTATTTTGCATTTTCCTGATAATATATAATCTGAAGTATCTTTCACATGCGTAACAGCAGTGAGCCCATCTTCATGAGACATCTATTCAAGCCTTTACAAGTAGAATTGTTTGTTTTCTTTTCTTTGTCCTTTGTATGGTTAATATATAATAAGTTATTCTTTATAAAGTTATTACACAAAGATCAATCCTTTTCCTTTAGCTCAAAAATACTGTGAAATGTAAAATAAAAATTGTAGTACTATTTACTTTCACTTTCTTTAAAGTGAAACACCACATAGCCATCTAGCAAAGCATATACATTATCTTTATGGCAGAAACTACAAAATTGTGCTAAAGCCATGAGAATGTTCAATAAATTATAAGAAAGCTAGAGATTTTGTTTGTTTGTGGCTAGGAAGATTAATATTCATATATCAGTTTTCTCAATTTGATGTTGATTTACAGGTTCAATGCAAAATTCTATCAAAATTCTAGAAATTGACTTTTTGAATATTGATTCAATTTTTGACAAGGTAATGTAGAACACATAATATAGATATCATGATATGTATATACACATACATATAAATATACATACCTACCTACCTACACATATTTTAAATATACACATATATGCACCAATTCCAAGTAGTGTTATCCATAGGTGCATTGGTGTGAGCACAGAACACTGACCAGTGCAAACATACTCACAAAAGAAGGCATCTCTTTCCCCAGTAGCCGTCAGCTGCTAACAGCTCCTCATTAAGGAGTAGGGCTTGGAGAGCACCTCTCTTTTCTCTTGTTGGATCTAGTATAGATAACCCATACGCTGTGAGCTCCTGGGCACAAAAGCTGTACCATGCTTATTGGACAGCATTTTATGGCCTTCCTGCCCATTCTCTGGTGCTTTTCGACCACTCCTCCTCGGTGTTCTCAGAGCCTTGGCGGGTTGAGGCCGTTTTAAAGATGTCCCATTTAGAGCTGAGTACTCAGTCTCTAATCTTAGCATTTTGACCAATTATACATCTCTACATTGGTTTCTGAGGGCAGAGATTTTTACTCTATCCTCAATGCTTAGACCGTGCTTAACATAAGGTAAGAGTTCAGAACTTCTTACCAACAATACTTGTCCTGTTGGCAGTTCATCTTCTTCCCTAGTTCTTGCCTTATTCCAATGGTGACTTAGGAAGCTTGCTATTATTCAATATTTTTGACTCATTCACCATCTAGTCATAAATGTGCCTTTGCAAAAGCTTGCTAAGCATACTTTTTGAATTCTTCCCCCAGAAATTACATCCCAACAGCAGTTTTTCCTCCTTCCACTCCTCCCAGTCCCCCCATCTCCACCTATTCCCTCCTTCTCTAGACCTCCCAGGGACTTCAACCAAACACGTCATAAAAGACAAAATAAGACTAGGCACCAACCCTCATATCAAGGCTGGGTGAGGCAACCCAGTAGGAGGAAAAGGGTTGCAACAGAGGGCAAAAGAGTCAGACATTCCCACTCCCACTGGGAGTCCCACAAAAACACCAAGCAAACAATCATAGGATAGGCAGAGGACCTTTTCCAGACTTATATACGCGGCCATGCTTGCTGCCTCAGTGTCTGGAAGCCCCTATGTGCCCGGCTTAGTTGATTCTGTGGGCTGTGGTTCCTTGGTGTTCTTGAGCCCCCTGGCTCCTAAATTTCTCCCTCTACTTCTCCCGTGGAGTTTCTGGAGCTCCAAGCTGAGAGAGCTGATGGAGATCTCTAAGTTTGGGATACCTCTCTGCCTAAAGTTTGGCTGTTGGTCTCTGCATCTGCTCCATCAGCTGCTGGAGAAAGCCTCTCAGATGACAGTTAGACTAGGCTCCAGTCTATGAGTATTGAAGATTATTATTAGCAGCCATTTCATCGATTTTTTTTTTCTAACTTAGATCTCTGGACTATCCAGCTACCAATGGTTGGCTAAACATATACTTTTTGGCCTGGATTTTGTTCAGAATCTAAACAAGGAACAGTTTTCAATTCTCAAATTCAGTCCCTGTTGGGGCCTGCATGTGACTGTTTGGAAGCCATTGTCATTACCTGGTCATTGAGCATCTCTTTGGCTAACCGTGAGAAAGGGCTGAAAGCCACATGCTTCCAATAGCAAGATCTCTTCAGGAGGAAGTCTTTTGTGCTGAGCAGGCTTGCATTTGTCAGAGACACTTTGGTGGGTGAGGAAGCTACCTGGATCTCTCTTGCTGTTTCCTTAGGCGAAGTGGTCACATGCATGCCTTCGCTCTGGGGGAACTGCCATTTTTCACAAGCGTATAGTAGCATCCCCAGGGGTCTGGTTCTGTGGAGTTGGTCCTCTGAGGCTGCTTCTGCTCATGACTTATCTGCCTTATCTGGCTCTGCCCACCCAAAGACCACCACTTTGTCTGTGGGGAAGGAAAGGTTTGCTTTTGAGACATAATAAACTCAGGGATGTTTCCCGGCCTTGCCATTTTATAGCTGTTTGACTTGAGTAAGTCCAACTTTTCAGTTTGTACCTGAGTTTCTTCTTTGTAGAATGGGGACAGCAGCATCTGCTTTGCTAGATTTTACTTGCTAAGTCTATGTAATTGTCAAATATGTAACACTGGCAAAGCACTTATGTCAGGTTTTGCCATGAACGTAACAGTTACAAAGTAGGCCATGGTTATTGTTAATCATGAAACCACTGTAGATGGGATTGGGGAGATAGTTCAGTTGGTAAAATACTTTGTGTGGGAGAGGAATTTGATCGCCAGTACCCACAGAAAAATATAGGCAGAGTAGTGCATGATTGCAACCCCAGTGCTGGAAAGCTGGAGACAGGTTTCCTGGGGCTTCCTCATCAGCCAGTGTAGCTTAGTTGGTGATCTCAGATCAGTGAAAGTCTCTGTCTCAAAAAAAAGAAAAAAAACCAACCAACCAACCAAACAAACAAACAAAAAACAACCAAAAATATTCCACCCCACAGAGAGAGAGAGAGAGAGAGAGAGAGAGAGAGAGGAGTTACTCTTCTTTCATATATATCAAAGGTTAATTGCTTTTCTTATATTATCTGTTATTTTTGGAGAATGTCTCAGAAGAACAGGGGTTGGAACTATCATCATTGACACAAAACAAAATTAAGCAGAAAGTAAATGACCTCCTTGTGCTCTAGGTCCGATGCTATGCCGGTGATCAGCAGTGTGTCCACAGAAAGGAGAGTTTATAGAGGTCTCTCTCCCCCAGGGGCAGGCAGCCTCTGGAGGCTCTTCTGCTGACATGGAGCATGCCTCCCCCGCAGAGCAAGAAGCCTTTTCAATTTGACAAAGGGAAATGATGTGCTTCGTGCCCCTGCTTCATGGCCCTTAATCTCCCCCCTTTACCTTTTCACTATCCTGACACCTTCAATTGCTCTGTGCAGAAAGGGGCAGTGCTTGGATCTGCTCTACTGTCTATGGGGTCAGTTCCCCAAAGGGCTCAGTTATCTGACTTGAGGCTGAGCCCTGAAAGACTGACCTTTCCGTTTATTTTTTTTCCCTGTTGCTGAGGTGGATCTCGGCAGTTGAGGAAGGAACACAACAATTTTTGTAGCACAGCAGCAATCTGTCCTCCCTGTTCAGTTATGTCCCCAGCACAGTAGGAAGAGACTCTAGCGGACAGTCTCATCCGCCCCTGTCACCGGTTCCTCACACCACTCCTCTTTAGTCATCAGAACACACCAATCATGAGTACAGTGATTTCAGCTTTGCAATGATGCAGTCATTTGGTAGAAACTTCATTCATCTTCCCAGATGTTTCCCCGTTGTTTTACTCACCCTAAATTGTGAAAGGCATTGTGAAATGGTAGAGCGCTTCGTGTAGTGGCATGCTTCCGTGCTGGCTCAAATCCCAGCTCTATTAATTTCCAGCTATGCTTCTGGGGAAAAGATATCCAGTGAGCCAGAGCTACAGTCTTCCCTTTGGACGAGGAAAGATGACAACATGCACCTTCGGGGTTGTTTAAAGATTGAAAATGACGAAGGACTTCAGTAGCTGTTAGCTGCTCTCTAGGAGTTTGCTCTAAGCTTCTGTGAAACTTTTCCCCTTAGCAGAGAGGTAGCACAGGATGGAATGGTAGCTAGGGTATGTTCAGCAACCAGGCAGATACCATGTTAGTTGGCGAGCTGTTGTAACAAGGCCCTACAAGCCAGAGGGGTAACAAATAACAAATGGTCTCTTAATTCTAGAGGTTAGAAGTCCAAAATGATTCCTGCGTATAAAGCTCAGTGGGAATTCCCTGAGTACCTCAGCTTGTAGGTGTGTTGCTCTGATCATATGGCCATGTGTGTGTCTTCCCACAACCTTGTCAATGTGCATGTTTGACTCCGAGTCCAAATTTGTTCTTACTGTAAGGATACCTGCCATTTGAGATCACAACCCACCTGAATGACCATATCATAACATGATCATCTGCAAAGACTTTATTCCCACGTAAGGCAACATTTATGGGCACCTGTGTAGGCTTTGGTATACCTTGTGAAGAGCCATGGAGCCCACAGCAGGCATCAGCACAGAACTGTACTGTATTTCCTTCATTCTCTTTTAAGGGCAGTCCAGTTTTTTTCTTTGTGTCTACTCTTTTATTCACAGCTATGCCTCATATCTGTTTCTTCTGAGAGATGAAAGGACTTATTAGATAGACTGCCCTAATGATGTCTATCTATCTACTATCTGCTATATATCTATCCATCTATCTAGCTATCATCTGTCTATCATTTTTTTATATCTATCTACCATACCATCTCTACTTCTAAACATAGATTTTTTTTTTTTTTACTCACTTGAAGTTTCTATTTTCTTCACAGGCAACAGACTTGTGTGTGATCTCTTTGGAAATTAATATATTTTAGATTCTTAACTTACCAAAAAATGAAAAGACAGTGAAAACTATGTAAATACATTCTGTTGAGGAAAATATACAGATTCTTTTATTTTGTTTAAAATATTAGTTTTTTAGCGAAAGAAACAGCTCTATCAGCGGAAGCCCTGTCATTTGTGAGAAAACCATTTAGGAACATTTCCTGGGCTAGCAACAACACTGGTATATGTACAGCAAATCATCTCAATTTACCAACTGTTCTGAAATTATCTGACCAAGCAGAAAGCATTAATCCGAATCATGGTACAAATGGACATGAATCAGGGTCATGAACTTCGGAGAAGATGAGGAGGAATCATCTTCCCTCTGATTTGGAATGGTTCCTTTTATCATTGTTCAGTGTTTTTCGTTCTTTTATTTGTAACTAATGGCACACACAGTTCAGGTCTGTTGGTCTTAATCTACAAACTAAGCCATTAGCAGGCCCAGTTTGCATGATGGCATACCAATTAAAATTAGGAGATTAAAGAGTAATGTTCCTTGCCCGAGACCAGTTTGCATACCAATGACAATTTCCCCAGCTATTGAAGGAAGGGAGGCTTAAATGAGAGTGAACTTGATATCATTAAATTTCAGGGACATTAAATGGGGAGGATCAGAATGGGGGCAAGGGCCCAGTCAGGGGCTGGGAATTAAAAAAAGACAGAAGTTTATTTTTTAAATTAACTCGTTTTTATTATTTATTAATTCATTTTTATTTGTCAAAGATAGAGTTCCATCTAACTTAAAAGTCAGAGGCTGGGTTGTAGCTCTGACAGTATTATAGAGTGCTAACTGTATAATCACGAGGACCTGAGTCGCATACCTAATCCTTTGTAATAAACCTGGTGCATGTTGTCCCGTGTTGAGGATGCAGGGACAGGTGGATTCCTCATGTTCCTGGATGGAAAGACTATCTGAACCTTCAAGTTCCTCATGCCTCAGAAAACAAGAGTGACAATGTCCTGAGGAACAGTGACAAAGGTTGGCCCCTGGTACACACGCACGTACACTAACATGCACAGGCACAGGCACACACGCAATAATGTTAGACTGAGAAAAATGATAGTTAATTCCATATGTTTTTATTCAAGCTCTTGTTTTTCTTTCTGTGAATTAAGAAAAGCATATGTCTGACCCTAGCTTATCAAGTCTTCAGGACTGCCTGGTTGGTCTTCCTTTGTGGCCTGTCAAGGCCAAGTAGCCAGGGGGAGGTGATGAAAGCGCAGGCAACTGAGTTCATGTCAGAGACAGCTCTTTCTTCCCTGTCTTGGGATCCCACCTGGAGACTGAGCTGCCTATGGTCTACATCTGAGCAGGGAGTCTAGGTTATCTCTAGGCATGGACCTTGGTTGGTACATCAATCTCTGCAGTCCCCTCTGAGCCCAGAATTTTGGATTTGTTAGTCTTCTTTTGGAGCTCCTTTTCCCTCTGGTTCCTTCTATCTCCCCCTTCTTCCATAAGACTCCCTGCACTCTGTCCAAAGTTTGGCTGTAAGTCTCTGCATCTGCTTCAATTCCCTGTTGGGTGGAGCCTTTCAGATGACCTCTATGGTAGGCTCCTGTCCTGTTCCCTCTCTTCTACTGCTTATGGTGTCTATCCTGTTTGCCATTTTGAATGATATTTAAGCATCCTCCCTTGCGTGGACTAGGGGAAGGGTATGGGGAAAAGAGGGAGAGAGGGTAGAACCAGGTAGAGATGAGGATACAATCACCCCCCCCCAAAAAAAAAAGGAAAGAAAAGTATACATAAGCCTGTATTACTGTGAAGTGTGGAACAAAGTACAAAGAATGGTATATGTTCAAGGTGCAGTTTAAGAATTTGTAAAATGTCTGAAATAAAAAATAAATCAGAGTTCCGAATTTAGCATAAGCTTAGAGGCTGTAAACTGCATTTCAGACATACTAGCCCCCTCATGTGCTGTCTCTTTATATTCACTAATGTCTATATAATGAAATTGTATAATATAATACAAAGACTATTAAATTAGAACTTAGTTTTAGTTTTTTTTGAAAACTACTTAATCAAGCTTATAGCCTATAGATATACTATACAAAGCTTTGTTTTGCTTTTCTTGATTTTTAAAGACTTTCAGAAGTCTTCCTGACCTTGAGTGATTCTAGATGTTTTATTTCATGGTACATGATTTTTAGTTTTTGTTCCCTTTCTGATGTAAGTGAAATGTCCTAGTTTCCTACCATCATGCCAAAACTTTACCATAGACTTTGATTTACAGAAAAAGTAGACAGCAAGTCCTGTAGAGATAGACTAGATAAAAGGGGGTAAACATTATTATCTATATAATGATATTTATTGCCCATTTTCCTTTGATGATTGGAAAACATTGAGAGCCTGAAAGGATGTCAGGTATCCCTTTTGCCTCACTCATTCCTGAACCACTGGGTTCATAACAGGCCTGTGTCCAACATCATGATTAGGCTGCTGCCTCTTGTTTGGGCTCCAGAATTTGGTGGGAGCCAGGGAGTGGCATGTACTCTCTGCAAGAGTCTGCAAGAGGAAGCTTGGATGTCATCATTCCCTGCCTCCCAGCCACATATTGTTTTCTTTGTAGGGAATCAGATCTAGGAATTTAGGCTAAGATACATAGTAAGGGTTTGAACCATGACAAGTGGTTGGTTTCTTTATTGTGGCTCACGGAACAGGAATAAACACAGAAATGTAGGGAGAAAAACAATGAATGATTTAACTGAGATAGAAACAGACCTCTCAAGAACTAAAAGATAGGTTCTCAGGTCTATACTTAAAATTTCCAGAGGCCCAACTATATTTAACTTCCTGTCTTTGGATCCTACAAAAAAATGCTCTTTTTTTTTTTTTCTCCCTTCTAGCAAATTTTAGGGAACATCTGCTCTCACAATAGAGCTGACAACAGGATAATCAACTTTCAGTGTCATTTTTTCAATATTAGCCCTGTATGGGGAGCGACTACTGCTACACAAATTGTTTAACTTCTTCTTGCCTGTCCTTCCCTCACAGGTATATGTACATACATGTATGTGTTTACACAGATGCACACGTTAGTATCCCTCTAACTGTTTCTCGAAAGCAAGACTGTTTGTGTGTTTGTCTCTCCCTTTCCTTTTACTTGTGGAGTATTGACTCCTCGTTGCTTTGGAGCCAGACTGGGGAGGTTATTTGCATAGAAGGTGTTTTGTTGTTGGCTCACGGTGATGTACCCTACTCTGTAAGATATGCATGCTTGAAGTGTTTAAATGGGCTTTACTCATAAACATGATTAACTTCCATAATAACCATGCAAATACAATTTCAATCGGACTTAATTGTAGCTTGACTAGGTATAAGTGTTAGTGAGTGGAACAGATGAACACATCCTTTTAAGATAAATGCTTTTATGAACAATGAACAAGGATGTATAAAAGTCACTTTCTGGGGTACTTTTCACTGACTCATTGCTTGGCTTTAACTACATGCAAAAACAATTTTACCCGTTGTCTTGCAAATAGACCCTGCAAATGGCTTCTTGTAGTTTGCTTGGCAGATACTGTGTTTGGAAGTACAGCCCTATGTGGAATGTGCTGCATTTTGAACAATTCAAACCTGCTTTGTTTTCATGGTAGATAACATATGCAGGCCAATCTGTGGTGTCAGTTGCGAAGAAGATTCTTCAGGGAGAAGGGCTGTTAGAAACTCTGGAAAATGAAATGTAGAAATAGTAAGCCATCTCTGGTTGTAGACAGTCTTTTTCAGCCATGGTTGTAGTTGGACTTGGTTCAAGAACTTGGAGAACCCAGCTTTGTAAGCAGCCCTTTCTGTGGCTATCCTGTGGGTATTTATAAAGTCTTTTGATTTAGCAGTTGTACCTAGCATAGCAAGAAGATATTAATTTTAATTTTATGCTGCTAACTTTTTTTTTTTTTTCAAAATGTAGACTTTCACTGGCAGATGAATTTCCAGGGGCAGCAAAGAGCTCATGTCAAACAGTCTGCATCTGTAGCCACCATGTGTGACTCCTGGCTTCCTCTCAGACTTGTATCTGGTATTGGAGTAGATTGCAAATGTGTCTGACCCACTTTTTAATCATTTTGGCACTTGTAGTTTTGTTTCTTAAATAGAATTGTCTGATTAAAATGTCTCCAAATTTATGGTGGCCACATCTACAAAAATCACATTGTTTCAACTGTTTCTTCTTTTGGCCATGCATTTGGCAGACAACACAGTCTCAGTAGTTTGAAGACGATTTAATGATCAGGCTGTTTATAAAAGTGTGGCTGGGTTAGGGAACTGAGGTTCTTTGGTACTCACAAGGGAAAGCTTTTGAGTCCTGGCTGGAGTTCTCATATCATTTATGAGCACTGGAGCTAGCGACAGACCTATTGGGTGAGCCTGGTGCTCAAGATAAACTGAAGGTCAGAGAAAGTTGAAATCCAAATCCAAGAGAAGGACCAAGCCAACTGGACTATTTGAAGGGAACTGGAAGAGAGTTGACTGTGAAGGGCTAGTGCTCAGGCATATTATTCCAATTAGAAGATGGGGAGAGTTCTGTAGATGTTTTATTAATCTTTGTTGAGCAGAAATGGTAAGCATTATAAGACATTAGCAGCCTGCTTCACTATTAAGGAAATAACAGATTCATGTATGAAATGATGGAGACCAATTTAGCCTTAGTAGAAATGATTCATTGGAGTCATTTGTCTCATATCTCACATTGTGGCATCTTTACTCCATCATCTATCCTTGTCATTCCTTGTGGCAGATAAATTTTGATAGCCTGCCTCATTCCTCAGATTTACCTGTCATGTAGCAAGAATATAGATACAGTTACTCCTTCGGGTTTTTCAAAGTCTGGCTCCCTTACTTGAGGGCTTGGATATTGAGAAGCAAAGTGAGATGAGGGTATCTAATTCTGCTTCTTGAGACAGTCAACTCTTAGGGTCACAACTTGAATACCACTCCCCTCTCTTCCTTTTTTTTTTTTTTTCTCTCTCTATCCATTTTTTTTTCTCATCATAGCCTAATATAGGCAAGTCCTTTACCTCCTAACTACACTTAAGGGGCAGGTGGCTTCCAGTATGACACAAGGGAAGTGGAAATTCATGTGTGACTTTTGTCAGGACTGGGCAGGGAGGATACTTAGGAAAGTCCTAGTCCTATTCCTCTGGCTAGATTTCAGTCACATGGTCTCCATTTGACTGGGAAGGGTTGGAAAATCCTCTCACTGCATCTTCCAGAAAAGGACCCAGTGTGCTACTTCCATAAGAGTGAATGAAAATCAGGAAGAAAGAGTCTACCTAGGGGGTGACTGCGTACATGGCTTCCATGTGTTGACAAGTCTTATGGGTAAGCACATGTGGGTGTACTGGTTGGAACAGAACATAACCATTGGGTTTAATATAATAATACCTAGTTGTAGCAGGCATGGTGGTAAATGCCTTGAATCCCAGCACTCAGAGAGGCAGAAGCATGCGGATCTCTGTGAGTTCAAGGCCAGCCTGGTCTACAAAGAGTCAGGATAGCTAAGGCTATACAGAGAAACCCTGTCTCAAAAAAACCAAAAACAAACAACAAACAAGCCCCTCCAAAAATTAAATAAAACAAAAAAAATCTAGTTGTGTTCCTGACTTAAACCAAAAAAGAAATGAATTAGGAAGAGCTATATTTCTGAAGGCCTGTAGTATTTGGAAACTATATGTAGACAATGGGAGGGAATAAGAGAAAATTATTCTTTTTAATGTCAATTTAGAAAGTCTATGCTCGTGGCTGGAAAGTTAGAAATTGAGTCCATTTGAAAAAGACATGATAATGTTGGCTTTTGGTAAGTTCACAATTTCCTGGAAGAGCATTCCAGTAGATGCCTGTCTAGGAGGATGTATGAGTGGATATTGAAGGCATAGACACAACGAACGTGGAGACATATCTGCAGAGTGAGGGAGAAGGATCTAGACCTGAGTTTGGAGGGAGCCATTTGGACAGTGCAACACCGCACATGTCATATGTTAGCTCAGGCTTATAGCAGAGTCAGGAGAGAAGATTGGAACAGAGCCAACAAATTAAGATTTTAATTCTCCCCCCGACTTTGTTGTTGTTGTTTTTGTTAACCATTTGATTCTTATTAGCCCCTTTCAGCGTAAAATACTTGGCATTTCGCTTAGGAAAAGTCAACAAAAAAAGGATTTGCTTAAATTTTTTACCCTAATAAAAATAGACATTGCTTAGAAACGTAATAGTTTATTTCTGTTTATAGATCTATGTACATCACCAAGAAAGTTGAGTGAGTCACATTTTTCATGGAGAGCTGTTGAGTCTCTTTGTTTTCCTAATATCACTTAGTCTTTTAAAGCCAAATCCTGAAGTTATTGTCTTATTTAAAATATGTAAAAGACAATAATGAAGCAGGCTTGTGAGATGTAGTGACTGCCTAGAGTTGTTCATTTACTTGCACAATTTTAACCTGTTTTGAAGGCAGATTAACAACAATTAACAACCCCAAAGGAAAAGTTAAATAATTAATGGTGAATTAACAGATGGCACTACAGCTACAGGGTATGGCAAGGAGCAGAAGGGACAAGTACTCGAGATAATTCTGGCACGTTTTTCTCTCCCTTGGTACATTGCATAACTAAAGACTCTGAGGACGTGCTTGGAAGAAATCCTCTTAGTTTAAAAACCTCTGATGGGCGCGCATAAGTGTGCTTTTTAAACCATGGACTCTGAGCTGCATTTCTGAGTTTCTCTATAGAAAAATATCAGTGAGGATTTAATATAAGAAAGATTAGGATGAAATATTTTCTGACACGAGTTGTTTTAAGAGAATGTAGAGAAACTGGGCCGTGGACTGAAGAAGCCCAACCCCTTATCACTTTCACCAACTGGAAAAGTTTTCCAAGATACCTAAAGAAAGAGTAATTACTATTTTTAATCTTGACTATCACTGTTTTGTTATTAAAAAAAATACTATGTTTGTATGTCCATGAGAGCTATTATACAGAAATAGTTTCCATAAGGTGTGTGTGTGTGTGTGTGTGTGTGTGTGTGTGTGCATGTGCGTGTATATACACATATATTTATGTGTGTTTATGTGTATATATGTATATATATATATATATACATGTACATGTATGTGTTTTATATGTATATGTATATATATTGGGATTCAGACACAATATGTTAAAAACTATCAAGGAGATATTTGGTTAATTTGCTTACTAGAAAAGTCAGTATGGTATCTTTTGATCTGTGGGAATCCCAGCATACATGGGAGGAAACTCATATGAAAACATAGAATTCATTATGTAGAGAATATTGTTGCCTTTTATTCAGTAGACATTTAATAAAGTCTGAGTATGGTTTGAACACTGACCCCTAGAGTCCCAAACTCATGTAAGACTTCTGATTTGTTAATCATGAAAGCAAAAGACTTGAAAATATTTCAAGTAAGTCTTTAGACTGTCCTTAGAGTAATGAGTTAAAGAGGTAAATTTACCTATAATTCGAACTTAAATTAAAGCAATTAAAAAACAGCAATTAAACAAAGAAACAATGTCTCTAACAAGGGTCATGAATCAAAGGGACCTAACAGACATCTACAGAACCTTACACCCAAAACACAGAAGAATTTAGCTTCTCAGCACCTCCAAAATAAACCATATGGTTGGTCACAAAGCAAGCCTCAATAGATACAAGAAGATTGAAATAATCCCTTGTATCCTATCTGATCACCATGGACTAAAGCTGGACCTCAACAACAACAAAAATAGCAAAAAGCCTACACACACATGGAAACTGAACAACTCACTACTAAATGACAGCTGGGTCAGGGAAGAAATAAAGAAAGAAATTACAGTCTTCCTAGAATTCAATGAAAATAAAGACACAACGTACCCAAACTTATGGGACACAATGAAAGCAGTGCTAAGAGGAAAGTTCATAGCTCTAAGTGCCTTCAAGAAGAAATTTGAGACAGCTCATTCAAGCAATTTAATGGCTCATCTAAAAGTCCTAGAAAAAAAAAAAGAAGCAAACACATCAAAAAGGAGTAGATGGCTGGAAATAATCAAACTCAGGGATGAAATCAATAACTTAGAAACAAATAAAACAATTCAAAGAATCAATGAAACCAAGAGCTGGTTCTTTGAGAAAATCAACAAGATAGACAAACCTTTAGCCAAACTAACTAAAAGGTAGAGAGACACTATCCAAATCAACAAAACCAGAAATGAAAAGGGGGAAATAACAACAGACTCTGAGGAAATCCAAACAATCCTTAGGACTTACTACAAAAGCCTATAAGCCACAAAATTTGAAAATCTAAATGAAATGGACAATTTTCTTGATAGATTCGACCTACCAAAGCTGAATCAGGACCAGATAAATTAATTAAATAGTCCAATATCCCCTAAGGAAATAGAAGCTGTTATGAAAAGTCTCCCATCCAAAAAAAAGCCCAAGGCCAGATGGTTTCAGCTCAGAATTCTACCAGACCTTCAAAGAAGAGCTAAATCAAGTTCTCTTCAAACTATTCCACAAAATAGAAACAGAAGGAACACTACCTAAGTCATTCTATGAAGCCACAGTCACCTTGTTACCTAAACCTTACAAACAAAGACTCAACAAAGAAAGGGAATTTCAGGCCAATCTCCCTTATGGAAATACTCAACAAAATACTTGTGACCTGAATCCAAGAACACACCAAAGATATTATCCACTATGACCAAGTGGGCTTCATCCAATGCATGCAGGGGTGGTTCAATATATGGAAATCCATCAATGTAATCTACCATATAAACAAACTGAAAAAGAAAAACCATATGATTATCTCCTTAAATGCTGAAAAAGTATTTGATAAAATCCAACACTTGGCCTGCTCTTTGATCACCTCCCCCTGAGGGAGAGCTGCCTTAGCAGGCCACAGAGGAAGACAATACAGCCATTCCTGATCAGACCTGATAGACTAGGGTCAGAGGGAAGGAGGGGAGGAACTCCTGTTTCAGTGGACTGGGAGAGGGATACAGGTGGGGAAGAGGGAGGGTGGGATTGGGAGGGGAGGAGGGAGGTAGGTACAGGGGAGATACAAACTGAATAAACTGTAATTAATAAAAATAAAAATAATTAAAAAAAGAGACAGGAGGAGAACAAAATTTAATTTCTCTACAGAAAGCCTGTAGAGTAAAGAGAAATTGAGGGTGGGGATATCTCTGTGACAAACATACATCAGGATAGGCTCCTGGGAGGAGATGAGGTGGATTCAATCAGAGACTCCTAGTAACAGAGACCATGAAGACTGAAGACTAGACTAGACTAGTCTTCTAGTAAAGGCTGGGGAACACCAACGCACCCACAAAAACTTCAACAACAAATTTACTCTGCCTATGGCATGTACAGGGATAAAGACAGAGCAGATAGAGCAGAGATTGAGGGAATGCCCAGTGGATGCCTGGCCCAGCCAAAGTCCTACGCTATTGGAGAATGCCAACCCCTGACACTATGAACAATATTTACCCAAGTTTATAGTAGTAGGAATGAATGATTTCCTTGGGCCTTGACTCCAAGTTGTTGGTTGCACCCAAATAGTCACTGCCATTATTGTACAAGTGAGTTAATAGTTTATAGGTCTGAGGTGAGATTGCTGATGCTTTTCCCCCTTCCTGCCTTCATGACATCTTTCATCACTACGGAAAACAGCTAGTGTATATGCATACATGTGTATGGCTGTGCTCATCCATCTGAGCACAGAGGGCGGAGCAGGACAGTCGTGGTCCTGCTTGCTCTAACGCTCTTGGCCTCACTAAACCTGGAGCAAGGCTAACAACCAGGAAGTACCAGTGAACCTCGTTTCCCCCCACAGCAGCGCTGGGCTTACCCACATGCGTGTGGCCACACAGAGATTTTTAGATGGATAGTGTGTATTTGAATTTCTCATGCTTTCATAGCAAATGTTCTTACTCACTGAGACATGTCTCAGTCACATTTTATAAGGTTTTTCTTGATCAAATTTCGAGTAAATTATCAATTTTTTTGGGAATGTGGGTCCCAGCAGAGGGATTTGGCGCGTAAAAACGCATGTTACTCACCCTGATGACATGAGTTCAATCCCAGTAAAACATATAAAGGTGGAAGAAGAGAAATAACTCCACAAAGTTGTTCTCTGATCTCCAGAGGAGTTCTAGGGCATGTGCACCAACACAGACACATCATACATGTATACACACAGTAATAATTGTCAGAACACAGTCCAAAAATGGAGCTGTGCAAGAGGAATTCTGAGTGAATTTTGGAGTCAGAAAACTCCAAAGGAAAAAAAAAAGAGAGAGAAACAAACAAGAAAACCAAACAAGACATGAATTGTAGACATGACATCCATTTCTTCAAAAACAAGGAATATTCTTGGAATGTGCCTTTATGTCCCTCCTGGATGTAGTGGCCTAGAGTGAGTTTACTTTAGATTATTCACCTGGCTATTGTTATTTGCTTATATTAGTTTATGGAAAAATATGTTTTTGTCCATTGTGGCTTGTCCTTGTAATGTTATACTTTACTCATGTGACACTTCTTGTTTAAAACTCACAGTATGAATTGTGTGATGCTCTGAATAAAGTTGGCTATTGCATGAGGAAAAAAAAACAGGAAACAAACAAACAAAAAAGATTCCTAACTTCAGGGTCATTGTGGCCCTGGAAGCACTTAGGAACTCAACAGAGAAACCCTTCTGCTTCCTGAGAATTTGACAGCAGTTTAGAAAGGTGGGGACATACTGATAAATGGTTCCCAGCGTCCTTGGAAGAATACAGAAAAGCAATTAGGAAGCCTCTGTATGCCTTTGTATTGTTATACTCATCCTAGAATCTCAGAGCACTGAAGCCAATGCTGCTACTGTATGGGTCATGAAAAATGAGCATGAATTTGGAGTTTCGGCCAGAATCCAGACCCACCGCCACACTTCATTTATAGTGCAGAGTTAGAATTAAGTGTGAAAATAGTCATTCAAGTGTTTCCACATATTCTGAGCATGAATAGTATAAACTACTATGTTCTAAATATAGTTGAAAAAAGAAACAGAATTTCAGCAATTTCAAACCTTGCTTCAAATGATAACAGTAACATTAGAAAACCAGGAGCCACATAAAAAACAAGGAGCCCATGATATGAATTCCTGTTATTGTCTAAATTTAGACTCATGTAAGTGCTGTACCATAATACAGTCCCGACAGTCTGGCTGGATGTTATTTGGAGTCAGCCTTGTACAAACCTGCAGGCTAGGAAGCCAACGGAGCCCAAAAATTCATCAATGATGATGCTGACTGTGGGGGTCCACACAGCCATGATATGCTAATGCGTCTAACTGAAGGTATTGGTTTAAGCAGTAGACACTGAGTGTGAAGCAACTGCATAGAAACTCTGTACAGAAGAACAAGGAAAATTAGATGAGCTAGAAGATTGTGAGTTATCACTATAGAGAGCCTGTTACTCTTGTGGGAAGAAAGTCTTATGGCTGCATTAAACAAGATCGACCCTTCATGTCTGAACTGTCAGATAGATGAATGTGGTAGGGCTAGGTGCTGCAAAGCTTGTCTTGATGCCTGACTCAGGAAATGTCTACTACTCCATAGTGGAGATGTGGATTGAGCCTGTTAGAATACAAGGGGGTGAGGAGGAAGAACTGTTGACTGCATCTTTTTCATTCAGAGAAACAAATACTGATCATGGCACGCAGGATGCCTGTCTTTATGGTAATTATTATATTTAGATAAAGGCAATAAGAATGTGAATATATGAATGAACAGAAGTTAATATACACAATACAAGGAAGAAATGGTCATGTGTCAAAGCTGGAAGTTGTCCCTATCAGTGGACTGGGGGAGGGGCAAGGGAGGAGAAGAGGGATGGAGGGTAGGATTGGGAGGGGATGAGGGAGGGGGCTACAGCTGGGATACAAAGTGAATGAATTGTAATAAATAAAAAATAAAAAATGAAATACAAGACTTCTGTGAAAAAATAAATCTATATATCTATATCTATATCTATCTATCTATCTATCTATCTATCTATCTATCTATCTATCTATCTATCTATCTATGGAGGTTGTCTAAAGGAGAGGATTGGGAGGCTTACCTGAGCTGAGATGCTGAGATGCACAGATATTTAAGGACCGAATGAAAAGCGTTCTGAATACAGGAGAGAGCAGAGTGAGAAGGTGCCAAGGGAGGGAAGACTCAAGTGCTCAAAGCTTATGTGGAGCACAGGGGGCACGAGGGCACACTGAAACAGCTGAGGCTTCTGTGGTAAGACGTGACAATGCCCTAACTACAGGCTCTATGATTATTTTGCTTATTGTCTCAAGGTTGGTTTTAGTGAATGCAGTGTGAAAGCATGGCACATGGGAGTGTGTGATTTCTAAGATCATATCAGAAACACAGCTCTCTCTCTCTCTCTCTGTCTCTTTCTCACTCTCTCTCCTTCTTCCACATTTATTCTTGAATATGCCACCTGCTGTCCAGTGAGCAGCCTACTGAAGACACATGTGGTGAGCAGATGTAGCCTCCAACCAACAGACTTACAAGAAAGTTCATAAATGGGGCCTCCAGTCCCAGTCAAGCCCTCAGATCATAGCAACCTCACCACTTGCGTATTTCTCACCCTTAAAAACTGTGTGGCATGATATACTGTGGTATGCTGCTGAATCTGAAGTTATTTGCTGTGTAGCAATAGCAAGAAATGTACTTTTATTTAAGTATAATGCCTTTTGAGTTAAAGAAAGGGGAGGCCTTCATTGTTATAATTGGATTGAATGCTGACTGAGCAACCTATTGAGATAGATAGATATTCTGTGGTCATTTGATGGATGTTTTCTCTATGGACAGTGATTATTTTCAGTCCTTTCAAATTTAAGACTGAAATTCCAGTAGAATCAAGAAGCCATTCTATTTGTAGCTGCCTTGAAAACAGAGCTATGGCTGCTTTTAGAGCCTTAATAAAACCACATTTCACCGTTCACTCCCAAAGCCAGGAAAGGACAGTTGGCATATTGATGTCTCCTCCAGTTCAGTCTGGTGTTTGTGGAGCAACTGTATAGATCAGTTCTATGTTCGATGTTGTGAAGCCAGGCTTGTGGCTGAGGTACCAGTTCCTATCCTTTGTCACTCATAATGTAGGGTAGAGATGAGTTATTTCAGCCTCTGCCCAGATTTGTTCCACTGCCTTCCCATGGCCAGATGGTGTGCAGTTGTTGCTGATGAACAGGATGCTGGCATTGCAGAAGCAAGAGGCAAAAACAGGGATTTCAGTTCTTTGTGTCCTGATAGATAGAACACTCTATGTGCTACTTCAGGCCTGCATTAGTTACTTTTCTTATTGCTACAACCATATACTTTACAAAAGCAACTTAAGGAAGGCTGTGCTTATTTTGTCTCATGATAAAACAGCAAAGTTCCTCATGGCCCAGAAGCTATGGTAGTCAGAGCTTGAGGCACTGGGCCCAGTACACATGCAATTAGGAAAGTGGGAAGCAGACAGGGGATGGAAGAAAGGGGGGGGGGAGAGAAGCAGTGCTGTGCTCATTTTTATTTTTCCTTTTGATTGTGCGCTGAACCATAGCTCATGTAATAGCAGCATGTACTTTAGGGCGTGTCTTCCCACTTCAATTACCTTATCAAGAAACTCCCTCATAGCCATGTCTAGAGAATTTTCTCCTAGATGATTCTAGATCCTATCACGTTGACAATATTAGCTATCTTAAGGCTCTAGTGAGACCATCTGACTTGAAGAATTTGGGGGCTTTTCTGTGTTACGGTTGTGCAAAGCAGGGTAGCCAGAGCTTGTTGCCAACCCCCTGTAAAGGCAACGGCATACTAGAGGCAGACCTAGGGGACAGAGATTTTTTTTTTTTTGACAGGGTTTTAGATCTTGCTGTGTTTTCCTGGCTGACCTGAAGCCCATTATACAGACTTGGCTGGCTTGAACTTGTGGTGAGCCTCCTGACTGCCTCCAGAGTGCTGAGGTTTTCAGCATTGCTCCGCCATGCCAAGCTTTGTGCAGATAGTCTCAGTACATTAACCACCCTCCAAAGGCACCGACGACTGTCCCCTGTCATCACTGTGTCAAACTACTATATCTACAACGTTTTCATAAGTTTACATTTTCCTGTCTCAGGTATTCCCTAAAATAAGCGAGAGTGGCTTCAAAGCACAAAGGGCTTTGAGTAGCTACGCATGAACCCTTTTGTTTCAGGTTTCACGTGTATATGCACATATGGATAAATGTATTTAACATCTCCCGAGCCCCCCTTTTGTGCCCCCAAACTGTAGTAACCACCAATCCATCCTCTGCTCCTGTAAGTTAATAACTTTTTAGATTTTACATGTAAGTGAGATTCTCTAGCACTTGTCTTTCTGTGCCTGGCCAGAAAACGTCTTTCAGCGCTATATAGATGTCATTGTATACTTTCCTTCAGAAAAATAAAACTGATAATGCATACTATTCTTGAATTCTTTGTGATCTCTAGAAGAAGCAAAAGCTGATCCATGACAGTAATGGGGAGGCACCATGCTTACTTTGGGAACATTTTCTCAAGTGCCTTTAAACACACACACACACACACACACACACACACACACCTAGAATAACCACTAATGTAAGGCAGACCCTAAAAGGTATGTCACCGAGAGTGCAGACTATAAGGTGCCTTTGAGATTTGGGACCTTATTTTGGAATTTTGAACTGTCTTCACAGTCAGGCCCATCATCTCAGAGAAGGTCAGCTGGGTGCACTGAGGCGGAACCGATGGGTTATACTGCCAATGGCTGCAGAATGGTCCAGCAACAGTTGGAAGCCAGGAGGCCAGAAACAGCTGTACCCAAGCTGCCTCTAATTACATCCACTCAATAAAAGCTTGGTTATTTACCATTGGAGTAAGACTCGTAATGCTGTAATAGTTTTCATTCTCCCAAATAATTTTGCTAAACTTTTTCTTCCCCTTGGTTTAAAGTGGCGAGTGTTGAAGAAGCACATTTGAAGAACAGCCTATATCTTGCCTGATATGAGACACATTCACCTCACAATATCAAGCACTAAGAGAGTTGTCTGCTTCTTGAAAAAGGGAACAAATCGTTCCCCCTGAATCCTGCTAAATCTGTGTCATTGCCCTGGGAAGATGAACCAGCCAGAGCCCTATTTGTCTGACTGCAGCCATCCCAAGTTAACTATGTTCTGAGTTAGTGCAGGTGACTGCTACCAGGTTCAGGCTTCCGCAGTTTCACCGAGGATACTGTACTGCCCCATTAGTGCTCAGATTGACATTAAGAGGTCAATAAAGACCTCATAAAGCCCTTTATATGCTCATGTCAGCTAACACATAGCAAGACACTGGTAGCTGTTAAACGGCGGATGGCTGAGCGGAGCTCATTGTCAGAACCTTGTCAGTTTATGTCCCTGACCAGAGCGTTGCCATGACACGCGGGGAATGTGCTCTTCACAGAGCCCCACTCAGTTAAAACCGAGGCTTGTAGTTCCAACAGGGAGAGTTGCTGGCTACCACATAACATGATGGCTACTGAGACTTATGTTGAAACCAGACAGATGAGCTGAATTCCTTAATTTGTTTCTTAAATGAAATGAGTGCATGTTGCTTAGTCTTACTGAACTTGGTTTCCGCCGTGAGTCCCGTGGGGCTAATAGTAATACAATACAAGCAAATACAAGTGGAAAACAAAAGCGAACTACTACGAATGAGATGAAGTGCAATGAAGGGAAGGCCTTTAAGCTTCGCCCCTTCTGTTTTTCTTTGGTCTTAGACAGGATATGCAAAGTGTTTAGAATGGTATCTAGGACACATTAAATTTCTAGTAAGCCTGGTGTGTCATCATTGGATTATTCTAGCCTGTTTCCTGGGAGGGAAACTGATGATGCCTCTCTGAATATTCTATGAATTAATTGTGGGGGTGAGACTGGGTGTTTTACAGCTTGCTTTATAGTCAACTGTACATTTTATAGCCCCTTGGAAAAGATCTTTAGGAGGAGGCATCTGTGTAGATTGTATTTTGAAAAAAGTAAGTGAAGGAGTTCGGCCTGCCCACTCCAACCTTGCTGTCCTTTCTCTACGCCCTCAGTATTTTTCTCTTGAGAACCTGACATATCAATCAGCATTATTTCCAACACTTGAGAGTGGTCAGGATGTCCTGCATTTCATTACCAAAACACAGGTTTATACTGGGAAGCCTTTGTCCTGGCAGTTAACTCCATGCAGGCAAACTCCATGCAGACATCTTTGGTCTCATTTGTTTGCCTCTCAAGGAGAGTCTGAGGATACTAACCACTGCCCGCCATCTGCGATTTTAATCTTCTTTCTGTAAGAAATGTTTTTGTTTTTACAGCTTCTACTCCCCATTAGTCTGAGGTATTTTAAGAGCCCAATTCAGTTAAAGCACTCAGTCTTCTATGAGGTCTGTTTTGATAACCATTTCTACGTCAGGTACAAGTGAGGGTTCACACTATTGCACAAACATTTGCAATAATGGAGGCATCTTTCTTTGTCTCTTATTCCTTTATCCTGTCACCATTGGTCAGGATAGTTCAATGCCTGATGTGAGAACCAACTATTTCCAAATGTGAGAGGCTTGTAGCAACCAGGCTTTCTTACTGCCATGTTCCTTGTCTATTGATAATCGGCTCAGGTCTCTCTCTACACTCAGGATAAGAAACCATCCAGCGTCTTAAATGTGCATGGTGACTAGCTCACATGTTTGTTCAATCCCAACATCATGAACATTCCTGATGCATTAATTATAACTAATAACACGATCCCATTGAAACCCAGGAAAGCCCAGAAATGCAAGACCTGTGTACAGATGACAGAGGACCAGAAACATTTGGCAAACAGCATTTCTTAGGATGATGTATATCCAGTGTGAAACCAGTTTTAGTTACTGACCCAGAATTATGAAGGCTCTATTTAACCGAACACACTTGATGTAACCAATCTGGTAACTTGCTGTTTCTTAGTAAAGAAGGAATGGGTCAATGTTGGACACTGTTTTCTGTCATATCTTATTCCTTCAGCTCCTACAGCCATGATGGTGGGGATGAGGGTCCAGAAGCAGCACAAAGTACTCTATATTTTCAGTTCTGTAGAAAGTCCATAATGTCTGCATACCTAAAAACTCTTTGTGCTGGGAGCTTCACATATAACATCCCACTTCGAGTCTTAACAACCTCATGAGCTAGGTATTTTTCAGACAGGGAAATAGCATACTAGAGAGGATAAATAGCTTGCTCAAGGTCACAGAGCGAAAATGTGGTGCAGCTAAATTTAATTCCAGCCCATCCTCTGAATCGGTAACTCTTGCTCTTTTCTTTATTTCTGCAGCATTGTACAAGAACCTCTGGGATTGTATTAACCTCTTTTTAAATTAAACATATTTTTTAAAATGGTGCTCACTACGGTATGAGGGCAGCCCAGGTCTCGTGCCTGTTTTCTGACATGCAAGCCACATTTCTTTTTGTTTTAAACATTTCTCGATCTATGCTTTCAAGGGTTTATCTTCGCATACAGTTCTGTTCCAACAGCACGAGGGCATTTTGCAATGACAGTGCACTTTAATTCAGAAAAATGGATGGCACGGTCGTTCTCCTGTGCAGGGAGAGTTATGCTTACTTCTTGCTCTCTGTTAACAGGATTTATTCCTCCACCCTGAACAACACATGCCAACAGCTGCCCTTTCTCCTTCCTCCATTGCCCCAAAATAGCAATTGGTATTTAATAAATAATCATCATTATGACTGGAAATGGCTGCTATAACCAGATCAAACAAGGCACTCAGCTTTCATTTGAGAGAGCAATGAAGTCTAGTTAGTTTACTACATCTCTTTCAGAGAGCTTGAGTGGGGGTTGAGCCACAACAGTGCCACTTTATATTATGGATTTCTACCCGTGGAATAGATCCAAATTAACATTTGATGACTTCTTCATTGCTATCTGACATTTTTTTCTCATAGGCAGCATCTAATAAAGAAATCAGTTAGAGCTATTAGACATATTTTAGAAGAATTTTGATGCACATCTTCACTTAGATTATGAAATTTAAATCATTTCCGCTATCAGTATGAATACTAATGATACAGTCTGCCAGATGGAAAGCTGTCATGAATTTTCACTTTTCTCTTACAGCGGGCTGTAAATCTTAAGAAAATGACTTCTTGGGTGAACTATGTTGATGTCAGCTTTAGTGCCTTATGTCCACACTGATTCCAATGTCATAAGTACCTGGAAGGGAGGCAACTCTTAATTAAATGTCATTTTCTCTTTCCACTATTGAACTGCAGCAGCATGCAGGCTCTGCTCGAGTTGTCTGTGGTGAAGGCTCTGCTCTGGCTCTTGTCACCAGTGGGCTTTTTCGGAGCTATTTGAATGCTTTGGTGTCATGCAGTTTCTCTTCTCTTAACGAAAACTGTCTTCCTCAGTGTGTATTTCAGATAGGGATTCACGGTTTCCTTAGCTCTTTGTTCTCCATTTTGACAAAACACATTCTGTAGGTTTCTGCCTCATTTTAACATTTTTTTTTCCTTCTAGCAATTGATGTTTTAGTTCTCTTCAGGAGCGCTAATCTTCATCTGAGGGCTGCACTGGATAAGGCTTCCTTTCTTCCCCCAGGGACTGTATCAGTATTCAGAATAAATCTTCCCAAGGACTTGTTCTTTTCAACCAAGGCTGGGGAGACTGGGATAGCTTGCTGCCTATCATCATATCACTTAGATTGCTTAGGATTTTTATTTGTATTTTGTTTTTAAGACTGAGCCAAACTTCGAACATTATTATGGCTTATTCTGAAACAAAAAGTACATAAATGTGAAATTAAATGAAAGATAGTTCAAACCTTCCAGTCCTTGGAAGCCCAAAGGAAAGAGTAATAATAATAATAATAATAATAATAATAATAATAATAATAATAATAATAATAATAATAATAAAATGATAATAAACACAAACATAAGATATGTTAGCCAATAAATAGTTCCATTAGAAATCTTAAAAATTCCTACAGGTAAAATAACCTTTTCTATTTATTGAGTTATTTTCTTGCTAGTTATTTGTTTATTGATTTGTTTTGCCATTAAACCAACAGACCAAATGATGAGTGTGCTCACTCGTGGTTGTAGTTACAGTGTTCCACACTGAGCTTTCCTGGAAGCTTCATTAAAATTATATCCAAAGCATGATTATCAGAAAATGATTAATAACACCAAAATATGGAGCACCTGTTCTGTGGAACTGTTTGGGGTGTTTAGACATTTTAATCAGCTCTCTATTTTATTCCCTGCCCTCTGATCCACCCAAAGAAGCAAAACCCCTTCACTTTTATTTATATTTTTCATCAAGCATCGAGAACCACCATTTCACAGAAACAAAGGCATCAACAAAACATTTCAAATCATTTAAATAATTTTCCGACATTATTTCGGTAATTACCATATTTCAGTTCAACAATTGTAATTAAACCTGACCTTTAAGCTAATTATGTCTTGACATTTATGATTTTTAAGCTGACTTTCCCTGTGGTGGTGGTGTGCTACATTCAGGTCCTAATGAATAGTTGTGTAGTGTTTACCTGTTGTCAAAGGGTCCCTGTTTGTGGTTGGAGAGGACCCTTCAGCCAGTATCCTGTCATTGGAGGCATAATGGTGCCACTCTGAAGGGGCATTATCAACCACAATATCAGGCTGCTGTTGAATTTTTGTAAGAGTGTTTGTATATAATTATAGAGACAGCAAAAATCCCTGCTGGAAATTTTCAAAGAATAGGCCAGAAAATTAACTCAGAGTTTGAGTGCAGATAAGTGGGCTTTCTCATAGAATGATAATTTGTGGCAGGTGAATATAATAAAGAATCCCAGCCAATGTACAAGAAAAGCTGAGTCAAAGAAGAGCCCGGCAGGGAGGAAAAATCAGGAAAGAGGGGTATGGTCTACTTGGCCCTTAAACAATTGAGTAGTTGATAGAATTTTTTTAATTAAAAAAAATCTTTCACAGTTGGCTTATAACTCAATTCCCCCTTTTCTGATAATATTAGCAATGGCTAATGTTTACCACACAGTAATTACATGGTAGGTGGTATGTAAAATTATTCACAGACATCTTAGTCCTGCAAAAGACCTATGAGGCAGGCAATCTTCCAGTATTTGAAACAGTAAATCCACAACCCTTTGATTTCCTGAAAGAATTCCATTATTACTTGGAGAAATAAGATGGTGTTTTGAAATTGTTGTGAGCTAAGTTCACCAGAGACCACGACAGGGGCACTCGTAAAGCCAAAAAGAAAGTCTTTATTGCTAGCCAATGGCTACACGGGGAACTTGTCCAAATTATGCAATCCCAAATCTTATAGTTCTTGGCCTTTTATGAACAAAACCCATATCCTGGCTAGGACAAACTTCAGTTGGCAAGAAGTGGAACTACAGAAGCCAAGAAGCAAGGTTTGCACATTTAGGGACTTTCTACATGAGTTTTCTTGAACTATGGACTAAGTCTTTGTTGCCATTTTGGCAGGTGTTGTGGCCTGTGTGCTGGGTTCTAAGGTCAGAACAGTGTGTCTAACACATCATCTGCTGTATTAAGGACCAGGGCTCTGTTACATTCTATGTGCATGAGTCAAATTGTGGGCTCACCTTGGGGCAGAGAGTGTATTGTCCCCTTAGCACTAACATTTAACAGAATTTGCGTAGTCAATTACGAAGCTGAGCAAGCAGTGTCCTAAAATGAGAGTTAGGAAGAAAAAGATCAATGGCCCAGCAATGGCTGTAAGTAGAGGAGCTAACCAGAGCGACTAGAAAGAAGGAAGTACAAAATTTGATCACAGTTGCCAGTCTTGGTGTCTCTTTTATTTTTCCTTAAGGTTATTTCTGGCCATGGCTAAATTTTTTAAATTTAATTTATTTATTTATTACAATTTATTCACTTTGTATCCCAGCTGTAGACCCCTCCCTTGTCCCCTCCCTATCCCACCCTCCCTCCCTCTTCTCCTCCTATGCCCCTTCCCTGGTACACTGATAGGGGAGGTCCTCTTCCCCTCCCCTCTGACCCCAGTCTATCAGGTCTCATCAGGACTGGCTGCATTGTCTTCCTCTGTGGCCTGGCAAGGCTGCCACCTCTGCACCTCAGGGGGAGGTGATCAAAGAGCCAGCCACTGAGTTCATGCAGAGACAGTCCCTGTTCCCCTTACTAGGTACACACTTGGAGACTGAGCTGCCATGGGCAACATCTGAACAGGGGTTCTAGGTTATCTCCATGTATGGTCCTTGGTTGGAGTATCAGTCTCAGAAAAGACCCCTGTGCTCAGAATTTTTGGTTCTGTTGCTCTCCTTGCGGAGCTCCTTTCCTTTCCAGGTCTTTCTAATTACTCCTCACTGGTAGGTCTAGAAGCAACGAGATTGTCCCAGCATCGTATTTTATGAAGAGGAGGTCCAGTCCTCTGCGATTCTGAAGAACAACTTCTGCTAAGGAGTCTATGTGGGCTTCCAGACAGGAAATAGCATTTTATAAATGGTCCAGGTCTAGTCTACTTGAGCTCTGAGTTCCTTAAAACTTTTGTCCCCACAATTAGGGCTACAGTTCTAAATGCAGCAGAGCCTGTTATGGGATATGGGAATAAGGAAGACCACTGTGCATGTCTCAGGGAAGCCTCAAATCTAGATTTAGGTGGGCCTTGCCCACATACATATACATATATATATATATATATATATATATATATATATATATATATACACACACACACATATATATCTTCATAGGTTCATCTATAACATACATACATAATGACACACATATGTGTATGTTGTGTCTATATGTGTGCTTGCATGTGTTATGACATACATGAGAATGGAGAGGCATGGCTTAACACTTGGTTAAGCTATTGGTGTAAGCAAACCAAGTAGTCTCTGGGGTCTGGAAATACACTTGACCATCGTTCCTGGAGTTAATCTGCTGTATATGGATACAGGAGTATGTACCCTGGGGACATTAAGCAGGAACCCTTTTCTGGGAGATCCTCCAAGGCAGTGGTTCTCAACCTGTGGGTGATGACCCCTTTGGACATGGAGCACCCTTTCACAGTGGTCACCTAAGACCATCCGAAATCACAGATATTTATAGTTCGTAACAGTAGCAAAAATTACAGCTATGAAATAGCAATGAAAATAATTTTATGGTTGGGGGTTATCACACCATGAGGTGCCATGTTATAGGGTCACAGCTTTAGGAACACAGAGGACCACCATGCCAGGGTGATCTTAGCTTGGTCGTATTTACAATTGTCAAGATTGGAAGTGGATATTGGAAGTTAATTGTTTAATTAACTTCAATCCCAATATCATATGTTTGGGCTGGTGGGATGGATGACTCTAGTCAGAGGTTCATTTGGATAGTAAATTTATCTGACTTCCCAGGTTCTACTTGTTTTTCAGTTTCCTGTCCAAGATCATTGTTCAAGGTTACCAGTAGGTTGTGATGGCTTCCTTTCTAGAACTATGAAGGGTTCCCAGGAGACATCAGTGTGCTAAGGTCTTTGGGGCTGTTAAAAAGAATTGACGTCTAGTAATTTTTCTCACTTCCATCTATGGTAATCACCTCTCTGTTAATCAGAGGTTTATTTGCATTACTTTTAGGAATGACAAAGTACAGTCCAGTTTGCTTTTCTGACTTCTGAAGTCAGTTCTAAAAGAAGCAGACTACAGCAAGAAAACCGCAAATAGGAGAGTGTAAGAGCCAGAAGAGACTTTTTCTTCTCTGCCCAGCTACACCATAAGCAGTCTCTTGCATGAGAGAGAGGAATGAAGATGGCTGACTTGAGTGGAAGGTGGGAAGCAGGGCTATGATTTGATGTGTTCAATGACACTCCGGGTGGAGGATGGGGGTGGGTAGGTAGGATAATGAGATCAGCCAACCAGGATACTAGTTGTCCCTTGGCTGTTCAGCCATTGTAGGTACAGCATTATTGCCAGTGCAGAGAGTTCTTTCCAGAGAGGGAAAGAGTCATGTGGGTGGAGGTGCAGTACTCTTTTCTGGCTTGGAAGATAGGGAGCAATAGAGTGTTTCTCAGTAAACCAACTTACTACTACATCTGGGAAGAGGACTTGGCCTTTGCCTTGTGTTAGATGGAATTCAGTCAGGGCTATTTGGCTTCATCTTGCTCACTTGATTAGCATAGCAGGAGAAGACATGTGGAGGCCAGGTACATAGAAATTACTGATGGTGAGAAATCAGGAGGGTTCTGATTTTTAAAAGTTAAAATCAACAACCACTAAAATTCCAGTTGGGTCTCAGGGCCCTGTCTCAAACCATTGGTTAGGTGGTAGTGTCATATGTCACTTAGGCTGTTTGTCTTAAGGTTAAGGCAGACTTTTAGTATTTTCAATTTTTTTTCCTATTGATGAGACCTGGTGATAGATGATTTTAATTGAATGAGTCCAGATTTTGGAAAACATTTGTCTTTTAATGAAGGCACATTCCATCTATCTATCTATCTATCTATCTATCTATCTATCTATCTATCTATC
>NW_026596051.1:36596930-36695345 GCF_907164565.1 Psammomys obesus
ATCTATCTATCTATCTATCTATCTATCTATCTATCTATCTATCTATCTATCATATGTATATGTGTGTGTCCATGTGCACTGTATCTATGTGTGTGAATGTGAAAACAAGCATGTGTGGAGGTACACAAATATCTCTGCTTGGAGGTGGAGGCCAGAGAGGCTTCTCCCACCACTCTGCCTGTTTCACTGAGACAGAGAATCTCCCTGAACATGGAACTTGGTTTTCTTATGTAGCCTGGACTCCAGAAGGCTGTGGAGACTCCCCGTCTCTTTCCCTTTTGTAGAAGGAATTTCAGGGTTGCTATGTTGGTGCTGAGACAAAGCTCTAGTACTCTGGATTGTGTGGTAACTGTTCTTAAGCACTGAGCCATCTCTCTAGCTCCTAATATGAGTTTTTCAAACCTTCATCTTTTTTTGTGGCAGTGTCTTAGAAGGGTTAGATTTGGAAGATAGTGACCACTAGAGTCAGTAAAGACCCTGGAGAGAGGGATTCCTTGCTTTGGTAGAATTTTTCCAAATGTCACTGAGGCAGTCATCGTGATGATCACTCCAGCTGCAACTACTGGGCAGAGACTTTGGACCATACCTGCCCATGACTGACCTTAAAATTAATGGGTTGGATGTCCTTGAGGTTCATTATTTCTGCTTCTGGTCAGCTCTCATACTAAGGGGTCTTCTATCCAACTGCACTAGTCCTCAACTGTACAAACATGTTTTATGGGTGAGCTGTCAAACATGAGTCCCACAGCTCTCATTCCTGATGGATTTATTATCTGGATCTCACAGCTCCTAGGCGACTTCAAGACCAAAATCTGTCAAATGTATGATGGGTAAAAGAGTTAGCCAGATTGCCATTCCTGATTATTGGCCTGTAACTGTGCCATGAAGACTCAGCAAATCATAAATCTGATGGGAATTTATAGTGGCAGCAAAAGTGTAATAATCAATGACAAGGTGTCCCTATCACTTAGTGAGAAAAGATCACCAACATATTGAAACCCACAGAGCTGGTCTTCATGATGAGTTGAGACATCATATGCAATTTGCTTTTAACCCAAGCTGTCTAAATATTTTCTGTGTATTTGTTTGCCTCTGTCACTCAGAGCCTTTTCTGACCAATATCTCTATATTTATCTGCCAGCAGTTCATACTTTATCAGGAATAGGGCCCTTTGATTTGACTAAATGACACATGATATTTGTATAAACCATGCTTTATATTCTCTGACTTGGACCATGGAGCTTGGTGACATGTTTTATGGGAGATCACCTGTGATGAGGACAAAGGTCCTTGAGAAGCTGTTCTGACAGAGTTGCTTGGCCTCTAGCAGCCCATCTGAACCTCCACGTTCGACATATTTCCTGACCGTGTTTGCTAATTGGGTCTTCGGTGCAAAGCAGGAAACAATGTTCAGCCCTCCTAACTGTTTGTTTAGCTGAAACATAAAAATCAATCTGCAGATGACCAAAAGGGCACAGCAAACAACGTCCCTGTGGAGTTGGCCTTGACATTCAACAGATGTGGTCTGAGAGCTTCTGTAACCTGTGTGCAGGTGTGGTTCACATAAATAACACGAGATTTGCCTTGCATGAAGATTTTCTTCACCACAGGCAGGGCTGGAGAGAGATAGATAAAAGTATAAAACCCTGTGGCAGAAGAGAACAGGGATTTCGGATGGCTATTGTTGTCCTGTTGAAATAATTGGTTGTGTTTGGGTACCATTTGATGTACTCTTCTTTTAACAGGTAAAATGAGAAGGTTTTAGAGCTTCCTGGGGAGAAGAATCAGTAACGCAGACACAGACACATGAATGCACACACACGTATACACATCATACATATATACACAAATAATGCAGTCATACATACATGTACACATGTACTTACACACAAACAAACAGCATACACAGATACACATGCACTCGCATACACACATGTACTGACATTTACAAACAGGCATACAAAACATATACACATATATACATGTATTCACATATACAGATACACATGCATTTCTCTGGATAAGTTTCTTAGACTGATCTGGAAGAAATGGTGTATTTGGCTACTTTTGTAATTTGTCAAGTATGGCTGTCTGGATACTAGGGAGAATAACTTGTGCTCTGTGGGTCCTGAAGTCCCCAACTCTGCAACTCAACTCTCAATACAATCTGAGAGAAATAAAGGGATTGATCACATCTGAAAATTATAAGTAGAGTGGAATTATTTTATAGTATTTGAAATAAAAAATCAAACAAAAACCAAGGTGCTGACATTCCCCTACTTTATGCCATTGGTCCAAAGGAATTAAAGATGTGTCAGCTTGGATTTATGAAAGTATTTAAGGAATTATGTTAGAAATCAGCCTCGTAGTGTTAAATTTTCTAAGGTAGAATTGATCAGAAGAATTCCAAGTAGCTCACTTCTTTTTTATTTTACCCCTCTCACGTAACGATGGAATTCTTTGCTCCTTTGCTAGATGTTTAATGTTAGAGTAGATGCAAGGCAGGGCATCTTATTTTAATCAGGGGATTTTTTTAAGGCATGCAACAGTAAGTTACCCTAGCTCTATCCAAAAGGCATTTCTCTTTTTTATTCTCAACGAGCTCTACCTGACATACTTTCTTTTTAACAAAGGCAGGAAAAGGAAGAGAGAAAATAAAGGAGGAATAAATCGAGGATAATGTGGCAGATGCCTTTCTCGCTGCCCATAATTGCGCAAAGAAACAATACGGAGCAGTAAAACTCGGTGGATTCTGTTTGGTTTATTAGCTCTCGCTGCATCTCAAGCTGTCTCACTGCTCCAATTTTAGACAACACATGACATCATAATTGCTTCTGGCATTTTACAGTAATAGATAGTGGTGAGAGTTGTCTGACTTCTTTTTCTTCCCTCTCCTCTCACTTATGAGCTCGTCTTTGGAAAACAGCAACCTCCTGTTTGCCGTGCATGCACATTTCAATCTAGTACCTTTTCACCACACTGCCTGAAAAGATCTTCTGCCCTATTTAAGTTTTCAGCAGTTTTCTGCAATATACATGGCGATAGATTTCAAGCATCTCACCTTCACATCTACCAACTTAACGTGAGCTGGTCCAACTGTCCAGGTGCTGAGTTGAAAAGCAAAACAAAACAAAACAAAACAAAACAACAATAACAACAAAACCCCAGCAAAATTAGCTAAGAATTGGAGAGCAATTACACTAGTCTCAGAAGATCCATAAAACATCACCTGGGCCATCCTGTTGTAGTCCTAACGTAGTATCTAGAGTCTCATGCCAAATGTAGACATATATTCTTTGCCTGCCTGTATGACCTCTGTTAAGGGCTGAAGACCCAGCATACTAACCAGTGGCAGAGGAGTGGCTATATGAGCTATGAATGAAAATATGAGTTTAAAATTGACCCCAGCGTTTGGTGATAAGAACATCTCTATAAATATGTGAAGCTGATGTAAGCATTGACTGCCATGAGGCAGATTAGCATTGTTAAACTGTGTCACAGTCTGAACACTGCACGCCTTGAATATTTATTATGTTCCCTAATCTTGCTGAGCAAACAAACTATATTTACCAGCAAAAGGAAAGAGCTTCCTTTCCTTTCATGGTCCAACGTGCCTCCAAAGGCAGCCACTGGGAGACATGGCAGGCATGGTACAAATCAGCGAAGCCCTTCCTTGGCTGACAGGAAAAAGAGAGACCCAGAGATAAAAAGTGATTTGTCCAAGGTTGCCTCGCTAGTAAGTGGTGGTGCTTAGCCTGGCTTTCTGGGCCTCTTATTCCTACAAAATTGTCTTCCCATTGAGATGAGTGTTCTTATGGTTGAGTCACATGACTGTTTTTCAGAGTCATACAGTGATACTGGGAAAGTATGTGTCAGCTGTGAGCCCTAGCTTCTCAGACGAAGGAGCAAGTTCTCCAGTTCTACTTCATGAACCATGGCTGGCACGCTGTGGCATGGGTTTTCCTTGGATCCACGAAGGCGCACACTAGGATCATTCCCTCAAGACTGCCATCACTATTGTTTACAGATGGAGTGGGGACACTGGGAATAAACATTCTTCTCTACCCCAGAATTGTATTCATTTTTTATATAGTTAATTCTAATTTGTGTCATCCCGTATTCTCACATAATGCTGTTCTTTACTGTAAGTGTTCAAAAATGATATTATTTTACAGAAGACTTAGCAAGACATTAAAGACATCTGCCTTAGACAAACAAAACTGGCCATTTAACTAATTAACTGACTATTAATGAGACAATTTATCTCTGATTCTAGTCTGTGTTTGACACCACAAAGCTCTGTTTCCTACCATGGATTAAATAATTGCATTTGCTAATATACTTCTTTTGAATGAATGAGTCAAAGCTTACATTTAAATGCCTCCAGTTTTACATCTAGAAATATCTTAACCTCAGGCATTTTGGGATGAATTTACCATTACCTCCTACAGATTTGCTTTCCCAATTCTGATCCTCATTTTCCCAAGACATGCTATTTATCTTATTACTCAAAGCAAATCATTCCAACCCAAGATTTATCATCCAGTTCTGGCTAATTCTTATGAACTAACATAAAGATAATTATGACAAATTATAGAAACTATGCAGAGACAGTGTGCATGGTGTGGTTATATCTACATATAAATCTAGAAGTGCAAGACATTACATCCTGAAAAAAGTCAAATCAGCAGTGACCCTGGGATTGGTACTTTGCAGGGTGTGGGTAGAACAACGAAGGAACAGATTACAAAGGAAACCTCCAAGAGTTGACATTTTTGTCAATTGTTATTATTAGTAGCAGTAGCATTGTTTGGTTGGTTATGGATTTTTATTGTTGTTTGTTTTTCTTGGGAACATAGTCTCACATAGCCCATTCTGATCTTAAACTCTCTACATACTTGAAGAGAACTCTAAACTTCTTATCCTCCAGTCTACAGCCTCCTGAGTGTATGTACCACCATTTCTATTTTATGCAGTGCTAGGGACCAAACCCAGAGCCTTGAGCATGCTAAGCAAGCACTCTTCTAACTGAATTATTTCAACAACTCTTTTGTTTGTTATCTTGATTCTATTTATTTAAACTTTATTTAGGTATATAACATAGGATAAACATACTAAAATCTGTACATCTAAAGAAACTGAGACTCATAACCAAACCTTCGGCAGAGTGCAGGGAATCATATCAAAGAAGGGGGAGTTAGTATGACCTGGAGAGGACAGGAGCTTCACAAGGATCAAATATATCTGGGCACAGGGGTCTTTTATGAGACTGTATCTCCAACCAAGGACCATGTATGGATATAACCTAGAACTCCTGCTCAGATGTAGCCTGTGGTAGCTCAGTGACCAAGTGGGTACCCTAGTAAGGGGAACAGGGACTATTTCTGACATGAACTCAATGGCTGGCTCTTTGTCCCCACCGCCTGGAGGGAGGAGTAGCCTTGCTAGGCCACAGAGGAGGATATTGCAGTCAGTCCTGAAGAAACCTGATTAACTAGAGTCAGATGGAAGGGGAGGAGGACCTCTCCTATCAGTGGACTTGGAAAGGGACTGAGGAGATGAGGGAAGGAGGGTGGAATTGGGAGAGAATAAGACAGTGGGCTACAGCTGGGGTATAAAGTTAAAAAACTGTAACTAATATTAAAAAATAAAAATTTAATTAAAAAATCTACATAGAAAAAGAAGGAACTAATCAAGAAGGAGGACTCTGAGTAAGATACTCAATCCCCATTCAGAAAGGCAAAGAGGGAGAAAACAGGGAACAGGACAGGAACCTACCACAGAGGGCCTCTGAAAAGCTCTACCCTGCAGGGTATCAGAGCAGATGCTGAGACTCATAGCCAAACTTTGGGCAGAGTGCAGGCAATCTTATGAAAGAAGGGGGAGATAGTAAGACCTGGAGAGGACAGGAGCTCCGAAGGAGAGCAACAGAACCAAAAAATCTGGGCATAGGGGTGTTTTCTGAAACTGATACTCCAACCAAGGACCATTCAAGGAGATAAGCTAGAACCCCTGCACAGATGTAGCCCATGGCAGTTCAGTGTCCAAGTGCCTTCCATAGTAATGGAAACAGAGACTGTTTCTGACATGAACTGATTGGCCTGCTGTTTGATCACATCCCCCTGAGGGGGGAAGAGCCTTACCAGGCCACAGAGGAAGACAATGCAGCCACTCCTCATGAGACCTAATAGACTAGGATCATAAGGGAGGAGAGGGGGACCTCCCCTATCAGTGGACTTGGGGAGGGACATGGGTGGAGAAGGGAGAGGGAGGGCGAGATTGAGAGGGAATGAAAGAGGGGTACAAAGTGAATAAACTGTAATTAATAAAAAAGTCATGAAATAAAAAAAATATTGCCCCCAAAGACTTCTTTGTTCAGCATGGCCTCAGGTTGAGAAAATTAAACACCTGTTCAAAGAGCTCAATCATAAGTAACATGTGAATCTCAAGTAGAGACAAATGGGTTGCTTTAAAAATCCCATTTTCCCCTTCTTCTGCTGAGAAGTGACAGCTTCCTGCTTTCATTTGGGTAGGTATGGCCAAAGAACAGTCCTGGGTAGTAGATTATAACAGAAAATAATGAATTCAAGTTTTGCCCCTATTGCTGAAAAGAAAGAAATTTTCCATCAGATTTCTGCTATTTTCCCTTCTCTAGTACTTTTATAGGCAGACATTTCTGTGTTCCAGCTCCAACTGTATGGAGGATTGTTTCCCAGAGAACAGCAGAGACAAAATTTTGAAGGAATATGGTTTTCCAGATGACTGGATAGAGAGGACTTGTTCATCAACCTAGTGATTGTTGAAAGGCTCTTACGCAGGAGAGCTTTCTCCTTTTTCAAACCATGGTGTTTCTGGGTCTTTTATTGTGAGAGTTCAGTCTCTCCGCCTAGAAGAGAAATTCCGTATGGACACAGGCTTTAAGGAGGAGGTACAAGTAAGGTACTGGAGAAACGGAGACTTCAATGAAATGTTAAGATTAGATGAGGACATGGGACTTGCAAGAGAAATTAACCATGGAGTTTTATCCTCCCACTCAACTACAGACAAGTTCATCCTTTTCTCCCTCCCACCATACAGATGTAGCATATTCTAACTTTAGAAGGTTCTTTTATGTAAGCTCTAGTTTAAAGATGCTTAAAAACTTGTAGGGTTGGCAAAATACTTAAAATTATTTTTAGACCTTCTGGTGAAATTGGCTATTACCATTAATCTTATTTTATAACACCACTCATAATCCCTGAAGTATCATTGCAGTGAAATGAGGATAATTGCGATAATGGGCTATGTATGAGTCAGCCAGTCTCTGGATGGCCTGAATAATCTTCAATGCATAGATCTGAGAGCATAAATAAATGCCATTCTATCCTCTATTGAAACCTACATTTTGTAGGCCAGGGGGTACCACTCCCTTCATGCTTCATACAGTTCCTACATTACCCATGGTAGCCTCACAATTCCAGTATATTTGGATCCTGATCCTGATGGTTTGCTGTATATTTGAGAAAGTGCTGGAACAATCTAGGGTCTAGTCGTAATGTAGGAAACTGCAATAGTTAATTTTGACTACCAACCTGATTTAATTGAGAACTGTGGTGAGATTAGTAGATCACATCCTTGCATGGGTCTGTAAGAAGATTAGATCATGGAGGTGTTTCCACCCATTGATGGGTTAAAATTATGAATAGACTATTTGAGGGTGGCAGGACCATGGAAGCTGAGGTAAGGATAGAAGTCTGTCACCAGAGGCACTGCTTTGAAAGAAATATCCTTGCCTTACCCTTTTCCTGCTACTCTCTCTGCTTCCTGGATGCCGTGAGCTACATTTATTTATTTGTTATCATGATGGTCTACTTCACTACAGGCCCATAGCAATGGAGGAAACTGATAATGAACTGAAACCTTGAAAAACCTATGAACAAATAGGAAACTTTGTGCTTCTTAAGTTGTTCTCTCACATACCTGTAACAGTGACGATATGGTGTATTGACCCAGCAAGCTCCATCTTATACATGAGGAAAACAGGTTTGAGAAGAGATTGTTGGATTAACATTTTCCCCGTAGATGACTGTAAATCCAGTGTGAAAGCTTGGCATTCTTGAGTCTTACTCGGGTGTGATAGAAGTCAGGCCTTCTGTTAGTAATTTGCCTCTGGGAGACTTTGTTAGTGGCTGTTAGTTTGTGTTACTATGTCTGCAGTGTAGAGAGGGGTGTGTCATTTCTGAGGCCATGCAGCTGAGGCTCCAGCCCTGGCATATTATCCTAACTGGGTGGCAAGGGAAAAGTTAGGTCATCTTTTGTAAATGGATTCTTTGTCTATGAAAGAGAATAATGACAAACTCATACTATTTTGGGGAGGGCCGATGTGTATAGCACACTTGTTCGGTGTTGTTTTAATCACTGTAATTTCTGTTCAACTTTAAAAACCCAAGTCTTGAAAATAGAAATATAGTCAATTTAAAATTTTACAAATTCTAAATGAAGACACTGAAAGGAATTCTGTTTTTGTTTTTGTTTTTTGTTTTTTTTTTCTGTTTGATTTCATGATTTCTCATGAAAGAAACATTTCTGCTATGGAGATTCCCAAACGCAAAGGGCTTCAATTAATTGGAACCTAGGAGTTAAAATACTGAATTTACTAAAACTTCTCATTTTTTGCTTTGTTCATATTAGAAAAAAGTTGCATGTGACAGTTGATACTTTCGTTACTATTTAATGAATCTCTGATTTCTGTAGCACACTTTTGCTTGATGCTATAAAGGATATAGGCCTGAGGCTGATCTTTGGTCTATCATTGAGCTATTTATAAGATGTGTACACACAGCATCAACTTAAAGTGCAATGTAAGACACAGACAATAGGAGCGATGAGAAGAAAATCTGAAACTTAGGGCATAATTATTGTCAATTTTTTTCTCATTTGATTTCTTTAAAATGTGAATTGACACATAATATAAAAGAATTGAAATGCTTATGTGATACTATGTGATATTTTGATATATTGTGCATGGCTCAAATCAGAATAAAAACATTCATCTTCTCAAATATTTATCATGTCTTTTTCAGAAACACATCAGCTCCTTTCATCGAGTTTTAGAATAAACAGCATATCATTTTCTCTATAGCCACATACTCTGTGCACCAGACTTGTTATTCCTTCCTGGCTGCTGTAGTTAGGGTTTCTATTGCTGTGAAGAGACACCATGACCATGGGAACTCTTCTGAAGGGAAACATTTAATTGGGGCTGGCTTAGAGGTTCAGAGGTTTAGTCCATTATCATCATGGTTGAAAGCATGGCTGTGCACAGGCAGACATGGTGCTGGAGAAGGAGCTGAGCTTTCTACATCTGAACTGACAGGCAGCAAGAACAGAGAGAGAGACACTGGGCCTGGCTTGAGTACTTGAAACCTCAAAGCCCACCAGTGACTCACTTCCTCTAGCAAGGCCACACCTACTCCAACAAGACCAAATCGTCTAATAGTGCCATTCCCTATGAGCCTATGGAGACCATTTTCATTTAAACCACCATGTAACACTCCTTGGCCCTAATAGGATCGCAGCTGTATCATAATGCAAAAACGCATTCAGTCCAACTTCAAAAGTCTCATAGTTGATCAGTCTCAACACTGTTTGGAGACTCATGACAATCTCATAACTGTAACCCCTGTAAAATCAAAATAAAAAAGCAGATCACATACTTGCAACATTCAATGAAATAGAATATAGATTTCTCTTCCAAAAAGGAGGAAAGGGAGCATAGTGAGGAAATACTGGACCAAAGTAAGACTGTAAACCAGCAGGGCGAACTCCAAATTCTGCATCTCATATCTGATGTCAAAAAGCTCTTCAGATCTCTAACTCTTATCAGGTTTGTTGACTGCAACACACTTTTGCTCTTGGTCTGGTTCCACTCCATCTTAGCAGCTTTCTTCAAGCATTATGTCACAACTCTGTCATCTCCAACATCTTGGAGTCTCTCAGGCAATCCAAGCTTCACCCTCACACATGGCCTCTCTGGGCCTCCATGCAGGGACAGTCCTGACACATGCCTGGCCTCAGCTGCTTTCATTAACCATGGAGGGAGACCTTGTAAATTCTTTCCGGTATCCTTGACTCTAAATCCAGAAGTATGTGGCTGAAGTTGCCAATTTCTCCTGCTTGATCATGGGCTGAAACATGCTCTGCCCCTTCTTCAGTTACATCTCCATGAGCTTTCTGTCTATGCATGGTACACCTGGGACTCTCTCTATAGACAAAGCTGGCCTTGAAGGCAGAGATCCCCCAGCCTCTGCCTTCTGAGTACTGGGATTAAAAGAGAATACCACCACTAAGGCCCTAAGCATTTCTTTAATTTCCTTTCACTTTTCTTTAATTCCTTTTCACAAATTAGGAGCTTAGCTGGGTGGGCTCTGGCTCTAGATCATCATTTATTCCACTTAGCTTTTGAAAAAAAATCTGCTTATACTTTCTGGTTCCCCCTTTCTCCTCAAACTGCACACTTTGTTTTTTCTTGCTTAACTTACTCCTTTTCATTATAGATCTGCATCGAATGGCCGCTAATAACCAGACAACACAGTAATACTACCCTGTGTGGAAATCTCTTCTGTCAAAGCTGTTAATCTATAACTCTTCAATTTAGTCTCAGGCAGATTTTTTTTTTTTAATAAGGACAGACAGCAGCCACACCCTTCACCAAAATATCACAAGGACAATCTCTAGGCCACATGTTAATATTTCTCTTTTCTGAAACCACTTGAGCCAGGTCCTCATAGTTCAAATCACACTATGCTCCTACAAGTACGGCCCAGTCACCCTCAGCACTATGCTCCTACAAGTATGGCCCAGTAAGCCCCACCAAAAGCATTCTGCTGCTTTCCTAATCCAAGGCCCCAAAGTCTACATTGCTCCAAAAAAAAAAAAGCATGGTAAGGTCTATCACAGCAATACCCCAGGCCCTGGTACCAACTTCTGTCTTAGTTAAAATTTCTATTTCTGTGAAGAGACATCATGACCACAGCAACTCTTACAAGGAAAGAATTTAATTGGGGGAATGTTATAGGATCAGAGTTTAAGTTTATTATTGTCATGCTGAGATGCATTAGACCATACAGGCAGACATAGTCCTGGAGAGGTAGCTGGAGGTTCTCCATAAGGACTGGCAGGCAGCAGGAAGAAGGAGACACGGGGCCTGGGTTCAGCCTCTGAAACCTCAAAGCCCACTCCCAGTGACATACTTCCTCCAACAGCAAGGCCACACCCACTCCAACAAGGCCACATCCACTCCAACAAGGCCAGGTCTCCCTATGAGCCTCTGGGGGCCATTTTCATTCAAACCACCACACTATCTATTACTTAGTGCTCGCTGATCAACCTTCTACATCACAGGCTCAGCAGAGTTTGGACTCTCTCCCCTCTTCTGTACAGTGAGGCTGATGTGAAAAGCTTGTTCTTGAAGCATTTCAGAAACCTCACTCATTACAGCAAGATCCACACATACTTCAGTTGACATATAGAGGTTTGTACGAAAAGAAAGGGAATACAATATTTATTCTCACACCATCCATAATCTCACCATCAGCATATGCTGCTCCAATTAGTTGTGTGCTGCCTTGCCCTCCCGTGGAGGCTGCCACATATCGACAGTTTCAGAAAATCCTAATGATTTTGAGGTAAAGATTGAGAAAAGCTCTTACTGTTTGATGAGACAGATGCTTCAAAAAAATATGCTAGGAAGAGAAACAAATAACAGGAATATTTATCACCACAATCCTGGCTGTCCCTTTCTAATAATTCCAAGTATCATTAACACTCAGTTTAATGGAATCTGATGCACAGAGAAAGACGGTGTCACATCCAATAGCTCAGCTCAGAAGTTTGAGAGCCAAGATTCCAGGTAATTTCAGTAGTATCCAGAGTAAATCATGCTTAATCATCTCTTTAGTGTCTGTGTGCATTCACTCTTACCAACATATTAAAAATGTTCAGTGAAACTGAACTGGAAACTCAGCCGATAAAATACAGTGAAAACAGACACATGGAAAGATGTTTTCTTTTCATAAAAAGACAAATGGAAAATTAGGAAAATTAGCCTTAAAGCCTTGCAGTCTCCGTCACAAACACTCTGTTGTAGAATACATAAAATATATTTTAAAATGAGAATTGCTAGGTAGCAGTAAAACTTTATAGAAAGAGGATCAAGTTAAACTTGTCCAGAGTACTATAGCCCAGTGGATTCTGCTCTATGACATTTTATAGAATATGGCACAAATGTGGATAGAATGAATAAGAGAATTAAAGAACATACCTCTAGAGATCACATGAAAGAAATTAAGTTTCAGAGTAATATATATGATAGAGATTAATTGTAAGAAACATGATCACTGTATGTTGACACAGGCATATTTCAGGTTATGCTGACAGTATTGCATAGATTGGCACGAATTGTAATGGGAAAAGTGTAGAATGAAACACATAAAGCTACTAATATGAGGTTCTTTGAAGTAGCATTAGAATTGAACAGGCACCATATGTTGAAATTTTCTGTAAATGTTCTGTTTTGATTGGTTGTACATATACCAAGACTTTTTTTTTTTTTTTTTTTTTTTACAACCAAAGAAAATAAGAGATTGTAGAAAATAAAGAAGAGGGATAGTGAAAGTCAGGAAGGAAGGATGTCTTTAGTTGTTTCTTTATTCTTTAGCAATGTCATTTATATCTGAAATGTATGCATGTATATATATATATATATATATATGTATATACACATAGTATATAATATAGACACTTAATTTGATCATATCCCTTCACTGTTTTCTTATTTCCCTACTCTCACCAAACCCCGCTTTCCACAATAAGTCCTCTTACTTTTAAGAGGTTTTGTTTTGTTTTGTTTTTGGTGTGTGTGTGTGTGTGGGACCTGCTGCATTTAGTTAGGGTTGCTTGTATGAGCATGAGTAGGAAGTTATTATTTGAGCAAGGGCAAATACCTAATGGCCACCCCATTGAGGAATATAACGTCTCCTACCTCAGGGTACTGGTTAGTATTTGTCAAACTGACACAAACTAGAGTCACCTAGGAAGAGGGAATGTCACTAGAAGATTATCTCCATTAGACTGGCTTGTGGGCATATCTGTGGGGGTATTTTCTCCATTAACAGTTGGGCATACCTCACCATGGTCAGTGCCAGCCCTGGCCAGGTAGTCCTGGGCTGTACAACAGAAGTATGAACGAGGTGTAGAGAGGGACCCAGTAAACATCACTTCCTTTTATGTTTCTGCTTCAGTATTTGCTTCCACATCTCTACCTGGAGCTCCTGCCTGTCTTCTTACAGTGATGGACTTTAACCTGAAACATAATAAATCCTTTCTTCCCCACATTTCTTTTGGTCATGGTGTTTTATTACAGCAACAAGAACCAAACTAGAACACTCAGCAACTATTAACTCTCAATAGCTCCTCATAGAGGGGTGGAGCCTCATGAACCGTTTCCTGATCTATAATTGGATGCTAGAGGGCCCAGTCACGTACATGTTTTGTGGGTGTAACCTCTGCTGCCATGAGTTCTTGGATACAGTATCTTTGTCACATCCAGAAGACAATGTTTCAGGATACCTTCTCTGGTCCAGTTCTTATATTCTTTCTGCTCCCTCTTCTATGATGCGCTCTGAGCCTTTGAAGAGGTGACATAGATACTTTGTTTTGAGGTAAGCTCAGCAGAGTTACTTATTATTGTTATCCCTTGGATCTGTTAGGATTTTCTGCCTTCACTGCTGCGCATTGGAAATGAGCGCTTCTCAGTGTAACTCTGAAAGCAGCACAAACTTATGGATAGATATAAACACAAATACGTAAAGGGGAGTCTGGAAATATTTTCATTTGTCAAAACATCCCAGTGGAAGATGCCTTGCTAAGGGCTGGTGGCCTCCTTAACTGCATTATTAGTTACCTTGACCAAAAGCAACCTACAGAGAGAAGGGTTCATTTGGGCTCATGGTTTCAGAGGAATAGGAGTCCATCATGGAAGCATGACTGTAGGTTTGATGGCTTGAGCAAGGAAGACTAGAGTATGGAGCAGTAAGAGTGACCTGGAACGCCATGAACTTTTTAACTAGTAAAGCCTGCCTCCAGTGACATACTTCCTCCAGCAAGGTATGTGGTTGTCATTTATCTGCACACGGCTGGTCCTCCATGTAAGCACCACACAGCAGTGCCCTCCGATGCCTGCCTTTCCTATTAACATTTTAGTTACTCGTGTGTTCGTGTCTGTGTCTGACAGCAGTTTTCTACTTTCCTGGTGAAAACACTTTCATTCTGCTTTTCTTTTTCTGTTCCCCACTTAGAGCTTTTGCTTTCACTCCAAGCTGCATCTCTTCATGGAGCTGTTGTCCTGTACATCCCTCTGGTGTCTGTGCCCTGATGCTTCCATTCTACCTAGGTGATTACAGCCCCTATAGAAGACTGACTCCTTCAGGTCACAATCCCGTCTGTCCAGGAACATGGGACAAATACTGGGGCTCAGGGTCTTACTGGTATACAACAAAACCAAATCCACAATCTGGAAATGTGGTGATTATAAGCAGAATCTGTGTCACATGATCTCCCTAGCTTGAATACCTAAATAGGAAGTGCATTTTCCCTTTGTATACTCTTTCCCCACATTTTCATCTTCCAGAAATATTTATCTTGGTTTCTGAGGTCATGACAACATTTAAAAAATTTTCTTTCTAATTCCTTCCAAAGCCCTATTTGATTTTCATCCAAAGAGAATTGCTAGTGGAGTTTTAGTGCTTTCTACTCTCAACCTCCTATCTAAAGTTTGCACACCCTCACCATATGCTGAGCTAGCAATATTTTTGGAAATGTAATTTTAGGGTGTAGGTAACAAAGGCAAATGCATTCTTTTTTTTAAAAAAAAAAAGTTTAGTGGTTTTGCTAGTGGCGAAAGACATTGCTATCAATTAGAAATGACTGGAATCTTAGGCCTGGGAAACTGTCTCCAGATAAGAGTTAGAAGATACCAATTTCTCTCACTATCTACACTGCCTCAGGTGGTCCCTCCCGCATGTGAGATTAGTTGAAAAATTCATGCGTGTCTGACTTCATAAACATTTATAGCCCTTATCCATTTCATCAGGAAACAGAAGGTTAAAATGTGTACTTACATCCTTGTAGCTTCTCTAAGGAAGCTGACTTTTCTTATGTTGGGGGGGAGCCTTCCCAGGGCAGAAGTGATACCTGACCCCACAGGTACCGAGGAGAGGAGAGGTCAGTTTAAAGACAGCGATTGCAGAATAGCTCGGTACTCATCCATCTCCATGCTGTTACGGGTTTCTCACGTTTTCACTTTAGTTGTTACTGCTGGAAGCAGGGTGGTCCCATCCCATGTCCTCTGCCGCAGGAGTGCACAGTCTTAACTGCTGAGGTACCTCTCTAGCCCTAAGATCTATTTTTGTGTGCTGTAATGTGATCCAGTCCCCCCCCCCCCACCAAAGACAGTGCTGCAGCCTAGACACCCCTTGTTCTCCCTGAGAAGTAGGCCAGTTCCCAAGCCTGACAAACTACCCTCTGAAGAACTTACAACAACAGTCAGAACTAATTACCGCACAGAAATTCAACAACATAGCAATGACTACAACTAAGCTGGCAAAAATCTAACAGCACAGCAGCCGTTCCCATAATCCCTTTTATTAAGTAAATCTGGCCTTCTCTGCATTTCTTGGGAGGCGGTTTGATTGTTTCTTTTTAGGCATATTTTCACTGAAGCAACCTCAGTTGTAGATTTATTTTTTGCATGCACTTACTGTTCTACTGATGTCCAGTAAAACCTCAGGCCCCTAAGTGCTGACTGTGCATGGGAAAATTATAACCAGAATACATTCTGAGAGCAAAGATAAACACTATCTGTCCTTTGCTTTCTGTTCTTTAAGTATTTTCTATTTTCATTTCCCATTATTTCTTCTTCTTTTTTTTTCTTTTAAAATTCAAGGGTAATGTAGAACAAGGTCCAGGCTCTGTGTCCGTGACTGTGTTGGATTAAGCCTGACCTCTTCCAAATTGCCGTCCTGGTCTTTTGGAAACAATGACCAATAAGCAACACCTGGGCCCACACTTGTCTGATTCCATCACATCGTGCTTTTAGGCTGCCTTGCAAAGCTCTTTTCCATTATGATAAAGTAGTGTCTGTTCAGAAGACTCAGGGATGGCCTGACTTTCTGGCTGTTCTGCCTCGGTCAATATGTCAATAATCAGTGGGGGTGCTCGCTCGTCTCTCTTCACCCCTGGCCCCTGCACTACTCTGCAGTTGAGGTCCTGATCATGCCAGGCAGAGCCTCCACATGCTCCTCTTGTTAAACTGGTGGTCGTGCTTTCAAATAATGAGAGCAGTCAGGGCAGAGTGCTTGGCGCAAAGCACAGGTTTCTTCAGTGATCAGCAATTCTTGGGCTTGGCCTCTGGTATTTTATAAAGTTCTGCTTGCAGACTTTAAGAGCAGCCTGCCTGCCCTGAGCACTGAGTGCTTTAGTTGAGGGATGTGTTTTGTTTTTGTCGTAGTTTACTTAGGTGTAGTTTTAAGATTGCTCCTGACAGGGTCTGTAGGCCAAAGCCTAACATGTCTGCATTCTCTGATTAAAGGCTATTCCATCACAGATGATTCATGCTCGTGAAAGGGACTTGGTGATGTTATGTTTGCTCTCCATATAAAGAATAGGAAACTTTCTCTGGTAGTGACCAGTGTACTGGACATAGTCTTAAACAAAAATAATATTACTATCAACAAACTGAATAAAAGAGCTGGTGACCTTTCGTTGTATGGGGAATCACAAACATGGATTTTGTTAGTTTAAGAGAACTATTACTCAGAGATGAAGTTCCATCCATAGGCATTAGAGGGATTGGTAAATGTATCCATTACATAAGGGCTGTTAAACATTATTAAGGCAGTTAATGTAGTAATTGCAAGTAAATGGTGACCATTGTTGTTATTGTTGTTCTCTTGGACATTCAAGGATCTGAGGGCTTGGGATAGAGCTCAGTTGGTAGAGTTCTTGCTTCTATGTACAAAGCGCTGCGTCTGATCATTTTTACACCTTTTCAGCAAGGTATAAAGCTAGAAAAGTGATGCATGTCTCTAACCTCAGTATTTGAGTGGTAGAGGCAGAACAATCAGATATTCAAGGGACTTGTTTCACTCTGTTGCTATGATAAAACACTGTGACTGACATAAACTTGGAGAGGAAAGGGTTTATTTCAACTTACATTTCTGGGTCACACATTCCATCCCTGAGGGAAAGGAAACCACAGAGGGAAGCTAATTAGTAACTCAGAGCTGAAACTATGGAGGAGCACTACTTGCTGGCTCATGCTCTGACTCACTCTGGCTAACTCACAGGCTTCTGCACATCTTGCTAAGGAGATGGCCCCACTTAAAGTGGACTGAGTCCACCTACATCAACAAAGACAATCCCTCACTGACACGTCCATAGACAGATTCAATTGCCACTATAAACACTATTCAATAGATGCTGTTGTTTAGTGTGTTAAGCTCTGTATCAAGTTAACAGTTAATGCTAACTAGATTAACATCCTTAGTTACACAGAAAATTGGAAGCCAATTTTGAAAGTATATATGAGACTCCATCTCAATAGCAACAGCTACAATAGCAACAAAATCAGTATTTAGAGGAATGAAGGTGCATTCATTGCTTCTCTACTAATGACTTTTAGACAGGAAAAAGGACAAGTATAAGAGTTTCTGTGTCTTTAATTGAAGCAAAGCAATTGTGATGGTTTTAAAAATCATGCTGTAAATTTTATGATGCTCCTTCTACCAAGAAAGGTGGCTGCATTTCATTTCTCCACCTGAACACGGACACAACTGAAGATATTTGCTTATCCTGAATGAAATGGAGCTGTAGTGTCCCTGAATAGGTCTGAAAAGCCAGCATTCCAGACAGGGTCCAGGTTTTTGAATGCTTCACTGGGATCCTGCCACATGAAGAAGATTGGTGACATCTCGTGATATTCCAGCTGAGACCTACTATCAAGGGCCAGACTTGTGAATAAGAATGCTTTGGTGGTAACTCCAGTCCCTGCCAGCATGTGATTATAGTCTCATTAGAAAACTTGATTTTGACTCATCCATCTAAGAGATGGAATAATATCAAGTGATTTCTGTTGTTATATCTTTAAATGTAATTATTTCATGCACTAATAGGATGAGAACTCACAGTCAAAACACTTGAACCAAGTTGCCTTAATTTTGACCAATACTTTATCTCATTAAATTAATTTATTGACTAACATTTGTCTTAAGTAAGAATTCACAGTTCACTTAGCTTGAAAGGATATTGGGGATTGTTTAAATCCATTTGTCATGCACTGAAATCAGCTATATATCAGAAAGTGTATTATTTAGAGCCAGTGTAAACATATGGTATTTATCCTATCCTCACTATCTAAAGGTTGCATTGTAGATGGCAACAAGAGTCCACACAAGGCACAGCCGCTCCTGCATGTAATCGACCATCACCACATGATTACCCTTTATCAAGTTCACATAATCAAATAATTCGAACTTCTGCCTGATATTGGAAGGCCTGAATTATGCCTGAGGAATGAATTTATTTTCTGGAATCTAGTTCCTTTTGTGCTTTGTCAACGGAATTGAAATGTTCAGTTAAATGCGCACAGGAGTGCACACGCCTATGGTTATTCATTTGTATACTTTTACTGTTAGAGTTTGAAAGATTTCCCCCACTCTTTCTCTTGAAAGCTGTTGGGAGAAATGGATTAGAAAATTGAAAAATATAAGAGAGGAAAACCAAGGTGTGTGAAAAACAGGGTGTTTGCTGAGAAGTCGTTCCTCTGTGGTTAGGGACGAAAACGCACACTGCCATTGTCTGCTGCGAACGAAGTAGACTTGGAAAATCTGGGGGAGAGATTGCAGGAAAGTGGTGAGGGGTTTCTAAGTGGTTTTGCTTTTTGCCCACTCTGCGTATTTCTGCCAGAGGGACAGAAAGTTAATCTCCACTTACTCAGGTCTTTTTGATGTACTGCTGCCAGCACATTCTGGTTGCTGGTTCCTGAAGGCGGACAGGAGGCGGAGGCTGCCGCTCTTCAGAAGGACAGGTGACACTCCTGAGAATTTGCTACACTAAGCAGGGAGCTTCCCGCATGCTGAGTGTGCGGCAGTTTCCTCGGCACCCTAAAGCCTCTCTCACGGTGACACGTCTTTACATTTCTACACTTCTCGATTTAGCTTTGTTGAGCATTTCGGGTCTTTAAAGTCTTTGCTCTGACTTTGGTTAGGATGTGACATTGCTTCAATCGTCAAGAACAAAAGGCTGGTTGCCCTAGAAAGGGTGATGCGGTCTCACTGGGATGCTTAAGATGTTAGCCAAGGCAGTCACCACCCATACAGGGCATCTTCGTACTTCTGCCTCGTTTTCCTTATTGTTAATGAGCATGGTCCTACTAAAATGATTGTGGGATGAGACTAAAGCTAGCTGCTTTCTTGTGATCTGCGGTTTAGAACTGAATAATATAAAAAACAAAACAAAATAAAACAAAACAAAATATTTTGGTGTTAGATATTTCTGTCCAGTCCCAGGGGCATCGTAATGAGACCGTGTGTGTTAAGTTTCTAGAGTAGCAGAACATGCTACTCTATGTAATATAATGTAATGTAATATAATATAATCCAGCAGCCGTCAATCCAGCATCCTTTGCTGTTTTCACTGGTTTAGCTGTTTTTTTTTTTTTTTTAATTTTTGCTAACATATTAGGCAAAAGCTGTAGTCAGGCACATCCAACCAGCACTCCAGCTGCAAACTCCTAAGAAAACTCAGTGGGTCACATGCACGTGAAGACAAGAGCGCAGGAGAGGGACTTGCTGAGATAAAGGGTTTCTGCAGGAGAGTGAAGGGGTGAGAGAAGGGAATTCGCTACACAAATGGTTGAGTCTATCAAGTAATAAAATCTGAATGGAATACACTATAAATGAATGAATGAAGGGAATGCAATATTTTGTTTTTGTTATTTATATATATAAAATTTCAAGCCTAAGAAAATTTAATTTAATTTCAAAATTGTATATGCCTACTTTTTTCAAGTGTTAAGAAGTTCTGTCTTGATAGGTCTCTGTGTGCACTCCTTCCCTCACAACAACACATGGCTTCCTAGAGAAAGCAACACCCTCGCCCATTCCATGTAAATGAGTTCCAGATAAACTTCAAACAAACACTGACAGGACTGTATTAGAAGACACTTTTCTCTTCACATCAGAAGATAAAAGCACGTTGCTATAGTTATGCTAAATTATTCTCCACGTCGTTCCCTCTGCTGGGTCTACTGCAAACCTCTCTCTCTTCTTTGCATCACAGGAGAAGCCCAGTGATTGTAGAAACAATGAATTGTATGGGGTAAAGTCATAATCATTGCTAGGAAAGGTGGGGCAGTTTTCCTCTTTTTCACAATATTAAAATCCTGTAGCTCATCAAAATGCAGTCCGGTTAAGTTCAGTGTGGAAAGAGGAGGCCGGGTCTCTTGTGTTACAGAAGGGCTGGAATGTCTCTTCCCCTCTTATATCAAGGGTGTAGAAAGGACATGCTTTTAGGTAAACTTTGGGGGTCGCATGTCACAGCAGTGGCACCTGACAGGACAGTCCCTCCTCACTGAGGCTGCACTCAGAGGAGCTGAACGTTGTTCCTACTTTTCCTACGCTGCTGAAACACGCATCCTTTCCTTGGCTTGAGCACCAGGGAGGACATTGGTAGGGACCGGGAAGCAGATTTATAAAAAGCAGCTGTGCTTAGCCTCTGCTCTCAGCATGGTTTGTACCAGACACTTGTGGGGATGTGCTGAATGGCTGCAGAGGCAAGTCTCTGCTGGTCTCCTTCCCAGCGTACTGTCAGGCTCTCTTTTGCTGGAGGCCATATATTTCAAACGGAAAGGGTTAAACAAGCACAGCATGGGACTCCCTGGACTATCCTCTGGACTTCTGTCTGTATTTTTGAATTCCACTGTCTTCAGCCTCAGGATTTATTCATGGTTTTGGATTGATTCCCCTTCATCTTCAGGGCTCTGAGTCAGAGATGCTGACACAGTGTGCTGAATGGCTGACGTACTGTCTGGGTTCCCTGAGACATTGATCCCTCTGGTGTCTACTGGGTTCCACAGGGGACCGTGGCGCTTTCTGAGCGAGTCTGAGGCTGTCTCTCTCCCTCCCCCTCTCTCTCTTTCTTTTAAATGTTCAGGTTTTTCCTCTGTCACAGTAAATAATTTATTTAATACAGACAACTGTGACAAAAAAAAATTCATTGTGTCTCAACAAAGCAAAGACAAAGTCCCCACTCATCTTACTGAAAAAGATTTCTTTTTTGTTTTGACAATGTCAATTGAAAGGAATTCAGAAACTGGACATCAGAGGAAAGTTGTGAGTTCTAAAGTTTTAGAGCATCGTGGTCCTGTATAAGTGTTCTGGACTGGTAGCCATTTGAATTCCACTCAACATAAGAGCTGATACCAACTATAAGTCTTACTACCACAACAGCCTTATTTAGCATCTTGTCACCCGGATCCTTTGCAGAAAGGCTATTGTTAGTACCTTTAATGTGAAGTAATAGAAGTCAAGGCACAGTGAATCAGCTGTCCTCTGGATATGCAGCTTCCAAGTACTTGGGATCAGAACCCTACTGATCTAGCTCAGTGCTTTGTCCTTTTGCTTTCCTCTCCTTCTTGCCATCTGCTTCTCCCAATTCTGCATTCCAACTACTGTCATCCATAACTCACATGCCAGTCACAAAATAATCACCTGGCAATGCAGAGGGAGACATAAACGACTTAGGTCCAGGCCTCTTTAAAAAAGCAACAATCAGGGCTGGGGAGATGGCTCAGTGGTTAAGAGCATCGTCTACTCTTCCAAATGTCCCAGGTTCAGCTCCTAGCACCCACATGGCAGCTCACAACTGTCTGTAACCCCAATTCCAAGAGACTTGACACCTCTGCACTGATACACATAAAATAAAGAAAAATTTAAAAAAAGCAACAATCACTAGAATATTTTGCCAAAGAGTGACTGGAGTTTAAACTCTAAGTCCTACCATGTACAAATGCTGTGGCAGCCTGTCACGTAACAGTGTTCCAGGAGTCTCAGTTCTCTTCTGTGTACACAGGAGGGCTGTCCACTTGCCGGTCTGGGTATAGAAGCAGCCTTATTACACAGGAAGAAGCATCATTCTCCCCAGTGTCCTTGGCAGTATGTACGGGAGCCTTTTTGGCTCATTGCCTTCTTTCATTTTCAAGGAGTCAATACAGTGAGCTGCTACCTTGGAAGAGTTACTGTCCTCCTCTATGCATGCAAGTGACTTCCCAGGAGGGACTCAGGCACGGAAGCACTTGGATGTGCCTCATCAATCTATGAAGCAGAGTTTCTAATTTTCTTGAGTCTTTGCCTAAGAGTCCATGCTCAGCAAGAACCTGGAGGGAAAACTAAATATGCTTCAAATAACACCAGTTTTTTTTTTCTTTTTTCACAAAAAGACAAACTATTTTGAGGAAGAGAAGTGTCTCTTAAAATAAGACACAACACTACTTTGATGAAGTTTTATTCCCATGGCAAACACACAGCCTTATACATTGGGTTTGTGTGATACAGAGGAAGTAAGGACTCATCATGGAAAGGCTGATGATATTTTAAAAACTCATTCCACTTTGAACAGGTAACATCATTCATCACCCACAATCCATGCATACTAATCCATGAGTCTTGTTCTGTAGGCAAGTGAGGCTGGGGCTGTGAGGAATGGGATTTATGAGAGGCAAGCTGGTAGTGATGGAAATGAAGCTACATTGAGAGGCTGGCTTAGAGTGAGTGAGGAGGTAGGCTGGCTTCAGGTGCTAGAAATGAAGCAATTAAGCTGACATTTAATTTAATTGTTCACAGTAACTTCTGGAAATGTGATTTTCCTAAACTTTTATGTCAGTTGTCTTACTGTGCAATTATTTGCAAGTTTGTCACTGCATGCTTGTATTCAGTGGTGGGATGTTGACCGGAGGCCTGCTTCTGCTTGTACAATGAGGACTAGATTCTTTACTCCTTGTTCCCTTTAAACCTAAAAGAATCTAGACTGAGCTGTGTCAGGAAAATATCCTGAGGAGGTAAGCCTCATATATGTAAGCATTTTTCAAAACAAGAAAAGTAAAATGGGACCATTGCCAGGATAAGGAGTTGAAGGAGCAATAAGGGAAGGGGAAAAGCAGGTAAAAGCAATCTGAGAAAAAGGAGAAAAAGGGGAAAAACTAGAATTGGAAAAGGAGGAAGAAATAGAATGGAGGATAAAATAACAGTAAAGATGTCTGAAAATTTTATAAGGAATCATAATATTAATTACCTGGAAAAAAAACCTGTAATACATAGAAGTCTGTGTTAAGTAACATATAAAAGTTTCAAAAGAAAATTTCTCATCTGGGTTGACGAAGCTTTTTCTAAGATCCAGAGACCAGATTAAGAAAAGCCTCACATCAGGTATGAGAAGCCTTCTTTTGAGTTGTTTGTCAAGGACAAAACAAGTTGTCCAAGATACTCCCAAATTACTCTAGGTGATTGCCATTGCCCTTGGCTGCTCCCAAAAAGTGGAAGTTAAAGTCCCTGCTGCCTAAACCTTTATCTACTTCAGACAAAGGGGCCAGAAACCTCTGAGCTAGAACTAACATGAAAGCCTCCTCCCTGTAGATTAGCTTTCATGGTATCAGATAACACCATGCAAGCTTCCAAAGGAGGGAAACAGCTAACAGTCCTTAACTACAATGCCTTTGAACCACAAGGATGATCAACATGCATGATAACCTTAGGGGTCCAGTAGTGGCATGTGTATCTTGGTGGCAAACAAAAATCTCTAATTAAAATTAAGACTTGCTCAGAAAGAGGGCAAGCATGCCTGGTACTGGAGGCCTAACTGACTGCCTAGGGCTGGTGAAGTCATGGAACTTAGAGAACTTACAACTTAGTAGTGTCAGAAGTGAAACACAAAAAGTCTCAGTCTCATCAGTATGACAGCCTAAATATGAGCCGAAGAGGTACAGCAAGGTTGACTGGGGAAAGCCCACAGGCCTCAACCCTACAACTACAGGAAGTTAAGGATTTCTCAGAGTTGGAGGACGTCTGTTCCTGGGGAAAAGCACACCAGTTCATTTTCTAATACAAAATGGTCAGCTCTGAAAACATGCATACAGGTAATATTATATAGACTGGGCTGGTTATATTTAAGAACACATATGCATATATATATGCATGTAATGACAATAAATTAAAAAGAAGCTATGAATTTGATAGAGATCAAATAGGGGCATATGGGAAAGTTTGAAAAGAAAAAGGGGAGAAATTATGAAATTATATTATAATCTCAGAGATAAAATAAATAATAAAAACCTTTAAGCTTATTTAAAACCCTGGTAATGGTGTACTTTGTAGCTATTTTTCTCCAAATTGACATATTACCTCATGGAGGGAAGAGTGAAACTCATATAATGCTGGAAGTAAACATTTTGAAATATGCAAGTCTTAGGAAATAAATGACATCTACAAGACTTAGGAAGTACCTCAAACCTACAAAATTTGCGTTATTAATTTCCTAGGTTATAAAAGCAAGAAACACTTCAAACATTTGAGCTAAAGGGAACTCTAGGGGTGAAGATATTATGAATCATCACCCGTGCTTGGGACAAGCCTGTCTTTAAGTCAGCTATGCTTCAACAAGAAATGCCTCACCTATTCTACAAAAATCCCAGCAAACTCATTGGCTCACTAAGTAGACTTTGGTGGAAGAATTTGATTTGTCTGTCATCACTGCCCAGTCTTTGATGAACAGACATTTGCTTCCGCCAGGAAAGCTCACACACATAGTTGACACCTGGGGAGGAACAAATAGAATTAAGTATTAACTGGGGAGGAGCAGTTGAATGATTCATGTAATGTGTGATAAGACATGTAACTGAGGATAATCCATCTTTGCAGGGAGCATCCACAGGACCAATCTTGACATAGTTGTCCTTCCCCCATGTACTATGGGATGGCATGTCTTGTTATAGTGGTGTCTGCACAATCTGTTTAATGGCTGATCAAACGTGGAACTGTGTCCAAGAAGATATCCTTTAGTACGTGCCCCAGTGTGGCTACAATATGTGATGGAAAGTTTCTTTGGTGAATGGATTCCACCACATGCATATAAGGATGCCTTCAAATGACTGGTATAGTAGAGAATATATTACAATCTTGAAAGTAACATATACAGAAAGAGATAATTAGAAGGTTGTAATATCGGGTTTATTGCCTTTTGTGGATGTGATAAGACCCGAAACAGAGGCTCAGATGGTTTCCCTAGTAAGGGGAACAGGGACTGTCTCTGACATGAACTCAGTGGTTGGTTCTTTGACCACCTTCCCTAAATGGGGGAGCAGCCTTGCCAGGCCACAGAGGAGGACAATGTAGCCGGTTCTGATGAGACCTGGTAAGCTAGGGTCAGATGGAAGGGGAGGAGGACATCCCCTATCCATGGACTTGGAGAGGGGCGTAGGAGGAGATGAGGGAAGAAGGGTGGGGTTGGGAGGAGAGGAGGGAAGGGGCTACAGCTTGGATACAAAATGAATAAACTGTAATTAATATAAAAAATAAAATAAAAAATATCCAGGAAAAAAGAGAACATGCCCACACAAGGGAGGTATTAAACAGCAAAGAGACATGCAGCTGCCAGCTACTGATTTATCATCTGAGTCATCAGAAAAAAAAGAATGGGAAAATTATCTCTCCTTGTGCTAACGGCTTCATAATCTGAGGCAAAAACATGAGCAAGATTAGTCTACAATGTGCTGGATCATACAAATTATTAGGGATATTGGATGATTGTTAAGGTTACTGTCGGAGGTTCTCATGGATATCAGGACCTGGAAAACCACAGAGGAAGAATAAGGTTTACTAAGGAACCTGAGCATGGTAGAGGTGAGGTTTGATGATCAGTGTGTTGACTTGAGTAGGACTCGAACCCCATATTGACCCAAATGTAATGTCCCTGTTGAATCAGTCTCTTTCTCATTCTGCCTGTGAACACAGTCCTACTGAGTTCAATAAGCTGACCACCAAACATCAACTCTGTCATGCTCAGTTGATTTAGATGGCCTTGTACTCATGCTGTTCTCCATCCCCTCTGGATCTTGCAATTTTTCCATCTCCTTTTTTTTTTGTGGGGTTCCACGAGCTCTGAGGGGAGGGATTTTATGATGTCTCATTTAGAGTCGTGTGTTCCAAGGTCTCACTCTCTGCTTAATATCTGGTTGTGGGTCTCTGTATTTGTTCCCATCTGCTTCAGGAAGTAGCTTCTTATGTAATGCTAAATCTTGAGTATCTTACAGATTTTCAAAAGCGTCTGAAAGAACAGTAGAGACAACAGTTAAGGAATTTAATGATGTGAATGGGAAAAGGCACTCCTGTGAGTTGTAAGGGTAAAATCTCCGAGACTTATGGGCAACCTTTGGGCAGAGTGCAGGGAATCTTAGGAAAGAAGTGGGAAACAGTTAAGATCTGGAGAGGACAGGAATTCCACAAGGAGAGCAACAAAATAAAAAAATCTGAGCACAGGGGTCTTTCCTGAGACTGATATTCCAACCAAGGACTATGCATGAAGATAACCTAAGACCTCTGCACAGATGTAGCCCATAACAGTTCAGTGTCCAAGTGGGTTCCATTGTAATAGGAACAGGGACTGTGTCTGACATGAACTGATTGGCCTGCTCTTTAATTACCTCCCCCTGAGGGGGAAGCAGCATTACCAAACCACAGAAAAAGACAAGGCAGCCACTCCTGTGAGACCTAATTGACTAGGATCAGAAGGAAGGAAAAGAAGTCCTCCCATATCAGTGGACTTGGGGAGGGGCATGCATGGAGAGGGTGGAGGAAGGGAGGGATTGGGACGGGAGGAGGGAGAGAACAACAGGGGGGGATACAAAGTGAATAAAGTGTAATTCCTCAGGAAGCTATTGCTAAGACTGACTCCCACCTGTATACCAGATGGGAACCCCACTCACTGTGAAAGCAGGTCATGGGGCAATAAAGGCTGTGAGGGACCTGAAAGCTCCCTTGCTGTTCATTAGCTTTCATTGTTCTGAAAGGCACCACACTTTCTGTTGAGGGTGGACTGTGACCAACATTTACATGTGACCATGGAATACCCACAGTGGTATATACACACTGGTATCAACATACCTCAAATTATTTACTCTAGTCCAGCAGTGGCATGGGTCTTACAGGGTCAACCAACTGCTTTCTTACTGGATTTGTGGCCTGTTCTGCATGGAAAAATTAACGTCTAATATGAAACATGGCAAGTCTGTGGCTGACAGAAGCCCAGAAGGAAAATAAGCAGACATCTAAATTAATGCTCAGAAAACATCTAGGAAGAGGGAACAGAAAAAAAGTGTAAGAGCCAGAGGAAGTCTGGGATATTGTGTAACTAGATGTTTCCTCTGAGATGAAACATTCTTTTCTAAAGAAAGAAAGCTCACAAGACCCAGGAAGTCAAACATATGTCCCAGGAAACTCCTGAAACTTTACAATGCCCATTGCAAGGTTATAAAATCAATAATCAGATGTAGGGGCAAAAAGATTCCTTCAGGTACAGTTGTGGGAGCTCTAGGGATGCACATTTTTGAGTTGTCACCCATGCTGGGGTGTGGACTTTTGCTGATGAAGCTGTTTTTGAATTACCCATGACCCTATAATTAATTACTCACCCATATCACTAAAATAGCCTCACTGAATTCACTGGTTAATTTAATTATTGTTATTATTATTATATTTTGGTCTTTATTAGTGTCTTTTCTGGGTGAATGGATGTCTGTCTACATTGTTCAAGGAAAACTCACACATGTTGTGTTTGTTAGTCTTATTAATAAAAGAAATTTAGTCTCAGAGTCAGTGTGGCAGTGTGGTTATGGGAATACTGTGTAGTTATTTAACAAGGTACAACTGTTTACTGTTTTCATCTATAGGCCTAAGTGTTTATGTCTGTGATAAGCAAAGTTTTACCTAACTTTATTTGATGTTTCTGGATTCTATGATATGAATCATGTGTAGGTATGGATATGGACTTTTGTTGTAGTTTGTCTTGATCTTGAGATCTCTGAACTACAATGTATCCAGTGCCTTCTGTCTAACAGACACTGATGAGATAGAAGATAAAGTCAGGTTAATAACCTAGCCACTGCTTTTATAAAAGAAGGCACATGACAATTACAGGTCCATCCAACCTCTGAAGTTCACAGGGTAATGTTGTTGGGGCTTTTCATTCTGGCGGAAAGAATGTTTGTTGGCTAGGACTATTTTCTTTATTCTCTGTGGCCCTTAGCTCTCCCTCTGCTCTTCCTTTGCACAAAGTTAATGGCTTGCATTTCTAGTCTCCTGCTCTTCTCCACCTGCTTCCTGATTGTAGAATGTTAGGGGGTCCAGCACCTCTTTTCACAAAATTTCTTTGCTTTGTGTAGTTCAGGATGGTACAAAACTTTATATATCTTACTCAGTAGGAATTTTATAAATTTGTCTGGGTTCACTTTGTGCCCCTAAAGTCATTCCATAATTCTTTTTAAGACAGACCTCTGTCTATTTTAGGCTGTAGGACACTGGCTTTAAGATTTTTAAGTAACTCTTTAGTCTAGTTAGGAGGCTCTAACTAGGTGTGCTGTTGAGTCTTTCTGAAGTCTTAACAAAAGGTCTTAGAGACAAACCATTGATTTGATCTCAATCCCAAGGCTACTTCTTATTTTAACATCTTTTACTGACTAAAGATATTGAAGATTTGAAACAGTTTTATTTTCCAACCCAGCACATAAAAGTAAAAAGGTAAAAGTACTGAATTAAAAAATATATATATTTCCTTGAAATTCTGCTTACAAATTTAACCTTTCTCTTTGAAGTCACTCTTTCACTTCCTTAAGAGGCAGCCAGTGGCACATGATGCTCAGCCTGGAAGTCTCCTCAGTTAGAGGAACAAATCCACCCTCTTTCTTTTACACTAAGGTCGGCAACAGTTTCACTATCTGATTTTTATCACAGGTCTATAGCGATGATCTTTCCAGATCCATAATCTTAACATTTTGAGGTACAGGACATAAAAGACCCTGACATGCAAACAGCTGAGGATGTTGAGTTGGGGAAATTATCCTGGGTTATATAGTGTGAGAAATGTAATTATGAAGGCAGTTAAAATGGAGTATGAAGAGGAGAAAGAGAGAGAAAGAGAGAAATTGGCTAATGAATTTGAAAATGGAAGAAGGGTTCCTTTTCCAAGAGGTTCTAGAAAGAATATAATTCCATTAATACTTTGATTTTAGGTTTGTTAGATAAATTTTGGATCTTCAGAACTGTAATATAAGACTTGGGTATAGGACTTCAAAATATTTGGGCTCAGAAGTACTACATGTTTTAGAGTTTTTAAAAGTTTGGAACATTTACATATACTTTATCTGTTGAAAATCACTAGTCTGAATATCCCAAATCTGAAATGCATCAAAATCCAAGCCTTTTTGAATAATGAGAAATTTTAAGCCTGTAATATCTCTGTGCTTAGTTGCTACCATGATTATTCTAGTTTGTTAGAGCAGATGACTGGAGCCCATTCCATTTAATGAGTTCAAGTAGAGAGGTACCTATTGAAGCTGACCTATTATCAAGAGGAAAAGAACTCAGAATACTAAGAGTTGAGAGTCCTGTTTTCTTTTAGTTAAAAAAAAAAGTTCTTTATCATCTGCCTTGTGTTTTAGAGTGTCTATTGTAAAAGCACTAGCACAGAGAGGGATTTGGTTCCTAAAGCTTTTGTGAGCAATTGTCTTTACTGGGATATTTTAGGTATTTCTTAGGGATTTTGATTTTTATTCTATTCTTGTTTACTATGAAAAAAAGAAAAAAGTCAAAAAGGTATGGCAAAGCACACTGGCAGAGAAGGTGCTGAGATCTATGTAAGTTAGTATGGCAAAGTTTGCATTGTGTTAATCCTGAGAGTTTAATAGGGCCATAAACCGTGCTGGTGTGAGAGAGCCATCAACGTTAAACCTGTGTCCTGTCAATTCCGGGTCTGTGTGATTATTAACAGCGGGCATTTATTGCACTCGCATCGAGAGAAACTATTCCCAAGTACAGAAGAGAAACCCTCACTTAGAATCTGACCATGGAGTTTGTAAAATATGAACCAAACCCTATAGTTGATACTGAGTGTTTAGTGAAGCTAGGCTTCAGGGACATGCTTGTAGACATGTTCTTCTTGCCAACATGAACAACCCAGGAGTCATGACTATTCTGAAAACCTCAATAGCTTGACAAATGGATGTTTGAACAACTTATAATAAGTTGCTCAAGGGTTCCTGATTTAATTCCTCATTTGAACTTATGTGCAAGTTCAAGGAGTCAATTTGTCTTGGGAATATTATAATAAAAATGTGAATTGTAATTAGAGTTTCAGACTTTTCTTAAGCTAGAAGACAATGCCTATCATTCAACAGTCGAAGATTAGTCTTTTATCAATTAGTAAATAAATACTTCTTAAATATTCCCAAGAGCAGACCTGTGTGTGGATAGAGGCTGACCTCTCCCCTTGCTGCTGGAGAAGAGGTGAACGGTTGGGCTGTTGGCTGGGGTGTGAGGCTGGCCGTTGCTGAGAGATGAGCAACAGGCAGAACCGATGGCGGCCCTGGTGCAGAGCATCTGGAGTTTGGAAGGGAGTGCTGTGAGATTGTCTTCTGGCCATGACATGGCCACTGCGCTTACACATCTACTGCGGCTGTGACTGGCTGCCCGGGACCCACCGCACCATACCGAACCCATCATCATTTTATCACGCACAGAGGAGCAGATCGTGAGGGCCCACTTCTCAATGAGAGACAATGAGCTGCTATAGGAGGGGTGTTAGCTGGGTTGCGGTATATAACCCTCTGTTCATGCTCACACAAGAAGCCATAATAAACCTTAGTGGTTCAAAAGAAAAACAACAACAACGAAACAATAAAGCAGTGTATTTTGCTAGGACCGGGTTTTAGTGGAAGATAGGTGTGGTATGAGAAACGGGAATGAGGGAATGAGAACTCAGTATATACATACATGAAATTTCCAAAGAACAATAACAAAAAAAAAAATCAAAATTGACAAAATTTCTATGGTATGAATCCTCTCACTACAACCAACTTCACTCATATGTATCTAAGAATTACCAAACACAGATATGGGCACAGATATGGTCAATTCTCATTCTCTAGTACAGCACAATGTTAGCACTTCATTCTAAATAATGAGATACCAGGATATAGTAAAAGAAATAATCTCTGTAAGGTTAGGGCAGCCATAAAAATTCTATCCATTGTGTTTCTTTGCAAAGTGATGGAAGCTGATCCAAGGATTTCTAATGTCAACACAGATATTACTGAAACTCTATGACAACAGAAGCAAAATTCTTTGACTACCCTAGAGCCAAGGCTGCCTCAGCACTTTTGAACCTTTTGAACCATAGAACTTTTTGAACCTTAAAGGTTAGTCTTACAAGAATTCCTTAAATGTCTTTTAGCAAATAAACACTTGTAGGAGAGCATGACCATGCCAGTGGTAACAAATGGAGATTTTTAAAGTGTTAAACACTGAGAATGAGCTACAGATAGAGCTCATGTGATCACCTGACTGCTGAGAGTCTCTGGCCCATGCCATTGGCATGACCTCAATGTCTGTTTTGTAAGAGCACCATCACATTTAAGGTGTCAGAAGGTGCCTTAGTCTCATTAAATATGAGACTAAAGAAGAAGTATCTCTGGGAAAGCCTAATTAATTGAGGCCAACCACAACGAGTTCTTCTCAAGACTTGTGTTTGTACATTAAACCATTTCAGAAAAACTGAAGGCAAATAATCTAAAGGTTTTTACTTATCCATTTTTTTCCTTAGAGATGAAAACTAATTTAAATCTTGTCATTTTGCACGAAAGATAATGCCACGTCTATGTTTCTGGGTGTGCTTTATTACACATATATAATAGAGCTTATATCCTTGAACATCTTGTGGATTGGGGTGGTATGCACCAAAGCCACCATTGTCAATTACAAGCACTTGTAAGTGTTAGTACAGTTGCTGGGCTTTTAAAAATGCAATTGTGGTTCCAACATTAATTTTTCAGAGACCTGCTATACAGGAGATTAAAGGATTCTTTTTCAACGATTCATTTAAGTCACTTATGAGTCAGTTGACATCCCCGAGAAGCCGCTGAAATTTTTTTTTTATTTTCTCTGTGGATGACACTTTTTAATTGGAGAGAGTTATACTCACCAACTCACCTCACTATTTCCCCAGTTCAGTCATCCAACCCAGGCAGTCTTAAGCCGACAGTGCTGAAAAGTGAGTTTAAAACCATTCACCTCAGAATGCAAGTGGGAACACTGATGGCTTAAGCTCTGTGTTCTGCTGGAGGACTCCTTTCTGACTCTCACACAGTTATGTGTTATCTTCCAGGATGGAGTGGGAGCATCTCTACTCCTCCTTGAGCTCTCCTTACCAGGGTTCCATCAGCTGGCTCTTTGTACTTCCCATGAAGCAGTTGTTCGCCAGTACTTTGTTGACAGCCAGAAGTTTAGGGCCGTCTCTGACAAGGACTCTCTTGCGTGCTTTTTGATCACTTCCCCCTGGCGGGTCTGCCTTACCAGGTTGATCCCAGTAGAAGGTGCACTCAGTCTTGACACGACTTGATGTGCTGGGATGGGTAGGAGGGAGGGGCTCTCCCCTTTTCTGAGGGGGAAAGAAGGAGGATACAGAGAAGAAGGAAGGTGAGTGGGACCGGGAGGAGAGGAGGGAGAGGGCTACAATTGGGATGTAAAGTGAACAAATAAAAAAAAAAGAAAGAAAGAAAATGAAATAATAAAAGTTAAATATAAAAAAAGAAAGTTTTTTCCCCCAATGTTATGTTTTAGAGACGTTTTTATTAAAGGCCCAGGCCATGTATGTATCTGTCTTCCCAGGCTCCTGTTTTTCCTAATCTGTGTGTTTCCCTCTGCTTATTCCACTTCTGGCTTCTTTCCTCATTGGAGCTTAGTGGCGTATTTAGTGGGTTTGCTCTCCATTCCTAAGGAATCTCCTCAGGACTATCTTGTGTAGATCAGAGAGGTCTGATCTCTTTAATCAGGATCAGAGAGCTCTCCCATGGCGGCAAGGTAGGCTGAGCTATGTCAGAGCCCCCAGGAACAAGGGTCATGCTGGCATACAGTGTCCAGACTGTCTGGATTTGATATCATCACCAATGCCCACACCAAGACCAGCTCTTCCAGTTTCCTTTGGCTTCTCCTTCTCCTCCAGTTGCCATACTCCTAGCACAGTGGATGACAGATCCTGAAGAATTCTCGAACAGCTCATCAGAATGCAGCTGCCCTCTTGGCTCTATCCTACTTAATGTCTATGTCAGCATCTCCCTTGCCTCCTCTGCATCTCAGTCATGAGCTGGGTTTTTAAGCTTCCCTTAATGGAAGCATGTCTCAAGAGGAGGATTAGCCAATTGGCTAAAGAACAAAGAATCAATTTAGTTTAAAATAGCTCTTTTAATGGTGGTATTTTGCATCCACAGTAATTTTCCAAGGCACTGTGCGCTTTGTGGAAAATCCTCAGGGAGCCTGGAGTGGGCTTGCCTGTCATCATTAGGTGAGGAGAGCTGGAGTGGACCCTCATTTTCCATCAGAGTGAGAAGCTGAGCCAGGGGAGGATATAACTTTTAAACTATCTGAAGTGCAGTGACAACTGCTTAGGGTGTTTCCTGGGTGTCTTATCTTCAATGAAAAGAAGAAAGGAAGCTATCCAAGACCAGAGGCAGAGGATAAGCTAAAGAATTTATAGCCTTGCCGATACACCCACTAATTGATTACAAGAAATGATCTAACAAGGTCCCCTGGCACTGAAATCTATCCCTAGCAACACAGGGACTCATAAGTAATGTTTAAAAGTAAAAAAAAGTCTCTCATTGCATGCTTAACCAAATAATTGCAGCATGTTTCTCATCTGAAGTAGAATACTGAATTCAGGCAATAGTGGAAATCAGGCATAATACTAAAAATTGTATTACATAATGAAGATATCGACTTGATCAGAAGAATTTGCCTGCTTATTTCACTTCCCAGAACTAAATAACAATGGGATTCTAGCTTTGCTTATTTTTAAAAGAATTATTTTTTTCTATTCTTTATTCATGTGTATGTATGTTTTTGTATGAGTACACTCCACATGTGTATAGAACCCAGAAAGTGCCTGTGCAAGACAGAGAGAGTATCAGATGCCCTAGAATTTCAGTTATAAATGGCAGACAGCCACCTGAGTGGGTACTGAGATCTGATCCATTGAGCCATCTTCCTGTAGCTGAAGTTATGGGCAGTTACGAGCTATGCTAGATTCAAACTCAGTTTGTCTGCAAGAGTAATGTATACTTTTAGTCTTTGAGTGACCACTCCAACTTTAATTAAAAAAAACTCAGTATATCTTACTCATGAATCATTTAAAATGTAATCCATATGCCAATAAGAATGGAAAATAAGTATACTATACTTATTACAATAACTAGATATATGCTTGGGTTAGCTAAACACTATGTATAAACTATTTCTTTTAATATAATTCTGAAATATTGAACTGTGATTTGTTGTTGTTGGATCCACAACCTTAGGCCACAGAATTTTCTATTTTCTCAAACTTTCTAGCTTGGAAATATAAATTTTAGGCTTTCAAAAAAAAGTTTTAGGCTTTTTAATTCTAAAGGTAACAGCCGTCCAATGAACCCTGTAACTTTCTTGATGGACAGTGAAAGAGGTCACATCAAGAGAAAGTTGTAGTAGTTTTGATACCTTAGAGAGGGGAGTGAACTTATTTTTTATAAGGTTTATTTAATGGGCCATTGTGAGGTGTGTTAAGTATATGGGCTTTGGGAAGGAAGTCTCAAAGCAACAGTGTATACTGCAAGTCTTGCAAATGATTAGCAATGACATAATCAAAAGGAATGGCAAAAAGAAAGGGCCAGAGGAGAACCAAGGCCCGAGCCTCTGCAGTGCTTGGCCTTACACTGTTGGTTGCCAGTCACAGCATTTTCCACATGAAAGGAGAGTGTGCTTCAAGAATAGGAGCAACACTCTTAGACTGAAGTAGAAGACCCCTTTAGGAGGAGAGTCATTCTCTTGTCATTTCAATATAAAGTCTTTTGTATTTGATTCAATTGGAAAATCATTCTCCGTGCCCTGTAGACCCCTGTTTTTGGGGGAGTGTATATTGGAATATTGCCTGCCCCTGCCGCCCAGGACCTGGTGATCAAGTAAGGTCTGTAATGACTCTCTGTATATGAAGTTCAGCATCTCAGCAGCGATGATTCTAATGAGGTCCTAGCCCGTTCACACATCATATTTTTCAAGCCACTAAGGGCTTTGTTGAGATGCTGCTGAGATTAGCAGCATCTAGAGTCCTAGGTAGACCTCAGACTACCTCCTCTTTGGGCTTATGTGACCTAGAAATGTCTGAGAGTTTGGCTAGGAGTTGGGAGCTAGAGGATCACAGATGTGCCTCATCAGGAAAAAAGGTCTTTATAGACAGTATACTGAACCCAAGACGACTTTGGATGTATGCATGTCTTAGTAGGGAAAGATAAACCATTAGCCTTCGTCAGATACTGAAAGTAATTCTGAATTATGATAATAATGATGACAATAATAAGACAAATTGATTGGAAGACAAGGAAGATTCAAGACTGGCCTTTCTCTTCTGATTCATTTCCTTCTTTCCATCCTCCAAAATGTCAAGGTTACTATTCTTAACTGATTCCTTTGCTTATTATGTCATTAATGCTGACATTTAAATGCTGTTACCTTGGCACTTTCCTTAAATGTTACCTCATCATTTTGTTTAACTAACTCCTCTGCATCCTTTGGAGCCCAGCAAAAGAAATATTTCATATTCACTTAAAATATTTTCTGAAGGTTCTTATGGTCTAAGTTTTTCCTACTCTAGATTAATGTAGAATTTATAGTTTGTCCTTTTCAAATTATCATTTAGTTCTACATTGCTTACCATTGTTATTTCATGAAGTTGATTTGTTAAAGTGTTTTTTGATGGATTCTTAGGCACAGAGGATATTACCATTGGTCAGTAGTTTAGAGTACATGTGTGGCTGAGTCATGTGGGTGCTCCCTGGGGCAGGCTACTGTCTTCTGTCCTCTAGCAACTTTCTTCTCTGCAGTGTGATGATGGGGGGTGGGGGGAGCCAGACCATCAGGTTTCTAGAAGGATGAATGAGGTAGGGTGTAAAAGGTGCTTTGCAGGGTCTTTGGAAAAGAGTGTCTTGACTTGAACAACTGCATCATACTCATACTTACTCTCTGGCTCTTCCTCTCAGCCAGTACCCAAGGACCTCTGTTCCCATTTCTCAACTTGGAGACATAATAAAAGTCATTTAAGTCTACACAGCCTCATCATCTCCATCTTCAGGGAAATGCTAAAATTATTTCCATAATATTGTGGTGAGGTTCACATTGAGATGATAGTCATCCATTTAATTTCGAATACTAACTTTAGAGCAACCTAAGTCCTCAGGATGTGAGGACCCTGTCCAAGATTTTCCTCCTAAAGCAGTTGGGGTATTGAAGAGTTGATCTTAGAACTCCAAGGGCAAAGCCTCTAGAGACAGAGGAAAACATGGCCTGTACTAGGGTAGAACCAGAACTCTGAAAAAGAGGGTGTGGCCTGTATTGAGCTGTATTTCTCTCTCTTTCTATTTTCTTGCTTTTGTGTTATTCACTGAGTCAGAGAGTTTAGTGCTATCCCCTGCCTTCCATGCTGTTTCCACCATGGTTGTTGAAGCTGGGAGTTCTTCTAAGCTCTCAGATTAGTCCTTAACTACTACAGAAGGGCACAAGCTGAGCTGGCTGTTCCCTAGAAGAAAAGACAGATGAAGGTTAAGGGAATCCTTTTCTGCCTGCATGTATATTTTTTTCAATTAAAAGAGAAATAGAAGAGAAATATTAGCAAGAACATAGGAAACATATATTACATCAGGGTTTCTTGGCACCATTCAAGCGTCCAGACTGAGACGAGACAGGAGAAGCCAACAGCTTTTTTTTTTTTTTCAGAATAATTTGATGGATACTAGTTACTCTTGATCACAGAACAGGAGAACATTATATAGGGCAGGGGTGAAGCAAGTGCCTGTTTTAGTAGGCCACTGATAATCTAAGACAGTAGCAAAAATGTCAGTGGTAGGTGGTGTGGCGTGGTGTATGTTTGTGTATGTGTGTGTGTGTGTGTATTTAGGTAGCAACTCCTGCAGGAAAAATCCAGTGTTACAAGCAGAGGTTCGAAGGCAAAGCAGCAGTGAACTTTCTCAGTGATGGCACAGGGCAATTGCTAGAGGCCACTGCAGCAGGGAGAGCTCAGAAGCCATCTCCTCTACTTTGCTAGGAAAAAAAAAAAAAAAATCCTTGGTTCTTGGAAAAAAAACCTTGGGCAGAGTGAATGGAATTTTATGTAAGAAGTGGGAAATAGTAAGAGCTGGAGGGGATGGGAACTCCACAAGCAGAGCAACAGAACAAGATAATTTGAACACAGGGAACTTCCCAGAGACTCCTACTCCAACCAAGGACTATTCGTGGAGATAGCCTAGCACCCCTGCACAGATGTAGCCCATGGCAGTTCAGTGTCCAAGTGGGTTACCTAGTAATGGGAAGAGGGACTGCCTCTGACATAATCTGATTGGCCTGCTCTTTGATCACCTCCCCCTGAGGGGGGAGCAGCCTTACCAGGCCACAGTAGAGGACAATGCAGCCAATTTTGATGAGAACTGATAGACTAAGATCAGAAAGGAGAGGAGAACCTCCCCTATCAGTGGACTTGGGGAGTGGCATGCATGCAGAAAGGGGAGGGAGGGTGGGATCGGGAGGGGAGGAGGGAGGGGCTTATGGGGGGATACAAAATGAATAAAGTGTAATTAATAAAAAATTAAAAAAAAAACCTTGGGCTTTAGCAATAATGGCAATGGGGGTCTAGTCAAGGTTACATACATCTTTAGAATGTAGATTTAAATTGCTTTTCTATCTAGGTATGAAATGGAGTTTAGATGTGTCCATGAACACCCTGGAGCTATCTTTGAAGCTTCTCGGAACCTACATAAACACCTTCAACAGAGAAGGTGCACTTTCTAGATACATCACCTACATACCATTACCTTGGTAGTTGCAAAACCAAGTAAAATTTGGTTCCCGTTTTCTCTCCTCACCCATTCTAATAATAATTTTGTGAAACTAAGTTCACAGTGATCATGAGGAAGGCTGCATTTTTTTTTTAAGAATAAATTTACCCTTTTGTGGACAGTTTCCCAGGATCTTCTGAAGAGACTTCATTTTTAAGCAACTTATTTTCAAATAAATGAAGGTAATAAGTCCTCGTGTCAGAATACTTGAAAAAAAAAAAAGATAGGAAAAGCCAAAAGAGAAAATGAGAATCTCCCAGAAGAAGACCCCTTTAGGAGGAGAGTCATTCTCTTGTCATTTCAATATAAAGTCTTTTGTATTTGATTCAATTGGAAAATCATTCTCCGTGCCCTGTAGACCCCTGTTTTTGGGGGAGTGTATATTGGAATATTGCCTGCCCCTGCCGCCCAGGACCTGGTGATCAAGTAAGGTCTGTAATGACTCTCTGTATATGAAGTTCAGCATCTCAGCAGCGATGATTCTAATGAGGTCCTAGCCCGTTCACACATCATATTTTTCAAGCCACTAAGGGCTTTGTTGAAGAAAAGAGGCTTTAAAAACTCCAATAACAGCCCAAATGAAAAGTGAAAGCAGCCTTTTCCTTTTTTTTTTTTTTCCTCTAATATTGGGCTTGAAATCAAGGAGTTCAGGTACTAAGACAGGATTGCACTGCAGTTAGGGTCTAATGGCAAAGGTGTAGAAACTTGCTTTTTCAATTGCATGACTTGGGGCAGGGAGAAGCCATTGCCAGAAAGATCTGATGCAGATTGGGGCAGACTATTAACCAGCTTGATGTCTCCCATGTGTGGGTTGAAATCACTGTTACCAAATTGTCTGAGACAGGTTATACAAAAGCTATCCGCTGCTTTTGACTTGCCACTGGTTCCTTCTCGTCATTTCTTATTATTGTCTTAGAATACAAACATGTCTGTACAGACGACAGCATTTATTCTTTGGGTAATGCATGCTCAGGAGGAACTTGTATTTTCAAAGGACAATTTGAAGTAGAACATTAAGAACGAACCTGGGTTAGCAGGGAGGCTGCAAATGAGCCAAGCAACTGTGTCTATGTACACAGGCAATGCTATTCTCGAATGATTCCAGGAAGGCTAGGCAGCTCCTGTGCCTCCTGGGGATGTTTTACTAACTCTGTATCTGGATATGGGCTTGGAGATGTGGGTGTTATAGGTGAGACAGGTGTGATGCATATGTCTCTATGTGCGCCCACTAGCTCCCAACCCATACCCTACATCGAGTTTGAGGAGCGAGTGAAAGGAAAATACAAAAGAAAAAAAGCTGCAAGTAGCAATGAGGAAAATGCAACATCTCAGAAGGATTAGCATGCGACTGCAATGATGGGTTTGGGGTCAGCTCTGCGTCTGAAATTAAAACTTGAAAATAAATTCCCATCAGCTAAGAAGAGCTAAGTGTCTCCTCGTGAACTGTCCACAGCTGTTCAGATGGTGATTTTCTTTTTCTGCTGCAGACATTTTAGGGCAATAAAGGAGAAAATGAAATGAACCCCACTGTTTAAAACACTCTATTTTATGCATGCTATCTTCTACAGGGCTCCATCACCTCAGGCAGGCTGCAAGCAGGAGGGAAAACAGTATTTGGAACTTTTACCTACAGTTTACTTTAGCCAGCTTACTGAATGGGGGAGGGGGTCATCATTCCCCTTGAAGTATCCAGAATAACATACCACAGGGCTCAAGCTCTTTTTGGATAGTGTTTGTTGTATGACCCAGTCTGGATGATCTGGCTTTTGGCTCTATTGATGTGTTTGTGACACTCGCACCTGAATGGACATTAGCATGCAGCTAATTTATATACTGTATAAATATATATGCCACATTTATATACTGTAATTTCATCTGCAGTGTGATGGTAATAAACACCAACTCTGCCCCTTCCGTCATGTGATGACACAGCAACAATATTGACTCAAAGTGGGGAGTGAGCCTCCAGCAGATCTGGTTTTGGTGCTGGTGTGACCTTGAACCTAATCCTTCAAACCAGGAGAAACAAATCTCTGTTATTTAAGCCACATTGTCTACAGGTGCCTGTTGTAGCAGTGTGACCAGAATAGGGCATCAAACCTGGATACTACAGAAGTAAATTCTTCTGTTTTCTTTTTAAAGGTGTTACCCTTTCCAGCTTTATTCTCCGTCATTGATTTTTGATTAAGCTGTAGTTGTGATGTAATTTTTCAAGCCCTTGGACTTCTTTGTCTCTCTCTTTCATCCTGTAGCTTTTCTGCCCTGGCTTCTTCAGAATGTGCCCCTCAATTCTGGCACATCCTGAGTTTGACCTCACATACTAAAGGGCTGGTACTTGGGAATGAACAAAATTCTAGGAGTCTCACAGAAGAATGGGGGTTTATTCACTGCCCTAAGATACTCTCATCATGTCAGATTGCCTAAACAGCTTTTAAACCTCTGATTGCTTATCTGTGGAATAGGACTAATTGCTACAGTCTGAGAGTGTTGTAAGGATCAGACACAGTAATGAATCATTTAAAAACCTGTAGAGAGAAGTTCTCTGTTCTTTTGAAATATCCTTGCCTCTGCGTGACTTGGTATGTTATTATAAGGAATATAGAATTTTTGTGAAACAGGTATCACCCAAGATTTCAGCTTTTACAGTCAAGTTTGAGTGTAGTTAAAATGGAGGTGTCATTAGCTCAAGATTCCATGTAACTTCCTTTCATGTACATTTCTTTGGGATCTCCTATTTTCTCCTAGTTTGAGCCTAGTAAAAAAGAAAGCCATGGTCTGAGGGTAATTTTTTATAGAGTATACTTCTGACAAGTCAAAATCAATAGTTTTCTTTGTTGAAGGCACCCAGGAAAGTAAAACATAAGGAATCATAAGGCTTTACTATTGCTTTTTGGGGTTGATGGTAAAACTTTATGGGATTCTCATAAAATGCATGGTTGCGTACAAAGTGAAATCGTATTTCATTATGGCTTATCATTGTGCAATGATGGATAACACTGCATTTTGTAACACTTGACATCTAGTATGTGGTCAAGGAACCAGACACTCTGTTTCTTTCTTCCTAGTGGCTTAGCATTGATAAGGCAACCAGAAGTTATAAGGGTCGGCTTGATGAAGAGGTCAATAGATTATGAGATGGCTGCTGTGACTTTTCAGAGTCCAAATGGCTTCAGAAAAATTTTGCTGATAGTCCCTGGCCTAAAATTCCCTTGACATAAGGGTGAGCAAAGGTGAAATTACTGGTATTAATGCCAATCACAATATAACAAATAACAATAGTAACTGATGGAGGTTTATGAAACATTTATAATATCTTAGAGATTGATTTTAAGCTTATGGTTTTACATGAATTATCTCAGGTTTCTATAAACTGAGGTGTGATTGAGCTGCGTCCAGTGGGTGATGAGGAATGAAGGGAAGCTAGCAGGGAAGACCCAAGACAGGTGTGAATTTGAATCTATTGCACAAGTCCAGCCTCATGCAGAGTAGAGAGATGGGGTAGTTTTTAGAAGTATTTAGACATTGACTCTTCAAGGCTGGGAATATAGATCAGGTGGTAGGTTTCTTAATTGGCATATATGCAGCCCTAGGTTTGATCCCCAACACCTCATAATCTGGGCACAGTGGTACACTGTAATCCCAGCGCCAGGGGGAGGAAAGTAGTAACATTAGAACTTCACTGTCACCCTCAGCTGTATAGTGCATTCAGGGTCAGTCTGTGTTGGGATACATGAGACCCTGTCTAAAGAAACATGAAAGGAAAAAAAGAAAAAGACAAAGAATGCGAATCTTTAGTATTTGGCTCTTGGCGAAACAGAAGAGTCTCAGGGAAAAGTAGACCCAGGAGGATTTACATACACACATGGTTTCTGTTTTCCTCTCTACAGAACTCTATACCTAGATTAACATCTGTACCATCTGTCATAGGAAGGACTGTCCTCTATCAGAGGAGAGCAGCTCTTTCTACCCTCTGCTCAGCACTTTCTCCTGACACCAAAGTGCATGGTGACTTGGGGACACTTAACAAGGAAGGGGTTGAGGAGCTACTCTAGAGGCAGATGATGGCCAAGAAGAGAAGAACATTTACAAGGGGTAACTGATGAGTCTGAAGTAGAAAATGGTTAAGAATCTGGTTTTCATGAAGGGAACTTATTTTGGTTCTTGCCTTGATCTCTTCAGTTCTTTATAAAAAGTGATACCGTTTCTCCATATTTTGTTACATTGTCAGTCACATCAATGTTTGGGAAAGTTGTTTTTCTCAGTACTAGGTGCCAGTACTATGAGGGGCTGAAGCCACTGTATCCACCTGTCACTAGAAGAATATGAAATTGCCTGGAGTTTGCACTTGTTCTTGAATATGCATTTTTTAATTTAGGCTTCCTCTCACACTGACAGAAGAAAGTAGGTCCTATCAACAGGTAAGTAGAGGCACAGACATGAAAGTTGGAGCAGCTAATGATTCTTCTTAATTTGGTTGTGGGTCACTGGAGCTTAGGGACTGAATGTATTACTCACTTTCACAACGTGCCCAATGCCTGCCTAAGAAGAGATACCTTGGGAAGGTTTGCACAGGCAGGAAATGGATTATTTTCTGAAGAAAAATAAGATAAAGGGCAGGGATAGTATAGTCTTGTTAATCAGTTGCCTGGACTTACACTTTATAGGTAATAAAACTAATTTGCTCTTTCTCAAAGTTTTCATATTTTTAAATATTTGACTGAAAGTTTTATGTGCCATAACCCCTTGCCCCTCTTTAAGTAAAATAGCATAGTTTCACAGGAATGTCTTTGTCTTAAAATCTTTTTGATGAAGGAGATACTATTCTCAGGTGTACAGAACGCTGGGCAGGAGTTGATGGAGTTGGTATGTTTCATTAGATGGCCAAATTAGACCCAGAGCTTGGGTTATTTTACTATGTGTTCTAGCCCTAAATCTGTAGGCTCTTTCTCTGTTAAAGCATCATGTTCAATAGATGTGGTGGGCACACATGGTAATATATTGCACAAATGTAGGCAAGAAGATCTTTGACAAAAAAAAAAAATGTATGGAAAGGCTCACTGTGTCTCCAGCCATATGTTAAAGTGGTTGGTGAAAATAACGTGATGCATTATTGCCTTGGGTGGTGTAAAGCTCAGCTGGAATTTTAAAGAACGTCATGCTTTATTCCAGTAGCTGCATTTTTTAATTTGGCTTTTATTTGCAAATTAACTTTAAATGATGCATTCATGTTTTATTGAGGTTGGTGTTGCTATGTCATGAAATAATAGATATTAAAAGTACTTCTAGTCATGTACTCCAGCATATTTTGGATATATGCCTAGGAGTGGCATAGCTGGATGTTGAGGAAGCACTACTCCTAATTGTCTGAGAAAGCACCAGATTGATTTCCAAAGTGGTTGTATAAGTCTACTTTCCCACCAGCAATGGAAGAGGGTTCCCCTTTCTCCACAATCTCTCCAGCAGGTGCTGTCATTTGAGTTTTTGATGTTAGCCATTCTGATGGGTGTAAGGTGAGATCTCAGGGTCATTTTGATTTGCATCTCCCTGATGGCTAAGGACTTTGGGCATTTCTTTAAGTGTTTCTCTGTCATTCTATATTCCTTTCCAGAGAATTCTCTGTTTAGATCCATATGCTATTTTTTAATTGTGTTGCTTGATTTGTTGCTTTTTAACTTTAGTTCTTTATGCATTTTTGAATATCAGCCCTCTGTCAGATATAGGGTAGGTGAAGATTCTTTCCCAGTCTGTAGGCTGTCATTTTATTCTGACAACAATGTCCTTTGCTTTACAGAAGCTTTTCAGTTTCATGAGGTCCCATTTACTAAATTGTTGCTCTTAGAGCCTGTACTGTTGGTGTTCTGTTCAGGAAGTTGTCTCCTGTGACAATGAGTTGTAGGGTCTTCCACAATTTTTCTTCTAACCAATTTAGTGTGTCTGGTTTTATATTGAGGTCTTTGATCCACTTGGACTTCAGTTTTGTGCAGGGTGATAAGTATGGATCTATTTTCATTTTTCCGCAAGTAGACATCCAGTTGGACCAGCACCATTTGTTGAAGATGCTGTCTTTTTTCCATTGAATGCTTTTGGCTTCTTTGTCAAAAATCAAGTATCCCTAGGTGTGTGGGTTTATTTCTGGGTCTTCTGTTTGGTTCAAATGATGCACCATTCTGTTTCTATGCCAATACCATGCCTTTTTTTTTTTTTATTACTATTGCTCTGTGGGACAGCTTGATTTCAGGGATGGAGATACCTCCAGACGATCTGTTGTTGTACAGGATCATTTTGGAAATTCTGGGTTTTTTGTTTTTCCATATGAAGTTGAGAATTTTTCTTTCAAGGTCTGTAAAGAATTGTGTTGGCACTCTGGAAATCTATCTGGCGCTTTCTAAGACAATTAGGAATAGTGCTTCCTCAAGACCCAGCTATACCACTGCTAGGTATATACCCAAAGTTTGCTCAAGTACACAAAAGGGATATTTGCTCAACCATGTTTATATCAGCATTATTTGTAATAGCCAGAACCTGGAAACAACCCAGATGTCCATCAATGGAGGAATGGGTACAGAAATTGTGGTATTTTTACACAATGGAATACTACTCAGCAATCAAAAAGGAGGAAATCATGAAATTTGCAGGCAAATGGTGGGATCTAGAAAAGATCATCCTGAGTGAAATATCCCAGAAGGAGAAAGACAAACACGATATATACTCACTTATATAGACCTATAAGATATGATAAACATAATGAAATCTACACACCTAAAAAAGATAAGAGAGCGGACATGGGGTAAGATTATCAATCATCGTTTAGAAAGACAGATGGGATGCGCATTGAACATATGACAGGAGTCTACTGAGCGCATTTGAAAAACTCTAACTAGCAGTGTTTTCAAAGCAAAGACTCATGACCAAACCTTTGGCAGAGTACAGGGAATCATAAGAAAGAAGGGGAGTTAAAAGTTAGTCTGATGGGGAAAGGATAGGAGCTCCACAAGGACCAAATATATCTGGGCACAGGGTCTTTTCTGAGACTGACATGCAACCAAGGACCATGTATGAATGTAACCTAGAACCTCTGCTCAGATGTAGCCTGTGGTAGCTCAGTAACCAATTGGCTTCCCATAGTGAGGGGAACAAGGACTGTTTCTAACAGGAACTCAATGACTGGCTCTTTGACCTCCCCACCCCCCAAGGGAGGAACAGTCCTGTTAGGCCACAGAGGAGAGCTTTGCAGCCAGTCCTGAAGATACCTGATAAAACAGGATCAGATGAATGGGGAGGAGGTCCCCCCTATCAGTGGACTTGGCAAGGGGCACGGTGGAGATGAAGGAGGGAGGGAGGGACTGGGAGGGAATGAGGGATCGGGACACGGTTGGGATACAGAGTTAATAAAATGTAACTGATAAGAAAAAAATAAAATTCAAAAAAAAAAAAAAAAGAATTGTGTTGGTATTATCAAAGCAGATGCTGAGACCCATAACCAAACCTTGGGCAGAGTGCAGGAAATCATATGAAAGAAGGGGGAATTAGTAAGACCTGGAAAGGATAGGAGCTCCACAAGGACCAAATATATCTGGGCACAGGGGTCTTTTCTGAGACTGATTCTCCAACCAAGGACCATGCATAGATATAACCTAGAACCCGTGCTCAGACATAGCCCATGGCAGTTCATCATCCAAGTGGGTAACCTAGTAAGGGGAACAGGGACTGTCTCTGACATGAACTCAATGGCTGGCTCTTTGACCTCCCCCTCCCTCCATCAAGGGAGGAGCAGCCTTGCTAGGCCACAGAGGAGGACATTGCAGACAGTCCTGATGAGACCTGATAAAGTAGGGTCAGATGGAAGGGAGGAAGACCTCCACTACCAGTGAACTTAGAGAGGGGCAGGGAGGAGATAAGGGAGGGACAGGGGGTGGAATTGGGAGGGAATGAGGGAGGGTGCTACAGCTGAGATAAAAAGTAAATAAACTGTAATTAATATAAAAAATAAAAATAAAAAAGTAAAAAAAAAAAAAAACACTAACCTTCATGAACAAAGCATCTAATACCAGTCTTCTCTTACAACACAGAGCTGCATATCACTTGCAGCTTATTAAAAATAAAAAGAGAGAAAATAAAAAGTGCTTCTAGCCACAGTGAGTAAATTTTCATCAGGCTAATGAGGATATAAAAAGAGAAAGGGAGCCAGAGAGATGGCTCAGCAGGTAAAGGCAAACTTAGAGACCCAGGCTTGCTTTCTGGAACTTACTGTAAGGAGAGAAGAGGTGTTCCTGAGTTGTCCTCTGACCTCCATGTACGAGCCATTGCCCTTTCACCCACGCCAACAGGCATACATCATGTATACATATGAATGTAAAAATATTCTTTAGTTTGGAGGAAATTGCTGAACACAGGCTAGAGCCCTCGTGTTAGAGAACAAGTTTTCCTCAGAACCAGGCATCCTGTGGTGATGAAAGTGGTGGTTAGTCTTCTGAAGTTGATAGCGCCATCAAGCGCTGTGTACCATCACCACATTTGCTCTATTAGATAGTCTTAAGAATGGAAAACAACAGAAAAAAAAAAACATCTTCAACACATTTAACACACTTCTGATTCAAAAACAAACCCAGGTTTAGTATTCATTTTAAGGTGATATTCCACTTTGAAATTCAGAAACAACTTAAAAAGAAATCTTACACTGCCAGAAGTGAAAAATTAAGCTGAGTAAAACACTTTGACTTGTGTCAATTTTGATTCATCCCATACCATATGTTATTTTGAAATCACTCTCACTAATTTATAAGTAAATGCAAATATAACATTGGCTGTATTTTTTTAAAGACAAAAATCAGTAGGACAAGTTTCATTAAACAACGAAAAAGGCAAAGAAAAAAATAAGGAAAAAAGAATTTCTCTAGCTGTTCTTGGCTGCCAAGGGTGTACACTTGGTAAGTACAGGTTTAGATACTGACAGCTAGTTGTGCAATTGTCCTGTCAGTTGTGACCTAAATGTGGGAAGGGATATTTAGAGGCTGCAGTTTCCTACTCACGACCTATAACCTGCCCTCCATATTTAAATGCATGGACATGACTCCTTCACTTTTATTCTAGGACTCTGTTCTTGTTCCTAATGTATAAGAATAAGTAGTTGAATTTTTATGTGTTGTCAACGCCATCTCTCTGAGGAAAGGTTCCTAAACTAAATAATTTGGAGCCGAGAGTTTGATTTACCTATTTGTTCTTGATTTGAATTTTGCTTTATTTTTGTTTTAAAAAATTTGTCAAAGAATCAGGGTTTTTTGACAGCATTCACAGGTATTCCCAATATTCACCAAAAGCTCTTAACGATTGTGTATATATGTATGTGTGTATGTGTATGTTTTGTACATGTATGTATACATGTAGATACACAGTACCTAGGATTGCTAGCTTACTTTGGAGATCTGGCTGAAGCTAAGTGAGCTGGAATTTGGAGTGACTGATTTACTAATCAAGGAAATAGCACACAGTAGTCATATCAACAAGATCTCTTGTAACATTGAGGACCAGCTAGCATTGTAGACCCAGTGCCAAAAGAATAAAATCTCACTGAGATCCTGGTGATTTTGCAGGGCTGCTCCACTACCCTGAAGAGGGTGGCTTGGAGGGCTTTGTCCTATAATATAAAATATCGCTCAGCAAGCTGCACTCCTCAATAATTTTTATAGCAAAGCACACCACTTTTCCAGCAAGGTCAGAAATGTCAATAAAAAGGTCCGAATGGACTTGCCTGCTTTTCTCAATTTCAAAACCAGTCTGATCTCTTCAGTGCATTGGTGCGGAGGCCTGAAAAGCAGGTCTATTTCCAAAGGGGCTCTTGAGGCTTTTAGACTTTTAACCAGGATGTCTTTCCAGGTAGCGTGGTGGTCCTCAGGGAATAATGTCATGCTTTGACTTTGGGCCAGAGTATATGGACACACAGATGAATTGAGCTGTGTTGTTGCTTCTGCATCTAGCATTGGTTTGTGATTTGCAGTAGAAAAGGATGAGGTTAAAAAATACTACCTGCATGTATCATAAAAGGTTTGTCTTAGTTTTCTATTGTTGTATAGAAAATTATCACTAATGCAGCAGCTGGATCCCTCACACTCTTTGGGTCAGAAGTTGGGGTAAGCCTGGTGGCTTCTTTGCTTGGAATCTCATAAGTCCCACAACAAAGTACTGGATTTAATATGCGGAGAAGATCCCACTTCTAAACTTGTTCGGGTGGTTCCCAGAATCTGGTTCCTTGAGGCATGCTAGTAAGTTCTGTGTTGGATATTGAGCAGGGCTAACCCTCACTGCCTTCAGGCTGCTTCTGGGTCCCTTTCATGTACCATTCCCATCTTCAAACAAATCAACTGTATGCTGAACTCTGGAATCTCTTTGACTATGGCTTCTGGACCCAACCAGAAACCCCTTTTTGCCTTTAAGGGGTATGCATGAGGCTAGGGAAACGGCTCAGCTGGTGAAGTGTTGTGCTATGGCCTGAGTTTAGATTTCCACTAACTATCTATGTAATGCATCATAGTGCCTATGCGCTCTCCCAGTGCTGGCAGGTGGAGACGAGCTGTCTAGCTGAAGTGTCCAGCCTCAGATTCAGTGAGAGACCAGTTGTGGGTCTTTGGATTATTACAGAGAGAAGAAAATAGGGGCATTCATACCACATTCTCTCTTTCCAAAGCTTTGAGGTCACCACAGAAGAGTAGGGAGAATGGCTGAAAGAATGAGAAGTACTAGACATCGACAAGGAAATATTATTTGCTGGGCAGGGCAATTGTTCACGGGAACTCATAGCTGCCATGATGCACCTGCAAGAACCACACAAGCCACCCCAAGTCCCAGCATGGTTAGGGAGGGCTTATAACATCCCCCCATGAGCTGAAGACACATTGGACACTGATGGCTGCTCGTGGAGGAGGAGTCATTTGTTTGCATTTTTTGTTTGTTTTCCAGGAATTTGGGCCCCGAAAGGCTATCCATGCTTTTGTAGATGGTCGTGTGCCCACGTACATACAGAAAGCTCTAACTACACTCAGTAGGTAAAAATTGTTGTGGTAAGAGGAACAATTGGAGGAAAGTGAATGATGTAGTGGATTTGATCCAAACACGTTGTAAGCATTCATTAAATTCTCAATACAATTTTAAAAATAGTTTTTGAGGCAAGTGAAAATAAAGAAAAAAGGTAGAAAAACTGATTGAGGAAGACATCCTGACATCAATGCCTGGCATCCTTGTGTGTTCACATAGTAGTGCACTAGAGAGACAGAGAGAGAGACAGAGAGACAGAGGCAGAGAGACAGAGGCAGAGAAATAGCACAAATGTGATCCCACTAGCCCATCTAGAATATTACTGAAATTTGTTGGTGTAGGATGTTAATTACTATCTGGAATATTCATTCATAGAATCTGTGAAATCCATGTTTGACTGAATAACTATTGGTCAGAAACTTTCAAAGGTCATGATGTAATCTGCCCACTGAGGAACCAAGTGGTGCCTTCAGCTTGCATCTGCTGCTGAAACCTTTGGATGATGTGTAATGATATAAGCTCATTACCTAATTAAGTCAATCTTCACATGATAAATTTGTTACCAGCCTTCGCTAACTCTAAGGCCAGTGCTCCTCCACTTTAACAAAGACAAGCATGTTAAGAACAGAGGTCTTGCTGTGCTAGGAACCAACACCTTTTATTTCCTACTTCAGTTAACCTTCACAATGAACCTGCAGGTCATTAGTTCCATTTCCTAGCTGAAGAAGCCATAGATGATCCAGCCATTCACCAACATGCTTCTCAATAGTATAATTAAATCACTTGACCTTTTATATCAGTGTAACACATTAAAATTCAAAGAGAAGAAAATTTGACCGATATCAATTCTCAAAGCTCTGGGCTTCCTGGCTTGAGTACTTCTCTTTTTGTCTTGTTTTTTTCTCACCTGCATAACAAGAATTGAAATTCATTAAGACTTTCAAGGGGTTAAAGCAAAAAAAAAAATGTGCTAGATCAAGTTAAATAGTCAGGAGGGATTTTCTTCAAGACTCTGGAAATATGGACGACAGGCCAAGCCACAGTTTGAACTTAATTATATAGAAATAAAGGCTGAAGATGTTCAGAGAATAGGAAGAAGGGATGGAAGGCCATCAGTGTTTTATGACTGACCTCACACATTAGGAAAAACAAACCTTATGTTTTCATGCCAGATGTAGTTTTATAAATTGGGTCATGTTAGTTACTGAAGCTAGACTCCTAGTACCCACAAAACCCCAATAGGTATGGATTCTGTGTTCCTTCATGCTTGCAGTTCCAGAATATGTCTCTTAAATTCTTGAGAATGGTACTTCAGTACTGTAAAATGGATGCAAATTTTTAAAAACAATTTGTGTTAAAGGGGCAAAAATTATCATGATAATTTTTAATGTTCCAAGAGAAGGGTGGTCAGAGCTTAGAGTCAGAAACTGGTCTGAAGTTAAAAAAGAAATGGAGAGAAATGTTGTCAAGTTCACCTTGGCCTATTTTAAGGATTATCCAGTGGGCTTTGATGACTTATGAAAAGTACCATTCAATACTTTCTTCCTCCCGGAAATCCTTTGAGTTCTTCCTGTCTGGGCCTAGTACAGGCAGTGTTTCCCTATCATATGTCAATGACGCAGAGCTGCAGACAGCGCAAGTGTCTGTCCTAGGATTAATTTCTGTGGCTATGCTAAAGATATCTCAGCAAAACACAACTTCACGGAAAAGGGGTTTATTGGAGGTCACAAATCCAGTTGTAGTCACTCCCGGTGGGAAAGTTGCAGTGACAGAGCTTGATCCACAGGCAAAGGCAGAAAGACTTAGGAGCATGCTTGTTGGCTTACTGCTTGCTTGACTTCTTGTGCTCAGCTCTGCTTCTTCACTTCTATGCAGATCTGCACTCCCTCCATGGCGAATGGTTATCCTCATAGTGGGCTGTGACTTCCCCTGTCGTTTAACTTCACTTAGACAATACCACACAAACCTTGCCCATAAGCTGACATAGAAAAATCCTCCATTAAGTCTCTCTTCTCAAGTGAGTCTAAGTTGTGTTAAGTTGACAACTAAAGGTAACCATCACCGAGCTCATACATGGTAAATGTTTTTATTACATGTGTGCACATGGACACACTATCTATTAAAGAACACGGAGAAGATATTTAATAACTAGTAAATTTATAGAATGTTACCTGAGATAAAAGAAAATTATAAAACACCATGAAAATTATAATCCAACTTATGGAGCACAACAAACAAAACACTGCAAGTCCTTGGAAGAAAATACGGCAAAATGACATGTGCATCCGTGGGTTGTGAACTTGTGAGGGGTTTTCTTTTCCTCTGTATGCTTTATCATATTTTGGGATTTTTCTACAGTGAAAGTATATTACCCCTGTCACTAGGATAAAAACAATATACACAAGGCAACACGAACACCACCAACAAAAAAAGCCACAAAGGCAATTTTTAGATTCTCAACCATAATCTAATGGAGGCCGATACAAGTCTTTCTGTTGTTTTATGAATAATTTCTTATCTCCATTTTCCTGTGTTCTAGGCGGCCAAATCTGAGACAGCAGTAAGGTGTTGAATTTTATTCCATTCTTCTGATCTTTCTTTGAACGAATGGCTTCCTGCCTGGCATGCAAGCAGGTTTGGGGAAAGGCTGTTTAGCAGGGTTACAAGTGTTCTTTAACGCTCTGGCCTGTTAGGAATCCTCCGGCTTGACTTAATGAGATTAATTGATTTATTCCATGATGGCTCACTTTCATGAACACACATGCCACCTCTACATGGGCACATAACTAGAAAGAGTTGCTCAGAAATGTCATGCTCTGTAGCACTGGGAAGTGAGTTTGCAGTCGCCAGAGGTATACAAGTGTGTTTGACTATGTGTCAAGAGGCCGATGGAGACATCAAGTCTCAAGTACCAGCTTGTCGTCTTCTGGAATTTGGGATCCTTGCTTATGTTAGTTCAAGGATAAGAGAACTGCTTGGCAGGATTTCTTGTAATCATTTAACAAAAAAGGAAACACACTAGCTTGTTAGGATCTGGGTTGGGGCAGCTGGGCATGCTGTCCCCAAACTCTCAGGCGAGCGAGAATCTCTCTGTTGTCTGCTTTGCTTTTACCTGTATCTCACATGATGTGCACCAGCCCTTCTATGCCACAAAATCTTTGCTCTAGTAAATGGCCAGAGATTGTTTCTGGGTGAATTGGAGGAAAAGGGAAAAAAAGAGAGGATTCAGTTCAGCCATGTGCTTGTGGACAGGGGCGAAAGGACTGGAGAGCACTATCACAATACCTTAATGAAAACTATGTCAAGACTTCCTCACAGCTGTATCTACAGGGGCAAAATTTCACACCAACATCCACCATCCGCCTCCCAGTACCCCCTTCACTCCCTCTCCCTTCTGAATTGGCTTGTTTTACCACAGTGGTTTCAGAGAACACCATCCTGCAAAGCTGCTTAGAAAAGCGTTCTGAGGTCAGCTTTCTGAACCACTATTTTAAATTTACTGTCTAGAATCCAAATAGCATATCTGAATATTTCAGCTCAATTATTCTGATTAGAAATGCGTGTGCATTTTTATGTTAATATCAAGTCATTTCTTATAGTATTTATTCAGTGAGCAGAACCACATAACTAAGGAACTAAAGACATCTTTGAAAATATAGAAACCCTTAAAGAACAAGGAAAGCAGAATAAAATTTCTCAGCTTTGTGTCATAGCGAACCCTGAGGTAATGGGTGCTGGTTCATTGTCTAACCTTTGCCAATTCCTTCCTCCTCCATTGGCTGCCTTTGCCAGGAGTAGCTAGCATTTCCTTAATAATTTATGCCGCGTTATTCATTTTCATTCACTTCATCACTTAATCAGCAGACCTGTAATTCCTATTTCCCTAATACATCTTCATTTTCGACCCCATTACCTGCACAGACTGTGAAGGCTCCCTATTCCTGGCATGGCACTCCTAGCCTCAAGGTGCTCTCCTGGGTCTCCAGCAATCTGCTCCTTGCTAATTGGTGCAGATGGGAGTGGGAGGGATCAGAGCACAGGAGGGAGGCAGCCGGCTCTGCTGGTAAGTAAGGGCCCCTGGGGACCAGGGCGCTTTGAGAAAGCAGCTTTAATTTTGTCAGGCGCAGAGAAAGAGACATTTGTGGAGATCAGCCCAGGACACTTTCCTCATCTTTCACAGGGGTATTTCTGAAGGGTACACAGGTCCTGCTGATTCTCCTGAGAGCTATTCCTAACCAAGCAACAGTAATAAACACAGCAACAAAGCATCTTTCTTATTGAGTCAAACTTAATGCTTAGTGAGCATTTTGCATCCATCAATTCTTTCTTCCATTCAGGTAGTCATTCATTCACAGGAGGAAATCTAAGAGGTGTATAATATTATCCTTTCAGTACAGATGAAGAAAATTAGCCTCAGGGACATTTAAGAAGCTTGTTTCTTATAACACATGGGCATCTAGCCAAGAAGATGCTCAAGTCTGAACTTGTCTCTTAGGTGTGTGTCTAATTAGAGTGGATGTTTTCTGAAACAATGACACAGTTTTTAGTCAAATGAGAAGCATAATAACTATGGGCAAGTAGCTTCTCCAAACATTCCAGTTGATACGTGTCATGGTTTCTGTACAGTGGTGAGGTTTGCATGCTGACTTAACTGGGCTAGGGTATTCCCACACAGCTATGCTATTTCTGGGTGTGACGAAGGGGATCTTTTCTGAAGTGATATGTATCTGAAAAAGTGAACCAGTCAAAGCAGATAGTTCTTAGCAATGTAGCCAAGTGTTACACAATGTAGCCTCAGTGTCCACTGAGGGCCTGAATAGGCCCAAAAGGTGGAAGAGAGGGAGTTAAGCTCATTCTTTGCTCGAGCTGAGACATTTACTCTCTATTGTAGAATTTTTGTTAGACCCTTGAGCACTTCTCTACCCCAGCGGTTCCCAAATAATCAAGATAGAGACCTTTTAGATTTAGAAAAGCTTTAAAACACCATAAACAGGCAGATATCAACTCTCAAAGCTATTTTGCTATTTCCCAGTTACATGGCACATGTTACTTGCCATAATTGTCTCTGCCTGGGCTGCTTCTGTTCCATCAGGCCTGCCCTCACGGCCACATGCTCATGGTCCATACTGCTCCATAGTGATGTCCTTTTCTCCAGCTTCCTCTCCTGCCTTGTGGTCCCCATCTGACCTCGAGCCCTGTAGCCTAAGCTCCATCTACTCCTCTTCTGTCCATTTACAGGCTTCTACCTATTTTTATTAACCAACCAACTTTAAACTGGGGAGCAAGGTTTATACAACATCACCTGTTATATGTGAGAATGTGTTCCTCTGGGCTGTAACTAGATCTTGGGGGCCAGTATGTAACAACTGAGTGCATAGGTTGAATTTAGGTTTATTGTTTCAGAGGAGCAGAGTCTATGATGGCAGAGCAAAGAAGGACATGGTAATAGGAACAGCTGAGAGCTTATATCTTAATTTCCAACTAGGAGGCAGAAGGGCATGTTGGGAATGATGTGAATCTTTTAAAAGCTCAAAGCCCCCCCCCCAGTGACACACCTCTTCCAACCTGGCTGCAATCCTAACCTTTCCCAGTTTCACCAGCCAGAGCATTCAAACACATGAGCCTTTGGAGACCATTCTCACTGAAACCAACATGCTAGGATTTAGGAGTGATAGGATAAGCATATATGGAGAGTTGGAAAGTAGATCATCCGGATTTGAGCTCAAACTCACTCATTCTCTTACTGGTTCTACAAGTTTTTTTAAATTTTTTATTTAACTTTTATTAATTACACTTTATTCATTTTATATCCCCCCATAAGCCCCTTCCTCCTCCCCTCCTGGTCCCACCCTCCCCCCCTTTCTGCATGCATGCCCCTCCCCAAGTCCACTGATAGGGGAAGTCCTCCTCTCCTTCTTTCTGATCTTAGTCTATCAGTTCTCATCAGAAGTGGCTGCATTGGTCAGGGTTCTAGGTTATCTCCATGGATAGTCCTTGGCTGGAGTACGAGTCTCTGGGAAGTTCTTTGTGTTCAAATTTTCTTGTTCTGTTGCTCTCCTTGTGGAGTTGCAGACTGTCAAAGCAGATGCTGAGCCTGATGGCCAACTGACAGGCAGAGTGAATGGAATTTTATGTAAGAAGTGGGAAATAGTAAGAGCTGGAGAGGACAGGAATTCCACAAGGTTCTACAAGTTTTATTGAGAGTTGAATCATGAGAAATCACTCTTTGGAGAATTTGGATTAGAGTGAAAAACCAAGTTCTCTGTAGGAGATAAACTAGCAAGCAAGTGAGGCATTTCAGATGCTGTTATATAATATTCAAAAAGCAGGTGACCATGCTGCTTTTGATATGTGGTCAGGAGAGCTCTCTGAGGAGGTGAAAGCAGTTATACATCTTGACCACATATCATGTGTAGTGGCCAATGAGAGATGTTTCTTTACTGGTAGCAAGGACTGGGATTTTTCTCTCTACTCTAGAAGGCATACATTCCTGGAACACTTGACATTTTTCTAGTTAACATACTAAGCCTTGTCTCCCTAACAATCATTTGGGTAACATGGCCACAGTACATAGTTACACCTTCCAGTATTACCAAGGAGGTAACAGTGCCAGCCTTATAGTTTGTTATAGAAGTTTAACAACAGGATAGATTTAAGTGCTCAGCCAGGCATGTGCAGAAGGCACCTAACAAGTGGTCCCCACCATATTGTTAGATAATATGGTATTTCTTTTGTGTGTGGCTTTTCAGATTTGAGTTTAGCATTTTATATTGAGTCAAATACAATTATATACCTATGATAAATGAGTCAAAAACATACATATGTATAAGTAAATAAACAACATCAGTAACATATTCACAGCTTGGGCTATGGCAACCCAAACTTTAATCCAGAGTCTGTTGTTTTTAAGAGACCATTCAGAAACTATTTCAATACATGGTTCTGAATTTCATCCATTATCTCACTGGGTAGGAGAATGTGTCTCAGCTAATCTATAGAGACCCTTCTCAGTGTAGAATTTTTAAATTATTCAATTCATAACTAGTAAAACCTGAGTTCATTCCCTGACTTGTCATTGCTTAGAGGCCAAATCATATACTATCCTTTCACCCATGTGTGTTTGCCTGTGGTTAGACTGTACTTAAGATTTTGGATTTTGAGAAACAATATACATATATATATATATATATTTATAATTTTTATTTATTTTTATTAATTAACACTTTATTAACTTTGTATATCAGCTGTAGCCTCTCTCTCATCCCTTCCCAATCCCATCCTCCCTCCCTCATCTCTTCCCATGCTCCTCCCCAAGTCCACTGATAGGGGAGGTCCTCCTCCCCTTCCTTCTGACCCTAGCCTATCAGGTCTCATAAGGACTGGCTGCATTGTCTTCCTCTGTAGCGTGGTAAGGCTGCCCCCCCAGATATTTTTGATTAAAAGAACTAAAGGATAAACTACTGGTCTCCATAAGTAGAAGCCAGTTGTACTGCTAAACAACTTGTAACATACAAGATAGCCCTCTTATCATCTGCACAACTGTTATCTGGTTCAAAATGGCAGCAACATTGTGCAGGAGGAGCCCTGTTTTATGTGGCATGTTATTTGCAAGGGATTATACTTTCTCACATTGAGCTTGAGAGTACCAATTCTTGACATCTGTCCCAGTAGCAGGATGCTCCAAAGTGGAAGTCTGGGCTTAGTGATTAAACGTACACGTAAAAGTCCCCCAGTGTTTTAGAGGATTCACAGGCACAAGAAGGGAAACTATTACAGTGCATCAGGCTCCTGTACAGAGCAAACACATTACCTACCTATAATGAAGGATTTCTGAGTAGATAAGGGCTGAAGCCTCTACAGGGGAATGTTTTAGCTGGGGGCATGTGGATTTTAGCTGCATGAATAATATCAACATTAATGGGAATCATTATCTTGCCCTGCTTGGAAATTTATCCCTGAATAGATAGCAATATCCCACAGACAGAGACCATTGAAAATCTGTTCTACTGGCAGAGTGCATGCCAGTCTTCAGTGAGAAGCCATGCTGGCTGCCAGCTCATAAACAGCTTTGGGCTGATTGGTCTGTTCAGGGACAGGGGAATTCACATAGGGCAGTGCTATCCAATGACCACTGTGAACTCAGGATGACATTGGAGTAGGTCAGTGGTCTCTAGTGCAGTTTTCTTTCCACTTTGAGAACTTTTCTATTCATTTCATGGTTACTGCCCTGTATCTTGTCACTTGCCAAGAGCCACGACTCCTCTGACAGCCTGAGGAAAGTGAGCTAATGAATTGACTTTTTCTAATGTGTCCTGGCCTCAGGTATTACCTTCTTCTGGGCAATTTAAGATTTAAGTTATATGTAATTAGTGAATAATCTAATGAAGTGAACTTGAGGTAGACAGGCACATTTGTGTGTGTGTGTGTGTGTGTCCTCCACCTGCAGCAGTCTTTTCCTCATCTCACAACATGTAAAACAATGAATAAGTGTGTGTACCCTGGCAGAAGTGAGATTTGGAAGATGTGGGAGTCAGTGTCTGGATTTCTCTTAGCTCTGACTCCTGAGGCTCCTCTCTGGGATCATTTTGCTCCACTGAGAAAAACCTCTGTCAAGATTTCTCTCATTGTAGCATGTATAGAAAGGGAGGGTGCTTGTTTAGAAGTCAAGATAATATACAATACTCTTGTATGTTGGAAGATATGGCCAGCCTCCCTGAGGTTACAATAAACCAGTCATTGGACACTGCCTTAGAAAGTGAGGCCAGAGGGCACAGCAGTAAAACCACTGTCGCTGGCTGACCTCGACAGTGGGCATTTCAAAATCTTCTACACTAAATGAAAAAGAATATTTCAGCCATGTGACTCCTTGGCTCCGTACCAGACTCAGCAGGGTTAGCTTATTCTTTTATTTACAAAGCAAATAATTCTGGTGTACCCACTTTCCTGTCTCTTGAGGAAATGAATTAAATCCCTCTTGTTTTCAAAGAATTTATGTTCTGTGGGAAAGAGCAAACAGAAGCAAATGAATGAGTGAAATTTATAGTCACTGGGCTTCCTAAAGTAATGGAGGATTAGGATTAGCTTCTGTGTGTGTGTGTGTGTGTGTGTGTATGTTTGTGACAAGATACAGTGGTCAGTGACTCTTTTCTAAGTAAATGGCCCTTTAACTGAGGGAGAACTCAGGAACACAGGGGTTATTACTATGTAGACAGCTGGAGAAGAACATTGCGGACATAGGAGAGACTGTAGTCACCAAGGTCAAGACAAGAGCATTATGATACTTCCACCAATTCAGAGAGGCTGTGTATTTCCCGCTCTTCACTTATTTAGGCCATGAAAACAGAAACTCCTCCCAGATTCTCACCCTCAAGTTAGAACTGAAGTTCGGAAGAAGTTCCTTCATTGAACTAGGTGGAAAGTCCCAGGCAAGAGACTTGAGAGAAAGATACCCACCATGGCAGCATCAGTGTCAAAACCCAAAGAACACTCATTTTGAGGAACATGATAGTCCTAGGGTGTGGACTCAGATGATAGAAACCCAAGGTAATTATAAATATTTCATGTAATCACAAGACTTCAGGAAATTATGTTCCCAAATGAAGTTCAACATGCTATCCATTGTGAACAAATGTGCATTCCTTCTTCCTTCTCTTTTCACCTGTGTCTTTACTGTTAATCCAGCTGTCCTAATTATGTTGAGCTACTGTAACAGAACAACAGAGCCTAAATGCTTTACAAACAATAGGACCTTGTTTATTTTCAATTTTGTGAGATGGTGTGATGGCTATTCTTTGTTGTCAACTTGACTATATCTGGTCTGAGCTACATCCAGAATGGAGGGCACACCCATGAGAAATTTTCTGTTTGGTTTGAAGTGGGTGAATCCACTTCTAATCAAGACCTTTGAGGTAGGAAGACACACATGTTGATGAAGATCTTGGGGCAGAAAGACGTATAGCTTTGATCTGGCTATTAAGGAAGAAATACCTTTCATTTAGGCCACACCTTCTGCTAGAAGTCCATATAATGGCATGGAAAAAGGAAGCTTTTGGTCTTTGCCTGCTTGACTTCACTTTGCTAGCACATTCATTCCTTCACTGGCATTAGAGCCTACTTCTTTCAGGAATCCAGCATATACTGAAAATCAGCTGAGACATTCAGCCTGTGCAACTGAGCAACTATTAGATCTTTGTACTTCTTATTTACTACTTGCCAATGTTGAATTAGCTGGACTGCAGTGTGTAAGAAATTCCAATAAATCCCATGTATACATATATGTATACATATATATATACATATATATACATACATATATATATATACCTACACACATATATACATATGTACACATATACATACATACACACATGCACACACATTTTTTTCCCCGTAAGTTCTGTGACTCTAGAGAATCCTGATTAATATAGATGGGAAGTCCAAATTCAAAGCCCCAGCTAATTTGGTGCCTGGTGAGGGCAGTAGTCTTGTGTTCTCCTTTGTAGGTGGAAGAGGGAGGATGGTTGTCTGGCATCTCTTTTTTTTTAAATATAATTTTTTATATATTACAATTTATTCACTTTGTATCCCAGCTTTAGCCCCACCCTCATGCCCTTCCAATCCCACCCTTTCTCCTTCCCTCATCTCCTCCCATCCCCCTTCCCCAGTCCACTGATAGGGAAGGTCCTCCTCCCTTTCCCATCTGACCCTAGCCTATCAGGTCTCATCAGGACTGGCTTCATTGTCTTCCTCTGTGGCCCTGTCAGGCAGCTCCTCGCTCCAAGGGATACGATCAAAGGGCCAGCCACTGAGTTCATGTCAGAGACAGCCCCTGCTCCCCTTATTAGGGGGCCCATTTGGAGACTGAGCTGCCACAGGCTACCTCTGTGCAGGCAGTCCAGGTTATTACCATGAATGGTCCTTGGTTGGAGTATCAGTCTCAGAAAAGACCCCTGGGCCCAGATTTTTTGGTTTTGTTCTTCTCCTTGTGCAGCTCCAGACCCTTCCAGGCCTTTCTATCTCCCACTTCTTTCATATGATTCCCTGAACTCTGCCCAAAGTTTGGCTAAGTCTCAGCATCTGCTTTAATACCCTGCTGGGTAGTCTTTCAGAGGCCCTCTGTGGTAGGCTCCTGTCTTGTTCCTTATTTTCATTCTCTTCCGATGTCTATCCCATTTGCTTTTCTGAATGAATATTGAGCATCTTACCCAGGGTTCTTCTTCTTGCTTAGCTTCCTTAGGTGTACAGATTTTAGTATGTTTATCCTATATTATATGTCTAATATTCACTTATAAGTGAGTATATACCATGTGTGTCTTTCTGCTCCTGGGATAGCTCACTCAGGATCATGTTTTCTACTTCCCACCATTTGCCTTTAAATTTCATGATTTCCTTGTCTTTAATTGCTGAGTAGTATTCCATTGTGTAAATGTTCCACAATCCATTCCTCAATTGAGGGTCACCTGGGTTGTTTCCAGCTTCTGGCTATTACGAATAAAGCTGCTACAAACATGGTTGAACAAATGCCCTTGTTGCATACTTGAGCATCTTTTGGGTATATGCCTAGCAGTGGTATAGCTGGATCTTGAGGTAGCACTATTCCTTATTGTCTGAGAAAGCACCAGATTGATTTCCAAAGTGGTTGTACATATTTACATTCCCACCAGCAGTGGAGGAGGGTTCCCCTTTCTCCACAACCTCTCCAGCATGTATTGTCACTTGAGATTTTGATTTTAGCCATTCTGATGGGTGTAAGGTGAAATCTCAGGGTTGTTTTAATTTGCATTTCCTTGATGAGTAAGGATGTTGAGCATTTCTTTAAGTGTTTCTCTGCCATTTGATACTCCTCTATTGAGATTTCTCTGTTTCTGTTTAGCTTTGTACCCCATTTTTTAAATTGGATTACTTGGTTTGTTGCTATTTAACTTCTTGAGTTCTTTATATATTCTGGATATCAGCCCTCTGTCTGATATAGGGTTGGTGAAGATCCTTTCCCAGTCTGTAGGCTGTTGTTTGTTCTGATGATAGTGTCCTTTGTTTTACAGAAGCTTTTCAGTTTCATGAGGTCCCATTTATTGATTGTTGCTCTTAGAGCCTGTACTGTTCGTGTTCTGTTCAGGAAGTTGTCTCCTGTGCCAATGAGCTCAAGGTTCTGGCATCTCTTTTTTAAAGACACTAATCCTATAGTGGAGACTGGGTCCTCCTAATGTGACTGCCTTCTAAGGGCACCATTTCCTAATACCTGCAAGGTCCGAATAACATTTACACATGCTCACTTTGGGCAACATAAGCCTTTGATCATAGCAACATCATTAATAGAGTTTGTAAAGCACATTCAAATGGCAATAAGCAATCACTTGCCTTCCTTCTTTGGGCTGTTTTAAGGGAATGGCATCATAGAGTCCTGGAAATGGTAAGTATTTGAAAGAGTATCGAAAGAAGTTGATGCAAAACTTGAATTAAACCAGTGCATACTGTGTGCACTTCGACATGGTTTCAGAGACTCTGCCTTTCTGCCTCTCTATGCAAAGGCTCATCTGACACCTTCAGATTCTGTATACCACGGACCCTTAAGTGTGCGTGTGAGGCATGATGGCCAGCAGACAAGGGTCCCTTCAAGGGAGCTTTGTGTGTCTGCTGTTGTGTATGTCGATTTCTCACTTATTGACCGAGTCACTCCTTGAAAATAAGTGAGCCATTTACAGAGGCCTAGGCAGACTTCCAGGTCGTCGGTGCTGTTTTCATGACTGGAGAAAAACTGACTGATCTGGTGTTCTGTCCAGCCCAATTCATCTGTTTTGCATCTCCCTTTGGCTATTCATGTTGCTTAAAAATCAGGATAACTTATTATTCCAAGTTCAAGACTCTTCTTCATCACTCACTAGCTGTGTGACCTCAGGCAAGCGATTTAACCTCTCTGAACTGCAGTTCTTTTCTCAGAAGTTAGTCTGAGATTTTGTGAAACATTGTTTATAAAGTGGCCAGTAGAGTGCCTGCTTCACAATTCACACTCAGTCGATGGATGATACAGGGACTATTGAGAATAAATTTATGTTCAGTTCTACTAAATACATTGTGCTCACTTTTCTTTCTGCTACAGATACGGGATAACAGCATAAGGATGAGAGAAGCCAGAGCCTTCCGGGGTAGAAATAGTGTTTAATTAATTTGCCTGCCTGAGGTTAGTAGAGCTCTGTGCAGAGAACATTTAATGATAGACAATAGGAGTCAAACTCAAGGACAGAGTCTGAGATTGATAGAGGAACAAACCTAGAGAGTTAAATAGTTGTGTAATAGACTCCAGACCAATTCCCCAGAATCACAGGGTGCAGGTGAAGAAGCAGGTGCCAACTGGGAAAACCCACAGAAAGAGAGTCAGGGAGAAAAGAAGCTAGAAGCCTCTCATTACCCTGAAGAGATTTGGTGGAGAACCAGGGCACACTCCTGAACAAGCCACCTCAGGGCAGGAAATGTGCCTCTGTCACCGTGCTCTCCTGACCGGCTCACTGGGACAAAGGACAAGTGTGTGCTCTTTGGGACAGTACAGTTATACCATCGAAGGGCAAGTGCTCTGGCTTTGGAGTCTGCTGTTTGTAAGTGTCTCCAGCATCTGGGGACTTGCAGTCTCTGGGGATTTACAGCCCTTCCGTCTGAGAAGGGTGATGCTGGTCCTGTGGGCAGCCGCATGGTAGAAACTTTTCTCTCTCTCAGCGAGCAGGAGTCAAGGGCAGCTAGCTCACCTCTCGGGCAATCCCCAAGTCAATTTTAGACAGTACTGCAGGTATCACGCAATGCTCCTCCCACTGTCATCTTTAACACACTCGGCTGACCATAGCTATTGCTTACTTGATTTTATTCTTCTTCAGTTTTTCTGTTTGTTGTGTTTTCATGGTGTATGTGTATATGTGGGGGAGGGGCAGGAGCTCCCGCACACATGTACACTGAGTGTGAAGGCAGAAGTCGATGTTGGGGGTCTCCACCTTAGTTCTTGAGGCAGTGTCTCTTGCTGAACCTGCGGCTTACCTGTCCAGCTGACTCAGGGTGGCAGCTACAAGGTGCTCTTGCCCCCATTGCTACCACCCTGCCAGTGCTGGCATTGTAGATGTGCTCTGGAATTTATGTGGTTTCTGGGATCTGAACTCAGGTCCTCATGCTTGTGGGACAAGTACTTTGCCAAGAGAGCCCCTTCTGCTGTCCCCTTTTTTACTTTCTCTGAATTTTTTTTTTTTTTTTTTTTTAGATCAGTAGCTTCTACTTTTTAGTCTCCTTTGAATGTCGGTCACTTGATATAACATTCTTCCAGGAACCATGAGCAATAGTCCTTATTAAGCCCGACATTCAGATGAAGAAATGAGTTTTACAGAACTGAAATGGTTTGTTGGAGAAAACAGTGAGTGGATAGTAGAGCTGGGACCTGCTGAGGTCTCTGCTTCTAGTGGCTGTTGATTTATAAGAATTTTGCCCCCTGGAGACATTGAGGAGGGAGAAAGAACTATGTTTTCATTGATTTTTCCTTCTGCCAAGGAAACCAACAACATGCAGTGGTTTTCCCTCCTACTTCCGTGTGACTGAGAGGAGGCAGCTCTCTAACACACGGTGTAGTGTGAACCAGGAGCGCTGGTGAGCTGTCATGCCCAAACAGCAAACAATTATGTCCCTTCTTCCAGCATGCTGTTCATACTAGCAAGAGTGTGGATCAGAAGGTTATGAATATCAGCCAAAATTATTCCCTCATACCTGCAAGCTTGCTAATAATCCATTAGTAGTCTATTTGATTCAGTTGATCTACCAAATTAGCCTAAGCATGCGATCTACCACCATGCTTCCTCAGTCACTGATGAGAAAAAAAATTGAAAAAAAAGGATACTTCATGAGCATGCCATAAAAAGTGACTGTCACCGTTTTAAACTTAGCCAAATGCTGTCACAAAGAATGCCCATTGTTTCGACCATAACCATTTACCGTACAGAACTTCAAACTCCATCCTTAACTGGACATTTATTATGCCTTGCAATATTGGATGTCCTACCTGAAATCTCCAAATTGCTGCAAAGCCTCAGCCTATTACTAAGATGGCCTGTCACTTAAATGAGAACCTTTAGCTGATGGTGACATGAGAAAAGTGGGCCAGAAACTAGAAGCCAAGTTTTGGCTTGAGAGAATATTATATCCTTGCAAAACCTAACTCCATTCTAACTAATTATTGTGATATTCAGGTGAGGGGGAGAGAGAAAAGAGGTAAGCAGAGAGGGAGAGGGAAAGTGAAGAAGGGAGGGAAAGAGGAAGAGAGGGAGTGAAGGAAGGAAAGAAGAAGGAAGGGAGGACAGTTGGGATGGAGGGTAAATGAGAGTGAGTGAGAGAAAGAGAGACTCATCAATATTTCTAAGAGATTTTGAGCATATGAAGGCAAAGATAAGAAACTTTTAGTCTCTTGGTCAGTCACTTACTGATTGCACAATCTGTTTGCTAATGAGCCAACTGCAAGACCTCCAGGACCAAACCTTTCTATCTCCATACATTCTGACATGTTGAAAATGGGTTGTTGTTTGCTTGAAGAGCCATGTGTGAAACTGAGAATAAAACCCTTGGAACTTCTGACTTACTTCCAAGGATCATAGACTATTCATGTTGGTGATTAATTACAAGGTCTATGCATATCACAAACAAAGAAGAGGCAGAGTTCAAAACAATCCTGGGTACTCATTCCCACAACTGAGTGCTTTCCCATAAAGAAATGATTTTCTTTCAGTAGCAGATTTTTTTTTTTTCAGTAGGCTTTCTGGCTCTTATTCTCCCCAGGCAAGTGACTTCCTTAAAACCAGGAAGATCATTGTCCTAGACATTAGGGTGGAGGCATGCTACCATCACTAAATTGCCACTATTACAACTTTGGCTGTCATAGCCTGATATAGCCTGAATTTCCTATAATCTAAAAAGTCAACCTCAAATGAAAACACAAAGGCACGTGTGTATGCAGTCTTCCCTCTGTCCTGGAAGACTGGACTTTCCATGTGACTCTCAGAGCCTTTCACATGTCCTCTTCTATCCACTCTCAGGAGGTGGTGCCATTCAGTTTCTTGGTGTAGCTTGCTGTCAGTAATGAGGCCTATGAGGCTTAAGGGAAACTCATGCTTTAGGTTCACAAATTACATTTAAATCCTCATTTCTAATCAATGTCTAGTATTAGAAGATGCAGTATTATATACATATTATAGTGGCAGATACTGATCATTTAGCATTCTTATACTAATATTGCCTTTGAGAAAGACATTTTCTTTATTGAACATTGAATTTACAGAATTTATAGAAATTGAACATTGAGCCGCAGAGAAGACACACGCTTCCTTCCGAGATCTTGGTCCTGATTTTGAGCTTCTGTTGAGGAAACTCTGCTATGCAGCTTTTGCTTTTGAGGCTTACAGTGACCATCACTTTCCCATGACCAGGGTACGGACTTCATCACTGCATTATTCGCTCTTGTGCTTCCAGGTGAAGGGCAGACTTCAAAATATTATAAGCCCCTCCCATTCGGAAAGGCAACGAGGATGGACATAGGAGGAAGGAGAAAACAGAGACAGGACAGGAGCCTACCACAGAGGACCTCTGAAAGGCCCTACCCTGCAGGATATTGAGGCAGATGTTGAGACTCATAGCCAAACTTTGTGCAGAGTGCAGGGAATCTTATGAAAGAAGGGGGAGGTAGTAAGACCTGGAGAGGACAGGAGCTCCACAAGGACAGCGACAGATCCTAAAAGTCTGGGCACTGGGTCTTTTTTGAAACTGATACTCCAGCCAAGGACCACTCATAGAGATGGCCTGAAACCCCTGCACAGAGGTAGCCTATGGCAGTTCAGTATCCAAGTGGCCTCCATAGTAATGGGGACAGGGACTGTCTCTGACATGAACTGATTGGCCTGCTCCTTGATCACCTCCCCCTGAGGGGGGAGCAGCCTTACCAGGGCACAGAAGAAGACAATGCAGCCACTCCTGATGAGACATGATAGACTAGGATCAGAGGGAAGGAGAGAAGGACCTCCTTTTTCAGTGGACTGGGAGAGGAACATGTGGGGAAGAGGAACAGCGGAGAAGAGAGAGGGTGGGATTGGGAGGGGAGAAGGGAGGGAGCTACAGGGGGGATACAAAGTGAATAAACTGTAATTAATAAAAATAAAAAATAAAGGTAAAATATTATAAGCAAAAATGCTTTTCTACTCATGCACCTGAAATTCTTATATGTAGAGCTGGGCCCAGTTTCAGGCTTACTTGTGGCCAGGTATCCCTCAGACATCATCAGGATGTTATTTCCAGGATCTAGACCCATCGCCTCCTGTGCTGGATTTATTGTCAGCATACTATTCGTAGAGTGGCAGAAAGTATTTTATCATCTACCAGTTAAGCAATGTAAAGGTCCTGAGGCTCTGCTGTTGTAGCAGATGGTGGCTGTTTATTTTGGAGGCAGTCTTTTCTTACGGAGCTTAGGCAAGCCTGGAGCTGATAACCCTCCTGCTTCAGACTCCCCAGTTCTGCGATTACAGGATTACACTGATAAATTCAGCTAATGAAAGAATTATGAAGAAGTCCCAAGACAAAGAAAGACATCATTTTCTATTAAGATTACAGGAGGGTTGATAGATGTGGTAGGAGGTAACGTTGGTGACTCTGTGGTTAACAGGAAATATTTTGGCTAATTCTGGGAAAGAGGTTGGTAGAGATGAGCACAGGGGTGGGGATTGAGTCTTGCTCTTATATACTCAATTGTACTCCCCTCTTCAGAAGCTTAGGTGGCCATTGCCTGCCTGATCAAAGCGGAGTAGAGAATTGCATTGGATGGACCCATAACCATAGTTGGAGTAATAATGAAAACTAAGGAGTCAGTAGCCATTATCAGAGATGTAGGTATCCAGTGAGAAAGCAAGGGTGCTGAGCAGAGGCAGGAGAAAAATGAAAAATGGTCTTATGCAGCTTGAGGCTTAAACTGTCCACATAGAGTTTTTTTCAGTAGTTCCTATAAACTAGCTTCAGATGCAATAAATTACACAAGGCAAAGAACTATCACAAGCAAAGAACTATCAACCAGAATGTCAATGTGAATAATTGGCCAAGATCAGGTTAACTACCAATATAATTGTACTAGAATGCTGGCAAATCTATTCTGAGAGTAAATTTAAATTGAACAGACTTCCCAGGGAGCAAAAATGAGAGTAAATAGAGTTAGTTTCAGGGAAGAGTTTCTTCATATGTAATTTTGGTGTTGACAGAGTCCTTTTCCAAGCTCCTGCCTCAATTTCCCCAATCAGCCATCCCCCTTTCTCATCCTTCCACACTCTGGGTTCCCTCTTCCATTTTCATATTTCATGTGTTACGTTACCTTCTTCACCTCTTCCATTAAAGACTCTCTTAGCCCCCTTTATTCTTTTCTGTCTTTTACTCATATTTATTCCCACACAGACAATTTGACAATTAAAAGCTAGGATCTGCAAATACAGAGCATACAGTATTTGTCTTTTTGAGCCTGGATCACTTTGCTTAATATGTTCTACAGTTCCCTCTGTTGTCCTGCATTTTTCCAACTGTTATTTTTTTTCTTTATGGCTGAATAGAATTCAATTGTTTATATATGCCATAATTTCATTTTCCACTCATCTGTGGAAGTAAATTTAGGCTGAGTCTATGACCTGGATATTATGAATAGAAAAGCTATAAATGTGCATGGGAAAGTAGAAAGTAGCGTCCTCTAGTTTTATGCTCCAGGAGTGGTAGGGCTGAGTCACCTTTACCAACCTGGGATTAAGATAGCTTGGGGTATTTTCTCCACAAGAAGGGCACACAAGGTTTGGGGGTGGGGGCTCAAAGCCAGGCGTCAGGGTCCCTCCACTACTATTGGACTCTTCCTCAGGGGCAGGAACTGCTTTGGCATCTCTTCATTGGTTTCTCATTCCTCATTCATTGTGTCACATCCTTTTGATGTTCCTACCCATTTACCCCAAACGTTTTTGTCTCTAAGGCATCCTTTATACAGCTTATATCTCTTGTGTTGGTTTTGTTCCAGAATTCTCAGAATTTGGGACCTTGCCCATTTCTTACCTTGCCCATTTCTCAACCTGTTGGGACATTTTAGTTAACTGGTTTCCTCTCAGAGTTAATGACTGGCTTATAGATAGAAGAAGAAAGAAATAATTAATAAGCCAGTTTCTGTGTGTTTTGGGATGCCCCCCAGCCCAGGTTCAGTACTAAGGAGAATCTCATGCCCTGTCCCTGCATTTGCCCTGCTGTTCCCAGATTTGCCTGTTTGGTGGTTAAGGCTCTTTCATGACCTTGGGACTCAGCAGACTTTGCCCCTTGATGGACAAAGTAAGACTGTGAAGCTAAGAGCATAGAATTCTTTTGGTGTGAAATTTTTATGATTCTTTTTATTAAGAGCCATTGGCAGTACAAAGTAAGGGTGTCATTATGACATTTCCACATAAACATATGTTCTACTCTGTTGATGTTTACTCCTTCCTTGATACCTCCTTTTTCTTCCACATCACTAGTATTCTCCTCTTTACCTTCATTTTCCTTTCCCCGTCCTCCCTGGATTTTAAGTATGAGAAAAAAATGTGATAACTGTCTTTCTGTAATTAGTTCATGTAGTTTCAGAAACTCCAACCATGCCATTTTCATTAACATGGTATAGTTTTAGTCTAATTTATTGATAAATAAAACTATTGTACTCCAGGTGGTGGTTCACACCCTTAATCCCAGTGCTTGGGAGGCTGAAGCAGGCAGATTTCTGATTTTGAGGCTTTCCTGCTCTACAGAGTGAGTTGCATGACAGCCAGGGCTACACAGAGAAACCATATCTCAAAAAACCAATATGAGAAAACAAAGCCAAAAAACAAACAACAAAACCCTCTATTATGGATGTAGACCACGGTTTTGGTATTTGCTCATATATGACAGCCCCTCAATTTGATTCCCTAATCTGGCTGTACTTAACAATGCAATGCTAAGTGGTTCTGCAGACATCTCTAGAGAAGGATTTTTTCCCCCAGACTCTGTTAGGTATATACCCAGGAATCCTATGGCTGAATCTTGCGTTGGCTCTGTTGTCCTCACTGGTCTGAATTGCATGACATTCTAGGAGTTGAACTTGATTATAAAGATGTTTTCACAAAAATTATCAGGGCATGCAAAAAAACAAGAGGAGTCCATTCTTAGCATTAGTTACTGAGGGCTTCCTTGAGAAATATCCAGAGTAGTGTTACAAGAAGTATGTATGAGTTAGATAAGTAGGAGGCATCAGACATGCTACCAACCGGTTTTGCAGGATGGCTCTCCATGCTGTCTAGATATCTGCTTTACTGATCACGTTCCACAGAGCTTTGGGTCTAGTAAACAGGATAGAAACAATTTCACTGAAGTGATTCATCCTGCAGGATAGCACCCAAGTAATATGAAAGAAGTTGGTTTTTTTTTGTTGTTGTTGTTGTTTTTTTTCTTTCTATTTTAAAGTTTAACTTTTTAATCAGCTAAACATCTTGTGCAGGCCCCGAGCCAACCCTTAATCCTGTTTTTGTTTGTTTGTTTTTTGTTTTTTTGGGCTGCACGGTTTTTGGGATCTGCTGCTAGAACTTTCTTGAGATCAGCAGTTGCTTTTTCCAAATTCCCAAGGGCTTCCTGAGCAACACCCCTTTGGTCTAAGGCCTTTAAGTGGCCTGGCTCCCACTCTAGCACTTGGTCACAGCTCTGGGCCACCAACTGGGGCTGTCCTAGCAGCAACTGGCAGGTAGCCAGATTGGCATAAAGGATAGTTTGTTCTGGGGAGCCAGGTAGGAGCAAGGTCGGCAGCAGTCGGAGAGCCTGCCCATAGCATCGGGCAGCCCCTTGAGGCTTTCCAGCTCGAAACAGTTCTGTACCCCATGTGTGTACTTCCCTGGCCAGGACCTTCTTCTCCATAGCCTTCATTTCCCAGGAGTCCTGGCCCCTTGGGAAGGAATCCAGTCCGAGTTTGACAAGAAGTACAGATTATCCTGGAGGATGAATCTCAGCTTCAGCTTCCTCACCTTGACACATGGACTCCAGGGCATGCGAGTCCCCCTCCTCCCTAAGGTTTTTTTGTTTTTGTTTTTTTTTTTTTCCTCCATTGCCCTATGCCTAGAGTTAGTTCTGTCCAATTCTCTGGCATTCCAGAGCCAAACTGAAACCCCGAAGCCAACACTCAGCATTGGGAACCTAGCTTTGGCTTGTCTAAGCCATGGCCATGGACTGTGATTTTCTTTACAAAACTACCATCAGGGAAGCGCCAAGGATCTGAAGTTCGGAGACCTTCTGACATCTCCTTGTTTGAGACATGAGGTTTATCAGGTTACCTCCAAGCCCAGCAATGGACTTTTCAATGTCTTGGGGATCCTCTACAATTTGACTGGCTGGATCTGGGCTTTAGGGGGAGGATTTGGGGATTGCTCCCTAAACTGAATGGCTGTATCCTGCTTTTGCTGGACATTCTCTTTCTGTTACTGTGGTTGAGTGATGTCCTCTTTCACTGGGCTGATGGGTGAGGTCTCCATTTGACCTCCTGATCTCTTCCACAGTAGATAAGCTAAAGGAACAGTTTGGACTGGAAAGTAATGGATCAAGTGTAGTTCAGACCTGAGAGACCAAAAGGCCTGATAGGACAGCCTACGTCACATCTCCTTCATTGAGTATGCTCCTGAGGCCCAGAGGACAAGCCTGAGGGCAGCTGAGAGTCTAGAAATAAGTTGTGTTAACAGTTAATAAAAAAATAATCTAACAACAAATAACCCTCAAATGTTCCACCTATATGTGTTTGTATGTGCACATATGTGAATGCATGTGTGTGCGTGTGTGTGTGTGTGTGTGTATGTGTGTGCATGTTTCTTTTCTGTTTTTCTTTTGTGGGATTAAAAACCACATTTTGCATTTAGAAAATTAATGCTCCGTACAGGAATACATTGAATGCCTGCAAGTAACAGATATACTTCATATCTATTGTAATAACACTATTTTAAAATGATGCTGGTGGAATCCAAGATTAATTCTAGAATGGCTATAGCATCCCTTGGTTAGAAGAAGACTTGGCAAAACCAAGAATCACTTCCTCAGATTACAAAAAGGGAACAGCTTATTCAAACTGTCAGTTGACAAGAAAGCTATACATCAGTGGATGTGCTATAAGTGAACTCTGCCAGCAATTCAGAGAAGTGCGTTTATCAGAAAGAACACACAGTACAAAAACTCAGGGACAAATACAGCAGTCTCTAAGGTGGTCTGTGTGTCAGGGAAATTAGGTACGCTCCACCTCCATCTGGTTTTTCATGGTTGCTGTGAAACCAAACCAAACCAAACCAAAGCCAATTCACAAGCTGTTTCCTTTCTCGGCTCTTCAGTGCCTCAATCTAAAGGGGTAAACAGCACTGCCATCCATGAGCAGGAACCTGGTGAGGGACCTTGTGACAACACTGTGGGATACTTGGACGGAAGGTGATCTTCATAATGACTGACAGGTATATACCTTGAGTGGCTTCCAGGATGCTATTCAGAGCTGCATTTTTAGAGGTAGCTCCATTCTCATTGCTGTCTAGTAGTTTCCTCTGAACTGAAGCAAACCTTTCTGGATGGAGGAAGGTGGCTCATCAGACTCAGTAAATAAATGAACTTTAGAAGGCACAGGAAGCTCCTGAAATGTACAAGATTAAGTCCTTTTCTCAAGTTGTATAACAGTAACAGTTTCAGGAAAGAAAATTTCCCAAGTGGCTGAGCTGCCTGAACGTTGTCCTGATGCAACTTTAGAAAGTCATCACCCATGATGGGTTGAGAAACTCTTACCATAAATTCTCTGGCCCATCAAGCCTGACTCACGGGAGCACTTTCTCTGCCCTGTTCTCAGTGCCCTGTTTGTGGCCAACAGAGATTTGTTCCTCCTTCCCCAGGAGATGTCTACACAGCAGGAATAATGGACAGAATCAAGGTCAAAGTAGTTCTGGAAACGGCCATGAAATTAACAGTGTTCCTTCTCCCTCCAGGTGTCAGCATGGGAGAGATGTGAGTAAAGCCACAGAGTAAAGCCACAGTGCCCTGACTTTGTGCACAACCCTCTACAGGGAAGCTACAGCTTGCTTCTGGAAGTTGACTGTTTCTGCTTAAAATCTTCCAATTGGAAGTGAGCACAGTGCTTACTTAATGAGGTTCAAGTATAGCTCATTAGTTCATTAGAGGGTGGGGATTTACATTCCATAGAGATCTATTAAAGGAAGTAATTATTATTAAAATCCTAATTATTATTTTAAGGCATATAAATTAATATTCTTATTTGTGAAGTGCTCCCTCTCCCTGCTTAGGATGCTGCATTGACAATTAAAATATAATAAAGATGATTAATAATGAATAAACATAAAATTAAAATATCATAAAATACATAATTAAAAAACAGTAAAATCTGAGCTGAGCAGAATCCTTGAAAAAGGCTAATTGTGGCTGTAGGAGAAGAGTGTCTGGAGGATAATGTTGCTAGGCACCATTTAACCACAGAGACATTTAAAAATGCCTAGTACATTCCACCAGAAAGGAAGGTGCGGATGATAGATGCTCAGGGCCCTAAATGTGAAACCAAATGTGACCCAGGTTGCCTTGACCCTTCAGCTACTACTGTTTTATTAACAGCCGGACATTAACCTTGGAAGAACGTAGTCAGGTGAGCTGTCACATACATAATCTTGCCAGTAATAAATTTAAGTATAATTTTATTAAGTCTAATACTGTTTGTATAAATATTGGTGTGCACACATTATCAAGACTAGTTCACTAGAGATTGCTCTAGGCAACCTCGAAAATCCTGATTTGCCTATTGATTCTATAACATGATGGTCTGTAGAGGATGCTGAACAAGAGCTTTAAGCTCCTGGATATGGGCTGAGAGTAGTTAAACCTATGAAGACAGTTTTCAGGCCTTTGGGTCCTTAGGCTGGAAGAAGGTATGGACCATCATAATCCCAGTTTGAGTATATTTTATTGCTTCCTCCTTCTGGTAAATTTTCAGCAAATAGGCAGTAAAGTTCTATTTCCTAGTGACTTCTTTTCATTTCAACAGTAAGTTTCCATATATTTGAACCATATGCCATCTTCCTTCACTTGTAGTGAATCTGTCTGTAGAACAAGGGAGATAAAGTCTCCCATCATTACCATAGCCAAGCAATAATTCTGTTTCTCTTGGAAAAGACAGGGGTCTAAGCCTGAAGGGACATACAGATACCAGATGAAAAAGGGAGGGAAGAGGTCACTGGTTACAACATCCAAAATCCACATAAAAACCAAGACCCTCTTAGAGTCAGTGGTCTCCCCAGCTCTGGGGCCATGTCTCTACTTGAGACATCTGCATCACTTGCCAATAAACATATGTGCTTAGCACAATAGCCAGGTTTCTCTCCTGATTCTTTGATGGAGAAGAAGAGGCCATTAGTGAGCCAGTATAAGTTTTATTCTCAAGGCCTCAGTTTCCTTATTTGACAGTTGTGGAGGCCTTGTTGGATTGGTGTGAGGAACAAAAGAAAAAAAAAAAAGAAAAGTGAAAATTCTTTAGAAGTAAAATTTTTGGAAAGGATGAACAGACTCACTCTCTGCTTCTGGCATTCATGCTCTGCAAATATGTGTGAGCTTTCTGATTAACAGGCTGATGTTATTTCTGTTCCCAGTATTTGGTATGTCCCTTGAGCTTTTTCTTGTGTTTTTGTTTGGTGTTCTGAAACAAAGTCCCTCAACATGGATGCTTGTTCTGGAGGCTGTCAGTTCATTTTCGAAGCATTGGAACATAAAGTGTGTGGGGAACTCCCATCTAGTTTCGTGTTTCTGTTGTAGCAGGAAGAGGGTGAGGAAGCTCTGAGTGACCTCCTTATTAGGCCACCAATCACTTTGACAAAGGCATCATCTCAGGAGAGACGGTGGAGAGCAGGCTTGCAAAGAACATATTTAGAGGAACTTAATGCCTAGTCCATTGTACCCGAGACTACACTAGCTTCTACATCCTGCTGTCATTACGAGGTTGGTCTTCAGTGCAAACATTGATCAAGGCTGGTTGCTGCAAGATGTGACCTCAGTGCATTGGCAGTGGCTTGAGCCATGCTCTCTGCCAGTATCTGGCTAGATTCTCACTTAGGACTCTAAGTTGAACCTATGGCTTGGATAATGTGATGTGCCATCTCACCTCTTAAGTAGCATTGCACTATAGATCTTCCTCATAATGCAAAAGGTCTTCTTGCCTCCTCCTAAGCATAGCCAGCTCTTAGTGGCTAGTCCTCAGAAGAATGCTCAGAGTCCTGCGTCAGCACCATACCCCCTGGTAACCTCTGTTCCCTTTATTCAGGCACGTAGAACATTCCCGAGTTCCTGATAGCACCTTCTGAACACTGGGGATGTGTTGGCACCTGCCTTAACCTGGCTTCCTCGTAGCTGAGTGGATAGTCATCTTTTGAATATAATCCACACCTGGGTGTGTCTCTTTGCTTCCTCTGCACCTGGGAACAATTCGATTCTCCTCTTTCTCACTCAGTGCTCAGTTCTACTTCAGCCTTCTCAATGCTCACACTCCCTTCAGGAATGAAGAACCTTGGAATGTCTCTCTGTCCCACACTGATCATCAGAAGGGGCATGCCTGCCTCTGAGAAACGTGCTTCTTTGTTTTTATTAGCCTGGTACCACTTGTTGAATACACTGGGCTCTGCCCTTCACAGGCAATCCCACATGGGATCCTCAAAAGCTCCCCCTCCAAGGAGGGCTTGGGTGAACACTGGCCTATCCAGAAAATAAGATGGGGTTCTGGAGATCTAAATGACAGTTGAGCTGGTAGGTGTTGGAGCTGAAAGCGTTAGCCCTAGTCACCATACACGTAACTGGGAAGCTGGATATCCCATGTAAATAAACACTAGATTGCTTATTTGACCACATCTTCTTTCTCCCTTCACCCTACACCTCGCATGAAAGGTTTTGCTTAAGAGCCACAATATCTTTCCTACTGTGGCCTCAAGCCAGGTCTTACTTGTGTTGTTCTTTCTTCATGGACTCTCCTCTCCCCTGAAAACTCTGGCATATGTTTCCCTGCTCATTTGGATGAGCTGTAACGCCTCATCCCCTCCATTTCCCTGAGATGTCAGTTGTGTGTGCCCTGTTAATGCATGCAGGTTATGCTGTGCTTCTACACATCTCCTTTTCACATTGTCTTTTCTATCTGGAGCAGGCAGATTCTGAAATGTATGTGCATTTTATAAATGTCACATGTCTCTTCTCAATATTATTCACATGTTACCTAATAGGCTGCTAACTTTTAGTCTCATCTGGTGTGTTATGAATTTAGGAGTACAGGCATAGCTGAGGTACTCTTTAAATCTCCTTAGCCTCGGGTATCTAACACTTTTTGACACACATAACCTAACGAATAAACATGTAAGCAAAGAAATGGAGAAAAATATATGAAAAGAATCTGGTTATTGTGCGAGAAGTTTATCTAACATACAGCTTTCTAAGGTGTCCAATGTGCCGGGAACTTTCTCCGGGAAACTTTGTGACTAGGAACTTTACTGTGGATGCTGTTTTGTTTTTTAAGTTAAGTTCTCACTGTGTGGTCTGAGCCTGGTTGGAACTCCCAGACGCTCTTGGGCTAGCATCCAAAGTGCTGAGATCCAACCTCCTTCGATGGTGTGTCACTTGCAATATTCTTTTCAGATAGCCAGTCACTTCTTCACTGAGTGCTTGGCTTTCCACCTATACTTGGCCTTTATTTGCTCAGGAGCATAGCAGTCAGTAGAAGCCCAGTTTTCTTATCTGTAAAGATATATATCTCATATTATAGAAGAATATATGTAACATAGATTCCTGATTATATCTCATATATTATTCCATATATATATTCCTCATTATATCTTCATATCACAGAGCTAACATGGTTGCTCATTTACCATTATGCTCCACCTCTGTAGAACTCATCACTGCCCACAGGACAGATTCTTCTCCTACTTCCCTGCCTAACATTTAGGTGTCCACTCTTCCCTGTGTAGCCATATGCTGCAATAGACATACTACTTCTCTTATATGGCTGGCATGGGAATTCCCAGTTTGCTTGTGAGGAATGTGGTAGGAACAGACACAGAATTTTGACTTGGGTCAACGAGATATGGGAGGAAAGATTCTGAGACCCGTTGGACAGTTTTCTTACTGCTGAAGTAGAGCTGCAGACTCTGCCTATAAACAAACAGTATATCTGCTCAGGTTCAGGGAGAATACTACAGTCAGGGGACTACAAGCCTCATTAATAGTAATAAAGAGCATGCATTCTTCAAAAGTAAGTGAACAACACATACATAAATAAAATGGGGAGAGAGTCGCAGGGAAAGATCATCTGTCCTCTTGCTCTGGGCATTAGTGTCAGGCTGTGACTACTAAATTGTGTTACCACTTAGAGGCTACCCATTCTGTCTGAGGGCTCCACGGGGTCAAAGGAGGAACAGTGAACCAGGATAGTAAAGTCCTAACTCTCTACATTACCCTATTTATCTGCCTGCCTATGCTGAGCAGCCAGTTATGACGGAAAACAGATTGTTTTCTTATTGAAGCCAGCTTGAGTTAATACTCCTATTGGCTGTAGCTGCCAGGATTCCACCTAACACGTATATATCCTCAATGTTATTATCCCTCCCCCAGTAAACAATTTACTATCTGCATCTTTTTCCAATGCATCCCAGAATGGAGTCTATTTTCTTTGTAGTGTCATCAACTTCTCTGCAAACCTCTTTCTTTTGTATAGCTTGCTTCTTTAGGAAAGCTGTTAGTCCTTCAAGGAACACATTCTTCATTGATTGCTCAAGTTGTAGAACTCCTGAAGATAAGCAAGAAGCAGTCCCTACCCTGGCCCTTGGGTGTGTATAGTCCAACTGTTTCTTATTATTTTATCAGGATATTTGTGATCTTCTTCATTTACCTTTAATGTATGAATATATTCACAGATGCCTACAAAGACAAATATAGGTTAGATTCTACAGCAGAAGAGTGAACAAATTTAAGGATAATTTCTTACTGTTCAGATATTTTTTTTTCTGTCCAATGCAAGAAGAGGATGAGTTTTGAGAATGATTGGAAAGGAAAGCATTCCTATCCTTTACAGTCAGAAAGAAAAACTTAATGTAGAAGATACGGCGCCGTTCCCTGTTCCATCTCTTAGGGAATGGAGTCTCTTGGGAAATCATCGACCTTGCTAGCATACACGTACGAGAGAGCTGCAGGGGCTGGTGACACCCCGGGGTGTGTGTTGTTGGGTGTGATGATCTGGACGCTGGATGCAACAGTATCAGTGAGGAGTATGGGCGTGCAATGTCGTCATTTTGCGCTTGTAAATGGCTCACTTTGTGGATCAGGGCATGAATTCTCATTGAATACTACATCTTGAGGATGTGGAGATTCTGTGTTGTGGGATCATTATGACCTCCTGTCATCTGAAATGTGATCATTAAGTTTACTAACTAATAATCAATCAAGAGGCAGCAAATACTCAGGAACATTCATCTTAGCAAACACAAGAAAATGATTAAGTTGAAAATATATTTAGATACATTTTATTGTTCATTTAGAGAGGAGGAGTTCTGAAGTTTTGTAAACCCAGAATATATTCTAGGAGCTAAAGTCCAGTTTTTCCCCTCAATGGTGACTAAAGCTCACAGAGATTCCCAAGATACTTTACACTCAGTACTCTGAAGCTTACAATCTATTCCTCCTGGTCACTGTACTTTGATACTTAAGTTTTTCACTGGGTGCATGGCAGAGGATAGTCACAAGCAACCCTGTCTCTAGTCCTGGGACCATGGAACACTGATCCTGTTGCTTGTTTCTTTATGTCTGAACATTTTCTAGTTTCCAGACTTAGAGATGGCTATTAAAAGCCAGCCTGAATGATCTCTCCCTAAGTTCTGCACAACAATCTATTACTATATATTCATAGAGAACAAGCCGTGACCAGATGTCTATGGAGAACAACCTATGACCATATACCCGTGGACAAAAACCTATGACCACATATCCATGGGTAACAAGCCCTTACAGTATATTCTCTAAACCAGAGACACTTTGAAAAACTAATGAGGGCACTATTAAAAATTAGGATGGGATAACAGAGTAAAATGGATCTTACACAGACCCTATATAATGATCCTCAGGTATTCTGAAGTGGGGAAATTGTATACAATGAAGAGACACAGACATCATCCTAGGCCATTGTTTCAAATAAGGATTATTTCTATTTACCGATACAGCTGTCGGTAAGTGTCCCCATGTCCCATCTCTCACACTCCCTGAAGTCTTTACAAACTCATTAAAATGTTTTATTCACTTGCTTTGTTGTAAATAACAAATGATAGGCAGATTAGTGCCTCATAGGAAGTCCCTTCAGTTTGTCACTTTATTAAAATTTAGATAAATAAGTGAATTATCCCAGCTTTATCCTTTTTGTCAATATAGCTAATTCTAATCTTTCACATTTTCATTGTCTTTATGTTTAAGTCTATCGTTTTAAAGACCAAAGCAGACACATTATCTTTTTTAATTAGTGGAATAATTGCATATGCTGTTCTTAGATTTTTTTGAAAACAATTCCATGACCCTATCCTAGACATTAAGTAGTTTAGAAGTGAGACCTTCAAAATCTGATTGAGGGGATCACAGTGAGAATTGTTTTTATCTTGACTTATATTCTGTCTGATGCGTCCCATCTCCCTAGCATAGAGCTTTACTCTTGAAGAATATTAAATGAGGGTCTTAATTAATTAGTTAATACTATGGATAGCTTCACTTTTTATATTTCCAATTTATTATTTCTGGCATTGAAGTGTATCATAAGAAAAATTCTGTTTTCCCATGATTAATCAGAGTATGGAAACAACCTGGAAAGTACCTCAATTGTTGCTTCTTTGCTTATGAAACTTTTCTCTATCACAGAGTGAGGCATGATTCTAGGGCATTTCAAGGCACCTAAGCTGGAGGAAAGGATCATGATTCCCCAGCTTGAAAGTCATAATCAGCTTGGTCCAAAAAATATAAGTGCCTTTTCTACCCATAAGCCCTCCTATTTATAAAAGGTCTACCATTGCCTGGTGCTGAGGGATCCATAGAGACATTGCATATAGTAATTATAATAAAAATAGAACTCCAAATTTGCATAGCAGATTATAATTTACAAAGTATTTTTGCATACTCATTATCTCATGTAACTCTCTCTACAACCATTGAAGAAAGTGTTTCTGGCAGAGACTGTTGTAAGTTCACCAAGCTCTATTTTCTTTCCTTGCTGAGTAAACACAAGCTATTTTCCAGGCTTTGCTGGAGTGCACTGTGTCTATGGAACAGGCAGAAGTGACACATGTTATTTTTCAGTTTACTTTTTAAAAGCTCTTACCTATAATTACCCACATTAACCAATCAGTTTAAAATAACCTGAAAGAGAGCTTTAATAAGCAAAGGTAGATGTTAAAGATTATGGCCATTGGGTTAAATGCTACCAACTACTTCTTTTTGTCTACAGATGACATTGGGCTTATGCAGATAAATCTGTAATTAATGAAAATATTTTCAGTTAAAAGTGAATTTAATACAGCTGACAGATGGGCAAAATGTCATAAATGGGTGAAATAGTTCATGGCATAGTAAACAAAACAGAATGTGCTTTGCATTTACCATTGCACAGATAACTAGAAGCTATTGCTGCCTACTCTTACTGGCATCATTATCTTGAGATAATGTTATAGTTCATATGATTAGCTTATGCAAGTTCAAAACACACAATTTCAAATGTGCTGCAGGGTACAGCTCAGATGATGAAAGTGCTTGCCACACAGGCACAATGGCCTGAGTTCCACCCACAGACTCCGTGTGGAGAGCGCTAATGCGGTGGCTTGCCCTTCAATCCCAGTGCAGGGAAGGCTGAGAAGTGAGGTTTTTGGGTTGTTGGATAGCTATCCTAATTGGTGAGCTTCAGGCTAGAAAACATCCAGGAGATACAATAACAACAGCTAAGGACTATTATCCAAGGTTGACCTTTGGCTTCTGTGCCTATATTCACCTGTACCCAACCAGACATCTAGGTCACCTGCGTATTCATGTGCATATCCATACATGAATACACACACATATGCACCCAAACAAGTGTGGCTGCTTATGAATTCATGTTGATTTTTTTTATCTTGTCATTTATGGAAAAAAAAATTGTTGAACTGTCAGTAAAGGCTTTAATTGGAATTCAACCATGCTACTTATTTGCATAATTTCAATGATTGCTTTTACAATAAAATTGAACATGCAAAGAATATTAACTTACATCCCATCAAGTCTAAAATATCTGCTGTCTGGGCCTTTACTCATAAGTAGATCCGCAAGCTATCAGAGGCGTTAGTTTCTTGGTCTCTGTGTGGAAGGCTGTATGTAGGCGCTCCTCACTCACAGTGAGTGAACAAGGATTTCCATTATGTGGATAGTAAACCTCTGAGGTTGCTCTGCCTTTTCCCTCATTGTTTTAGTTTCAGCAACATAATTTTTGTATTTTCAGTTTACTAATAGGACAACTAAGCTCATGCAAATTGTTACTTACATAAGTTTATAGAGACAGAAGCGTAAAAAGTGGTAATGGTAGACTATCTGGAAACTGCCTTTCCCAGGAACTTTTTGACAATTCTCGTGTTATCACTGAATGTATTATATTGCAAACACAAGACAAGTTACTGTAAATCAAATACACTATCTAATGTCTGCAACCTATCAGCCATTTTTGGTCAGAGCAACATGCTTCTCTGACGTCAACAGGGGTTTAGGAAGACCGTATTAGCAGGCACATTGGAATCCTTACTGTGTCTACCGGGAAATTAGGGTTGGACAAGCTTATTAATCTCAGTTTCCAAAATTTGTGAATCAAGTTATCAAAATCAAGTGATATTAGGCATTTAAAAGTAAAAAAAAAAAAAAAAGTTAAAACAAGATCTTCAAATTCCTTTCAGAGCTTCTCTTTCAGACCATATTAACAGGAAAATAAAAGGAAAGAAACAAATGCAGAGAGGCTTATGAGGGAGTAGGTTACAAAGAGAACCTCCTTAGACCAAGAAAGCAGCTGTTCCAGCCTCACAAGCCCTTTCTTGCTGGGTTTCACCACCATTGAGAAGGGAATCACTAGGATTTTAGGTTTGGTTAGCATTTCTGTGATTTAATAGCTATTTTGGCACTGATAAAAGGGTACTTTATATTAGACAGAGTCAAGTAAAATTGTAATCCTAGTTGTGAGGCATTTGTGTAAATGCCTCTTAGAGCCCTAGTTTCACCTGAAGGAAGTCACAGTTGGTATCATAAGGAGATACTGGGGTGAGGAGTAGTTGAAGGTAGAGGGTGTGCCAGAGCAGTGGAGACATGTATTTTCAAGATGCTTCACAGGGTTCAGAATCAAGAACTCAGGCAAGTTAAACCACAACTGCCAAGATACTGAGGAGAAAAAGCAGCAGCATCCCGTTTCATTCTACACGAGAAAATTACACTAGCCATTGCTCTTATTGCTCATGTTAGCAGAAGGGAGTAATTCTGGGTCCCGGCTCACCCCAGAGCACACTTAAAGGCCTCTTACCCAATGACCTGCAGCATTTGAGTTGACAAGATTGTCACCCCTTGTTCGCCACTGACTCTCTCAGACTTTCCCCACGTGGCCCACTTTTTCTTCTAGTTGTGCTTTCAATGTGATTATATCTGCACTCATTTTGGTGGGTGCCAGCTTTTTCCCCCACCCCCTTTTTGTACTTCAAAATGGTTCCTAAGCTGGAAAGGTGAGTAGAGCGTGAGCCAAGATAAAGAAAAAAAAAAAAAAAACCTCTATGTATTTGCTTAGTGATGACTTTTGTCCTTATTATGATAGGAATACAAGAGTAGAAAAATGATATTTTGGGACAAAGAAAAAAAAAAGCCAGTTAATAAATCTAATCTTTACTTTCTGACCCATGGCTTTTGCAGAGTTATTGGAGGTTGAATCTGGGCTTCCTGATAGTAAGCTGTAAAACAACTGGTGCATTTTATTTTTATAAAACAAGGAGGTTTCATGATTTCTTATTTGATGATTCTACCAAAGGAGCTAACTGCTAAAGAACATTAATTCAAGGCAGACATTAAACAAAGTGGCTGAGAATGAACAGCACTAAAGCATTCTTTCCCGTGCCCACTGTCAGAAACACAAGTGGTGATGTGTGAGGAGCCTTGGGCCTGATGCTCACGTATGTATATTTGAGGAAGTGCTGTTCTCCTTGGAAGTTCAATTATGTGGTGTTTGCAGGAGCTGAGAGACCATGAAAAACTCACAGCTAAGCAAATTATGCACAACAAAAGCTTCTTTCTATAGCCCTTAAAGGAAGTAGACTTGAAATAGGAACTGTATTTCCTCAAATTGCAAATATGTATGTACGTATGTGTGTTTGTGTACCTGTGTACGCGCATTTGGGTTTGTGTGTGTGTGTGTGTGTGTGAGCACATGTGGAGTGCACCTGTATGTGTGGATATGTTGTTGGTGGAGCTGGCTGACATCATGTGTGTTCCTCTGTCACTCCCCACCTTAATTTTTGAGGCAGAGTCTCTCAGTGAACTTGGCTCACCATTTTGGCTGTACTGTATGTATGGCTTCTGAGCTCCATGACTCCCTACTCCCCTCCCCACTGCTGGGGTTACACACTCACACACTGCTCTTCACTTGGATGTGCAGGACATCTGAATTCAGGTCCCTCTATCTTCACAGAAAGTACTTTACCCAGTAAGCTACATACCCTTTAAATAATAATTAAAAAATGACTGTCAGGAATTGCATAGGAATACAGCTCAGCCTAGTATGTACCCCTTTCTTTGTTGAAGTATTCTGCAAGACATTTAGAGTCACTTTGAACTATAGCATAGAAAGTGCACTTCAGTGGCAGAAACACACCATTTGGGGCTCTAGTGTGGGTTGTAAGCCTGCTTATCAAGTCTTGAGGGGCTTTACATTTCTAATCTGTAGTGGGAAATCCGTGTTTATAGGGCTAAAGGTGTTGGGGAGAAGAATTATTGCAATAGTTTGTGGGAAAAGCGCCTCTCACAGAGTTGTCCCACAGCAGACTGCGAACTGCCCTACTATGTGCTCGTCCAGGTTAACAGAGTGCACCCTGATGTACTCTATATTAAGTGACATGTGATCCTAGGAAAAGTGTATCTCATATGCCATCAATCAGTCACCTGCAGTGACCTGTCGGTGAAGACTGACGCTGTGGGCCCGGGCTGCAGACACAGAAGATTTGAAAAATGGGACTCTCCCCCACCCCCTTTGGCTTCATACCTATCAGCACCGAACATATGGATGCTGGGTTTTCAGAGAACACATTTTTTTTAAAAATCATGGATAAATACTGCCTGGTTTCATTTGAGAAAGAGACATGATTTCAATGAAGAAATATTTTTGCCCTTTGAGGTGACACGGTACTAGACCACAAGCCACAAAGCAGAGGCAAAATAACATTTTACTCACCTATACATTCTCCAGACACAGTACCTGTGTGACCTTGCCCAGCTATTCAAGCTAAAATAAAACCCGAATATGGTCAGATACGGATAAGAATTATTTTTCTGCCGCAGCTTGCTTTTCTCTCCCAACCATGCCCACATATTTCCTTAGTGTAATATCCCCTAGATGGCACTAGAGAATATAACATTTAATTGCTTCAGATAATAGCCTTCAATAGATGAAGAATAGCAATTTTTACTTTTCTGAAAATAAATATTAATAAGATGTTAAATAGGACAAGGAAGTAATGTTCAAGGTTAGCATTTTACACTCTAAAAGTCTCAAGGCAGGAGCTGCTCCCTGAACCAACAAGAACTGACCAGCAGAATAGGACAATCTGATTCCCAAGTAAATTCTACAGCCCCACTCCCTATTCTTGACTGAGTTCTGTGTTTCAGCTTCCCAGAATGCTTCACAATTAGAATAAGGGCAAACACGCAAAGAAGTCCACTCCACTCCATGTCTTCTGTGAATGGGTTGCAATAAGATAAAAGGAGTTGTGGGGATTATGAAGAAGTTACATGAATAATACGAATGAGAGAAGACCATTAATTGCTCCTCTTCAGCAGGCATGCAGTGCCTTCATTTACCACTGACACTGAGTAGGAGGAAGGAGATAATTAAGGAGGGGGACGGTGAGGTGGTTTCCTTGTCCCCTGTGGGTTTGCTTTGGTGTATGGTGAGTAGTCAGGAGATCACTGGCAGATGGGATTTCTTCTACATTTCCTGAACATTATAGGAGAAAAAAAGAGCAGAGATGGGACATCATCGTATTCTGGATAGAACTGAGGCTTTAACTCCACTGGAGACCTTGGCTACCAAATCTATAACTTTCAAATTTGACAGCTTCAAACCACTTGCAAAGTGAATGACAAAACCAGGTAAATTCACCAAAGGTGATAGAGTTTTGGTTATGCTCTTTGAAATGTGCACAACAACAAAGTCTGCCTGATCATTTGTTGTGGGGGAATATAGGCCACTTCCCAACCGCTGTGTCCTGCATTCTCTAACCCCTGTTCTCTACTTGCTACCACAGTGAACTTTCTCCCCACGTGAGGCTATGATTCCCAGTGGGTATGAGAATGCCCATTCAATCTGCTTGTGTAAGTCCAAAATTGCATGAAGCATACTTATTCTGAGAAGAGTTTGTTGTTTATCTTAATTCAAATTTGTCTTTGTGTTGCACATTTTATTTGGCCATCCTAACCCCATACTCCAAAAGGTGCCCTCTAGTTAAAAAATAAATAAATCAAGCCAAATTAAATATTGGGCTCTCACCCATGTTCTAACATCTGGAAGCAGCTGGAAGACCTCAGCATGGCACCTTCTGCTTCTTTTATTGAGCAGACACCCTGCGGTGCAGGAGGAGAGGAGGAGCCTCCTCTGGCTGAGGCTTGAGCAGGTCTCCAAGCTCATTTTCACCTCACAAACTTTAGCCTTCATCTTCTTTCTCCAGAGCGGTTTTTCTTTCACAGTTGGCTGTTTCCCGTCTGCATAGATCTGCAGTAAATACTGTACTGCAGTGCTGAAAAGGGAGGAAAAACATTACCATCTGCATCTACAGCTTGCAAATTACAGCTTGCAATCACCTGCTATTAAATAAAGACACTTTAACAATATTTTGGGTTTTAAATTAGCAATTTACATCACAAGACTCTGAAAATACTAGTCTTTTAATACTGCAATTTTCTTTCCTTTTAACCAGGCATCAACATGTATTGAATTTTTTTTAAGAAGCCATACAAAGTAATGTTTATTTAAACAATGGCCACCAATGGTATGAGACACACAGATGGAAATCCAATAGTTCCTTACTCTGTGGGAGACATCGTTGGAAGACCTCCCTGGAGCTCCAGCTCTCTAATTTACATCGTGGGGGAAATCCACACATTGCCCTTCCATTTATTTATTATTTTTAACTGCTTGGCCACACAGGCTATGTGTCATCTAAGAAAGTGGTCTCAAGCCGGGAATCAGAGGCAAGGCCTTTGTTTGAAGCAGACTAGAAGCAAAGAAGTTGAAAGGCAGAGTTCAAGTGGGAGTATTTCCTTTTGTCACTTGACATCAGGACTGAATTGGAAGGGATTGGCACTTGTACAAAGCACACTGATGCAAAATGAGTAGGGATTTGGAAGCCTGCGAAGAGAGAAATATTAAGCAGCTCTGTCTCTCATGGACTCCACGTCTATACATAGGGCTATATCTCTATCTAAATATAGTGGTTTGTCTTCAAGTTCTGATTATTGGACCCTTATTACCGCTTTGTCTTGACATTCGAGTTATTGAATGGGGAAACACCAGGAGCTGGGCACACTGCACAGAGCTGAGTGTTAGCTTTGCACTGTGGGTGGCTGGGTTGAGAATTCCTTCACACTACCACAGAGCGCTGTGGAGAGCGCCATAGAGTGCGCCATAGAGTGTCATAGCTGCGCGGGCAGCCCCTGTCGCTCTCCCTGGTCCTGAAGCTGCTGCTGCCTCTCCAGCTCTCCTGGCTCCAGAGACGTGGTCCCCGCCGGTGCTTTTGCTTTAATTCAACAGAAGTGGATGATCTTCTTTGTTGGCATGCCTTTTCTTGTTTCTTTTCTTAATTTTTAATCAATTTATTTGTTTATATTTATTTAGGACATCATGTAGCTAGTCCAGGCTCTCTCTAGCCAACTCTGCTGAGGATGACCTTGAATTTCTGATCCTCCTGCTTCCAACTGTTCAGTATTTAGGACGTAGGTGTGAACTCTATTCTGTTTATGTGATGCTAGAGACTGAACCCAGGGCTTCATGTATACTAGGCAGGTGCTCTTGCCAGAGCTGCAGCTTCAGCCCTCAGATTTGCTTTGTGATGATGCAGGGCAGCTGCCTAAATCTTAAACATGTTCTTTTTCATGCTATACTAATTATCCCTTGACTGGAACAGGAAATGTTATTATGACTAGCACCAGGTTTTAATTCCTAAATATGGCGCATATTCTGTCAATGTTAAATAACACTGTTGCTAGTAACGGTGGGAAAAATTTAGTGCTGTTGCACAGAATGCTAATTGGAAAGAGAAACTACCTTTGAGAGAAAACAGTCTACGTTTTAGTTCATTCCATGAACCACCAGAAGGTGATTGATTCATAGGTTTGGGGAGCTTTTGGTTCTTCTTGGTGATTTGTGATGCCAGTCAGCCCTATAGGTTCATGCAGCAGAAACACGCAGAGCTCTTTTGATCCTTAGTCATTTGCGTTTGTGACAATATAGCATATCGACTGGTCTGTTCAGTCACTTTTCTAAGCCTGTGATACCACTTATGACCCTGTTTTGTTGTATCTAATCAGGCCTAATGTCAGCCCCTGAGTTAAAAGCAATCTGAACTCCCCAAAGGAGGTCGGCTCTGTTGTTTTCTGGTCATGGGGCTTTATTAAGGTCCTCATATTAGGTGCTGTTTATATCAACACTTCCTGTTCCAGTCAGAGTTCTGCTACTGTGGTTGTTTTTCAAGCAAAAGTCTTAGCACAGGCTAGCCTCAGACTTGAGATCTTCCTGCCTCTGCCTCTGTGATTCTTAGATTATAGCTGTGAATTACCATGCTTGGCTCTAACGGGCAATTTTTTTGAAGTTTTATTTATTTATTTATTTATTTATTTATTTATTTATTTATTATGTGTACAGTATTCTGCCTGCCTGTGTGCCTGTAAGCCAGACGAGGGTACCAGATCTCATTGTAGATGGTTATGAGCCACCATGTGGTTGCTGGGAATTGAACTCAGGAACTCTGGAAGAACAGCCACTGCTCTTGACTGCTGAGCCATCTCTCCAGCCCTAACGGGCAATTTTAATTCATATTTATTGTGTACGTGTTGTTTTTAAATGCTTAACAAACTGAAAAGAATAAATGTCACCACTGAAAAACACTTAGGCCATTTAACTTTGCTCAAATAGCACCCAGAAAACGAAATATTTCATTCCAAAGTTGGCTTATATGAGGGTGTGAAATGTCCTTGAAATGATCACCACCCCAAGTTGCCAGCGCCTTTTAATGTTTTCATAAGTGTTCGTAGCTGTTCTCTTTCTGTATGTCTATGAGTTTCTGTCTTTTGTATCTCTGTTTATGTTTCTTTCTGTTTCTGTCTCTGTGTGTCTGTCTGTCTCTCTCTTTCTGTGTGTATATGTGTGTGTTTGCCTGTGTGTGTTTGTGTATGTATATGTGACAAATTTCTGGATATGGAAGAAAGAATATATGTGATACTCAAATTTTGCCCTGAATTTTGCCACTTCAGTGATGCTGAAGTGAAATATCTCTATGCAAACTGTGGGGTGCAGCCATACACAATTGCTAAGAGAATAATATGGCGAGGTTGGTCCCAGACTGGTGTTGAGATGAGGAAGCATAGTCAGATTTTGGTAGTCTTATTTTGTGTCTCTCATTTTGTGATTGAAATTGCTCCTTCTATGTGTAAAATCAGGTTTGTTTTAACATTTCTGTTGGGTATTCTCCTTAAAAAATATTTTCCAAGGTGCTTACTATATTTTTTTTCGATTACAAGACAACTAATTTCCTGTTTCCACAAGAGGTTCTTGAACCATTTTGAGGGAGCTGAGCAATCTACTGAGAGAGTAATTTGCTAACCTTTATTAAGTCTTCAAAGACGTCTGCAGGTACCTTTCTTTAGTGCTCACTAGCTCAGTGCTGCTGACATTTTACAAATCCTCGGTTACTCCTTATCATCCATCACATCCATCTTTATGTCCTCAGCTGGAGAGAAGATGGTTTACTTGTTTTCACTACCTCTAAGCCTTCAGCTAATTAAGTAGACATAATTCCATGTAATGGGCTTAGCTTTGAGTTAACATTTTAAAGAGTCTTTCACAAGTATCCGTCCACTCAGGGTTTACATAATGAACTTGGCATTACACATCTGCAGCTGAGAAAAAACATTTAAGAGCTATGGTAAATGGGAAGGTGCCCAAAGTTGCAATCCCCAATCCTTAGTTTTACTAATGTTGTAAACAGCTTTAGTTCATTTATCTCTCTCAAGAATTGCTAGAAGGAAGCCAAATTGATCAGATTCTTTTTACTTGGAAAAAAACCCAAAAAACCAAAACCAAAACAAAACAAAAAAAACCCCAAAAAACTCTCCATTGGTATCTTGGTATCTGCTTTGGGGCTGGTAATGATCACAGAATCACATACCTTAAACTTAGAGAGTATTTAAACAGTCATAAAAATTCTATAGTTCATGCTATTGGCCTGTTTCCACTGGATAGAGAAACATAGGTGAAGTCCTTTCTTTTTTAGAAAAAAAGATAAATTTTAAGACAGCTATCCTGTTGTCTGCTCCCTTCTTCCTCCAGGCTAAATATCCCAAGTGGCACCTGTGCTTATGTGATGTGATTTTTAATCTAGCCACCCTATGCATCATTGCTTTGGAGACCTTGAAGTTAGCTGATAATTATCATTGCAATAAAAGATGCCACACTGAACAGTTACTATGTGCTGAGTGTCTTACAAATATTATATTTAATATCCAAAATTATCTGAGTTACGTTGGTTTTTTCTATTTTATAGATAGAATACAATGTTCTTTGTATTGAATGAATAAAGTTGAATGAATAGCTCCATCAAACCCACAGATCTAGTGGTTGGCTGAGCCAGGATTTGAACTGATGTCTACTGATTCCAAGTACGTATTCTTCACTCTATGTTGTAATTTCCTTTATGAGATGAGATAAGTCATTGACCCATGTATTGTGAGCTGAATGTTGTAGTTTTGGCTTGAGCAATTCAGTGAAGAGAAAGGTTGCCACTTAGCTTGTCCTAGACATGATGCCAAGCTAAAGAACTGATAAGGCAGAGGCAGCCAGAGAAAGAGGCCGGGAAACAAAGGGATAAGATGATTAATAGGGTGGCTCATGAGCCTGGAATAATTGAAAGAGCTGTGTCTGGCAGGTAGAGAGGCAAGTCCTACATGTGTAAGGGCTGAAATGGGAAGTTGGCAGGTAGAAAGCACAGGAGCAGGGCATTATTGCAGAAATCCCTAGTGATGGTTCCAGTCAGAAACTCAGCTCAAACAAAGCACATTCTCTGGCAGCATTTTTAGGATCTGTGTTGTGGAGCCTTATGTGCCTGTCCATAGCCTCTGGGATGAGGACAATGCAGGCTGGGGATGGGAGGGGACAAGTACCAGCACTCAATGTCTCTTGCTTGTCAGTGTGCTGGGATCCTTGCCATCATGCTTTTATTTAAATTGGATTTGGAGGGAGGCTGTGGCTGTGCAGAAACAGGCATTGAAACCGGGCATATTCCGGGTGTACCTGTTCCTCCCTTTGCAAGGATGTAATTTTCTCAGGAAAATAGAGACCTGAAAGTGGAAAAGAAAGCCTTGCATTTTTAAATGTCTTTAGCAAATAACCAGGTTGATTAGAGGTGAAGAACAAGGTCAGTTCTAGTGCCTTTTGTGTTTGTTTTCCTTTTTAATTATCATTTATTACAATTTATTCAATTTGTATCCTGACTATGGCCCCATCCCTCATCTTCTCCCAACCCCACCTTCCCTCCCTCCCTCATCTCCTCCCATACCCCTCCCTAAGTCTACTGATAGGGTAGGTCCTCCTCACCTTCCATCTGACCCTAGCTTATCAGGTCTCATCAGGACTGGTTGCATTGTCTTTCCCTATGGCCTGGCAAGGCTGCACCCCCCAGGGGGAGGTGATCAGAGAGCCTGCTATTGAGTTCATGTCATAGAAAGTCCCTGCTCCCCTTACTAGGGACCCTACTTGGAGACTGAGTTTATAGGCTACATCTGAGCCAGAGTTTTAGGTCCTTTCCATGCATTGCCCTTGGTTGGGCTATCTGTCTCTTCAGGGCCCCCAAAGCTTAGTTTTTATGGCTCTGGTGCTTTTCTTATGGAGCTCCTGTCTCCTTTAGGTCTTTCTGTCTCCCTCTTTGTTTATAAGATTTCCTGAACTCTGCCCAGAGTTTGGACATGAGTCTCAGCCTTTGTTTCGGTATCTAGATGAGTGGAGTCTTTCAGAGGTCATCTGTGGTGACTAACTCAAGTGGGCTACTGTATTAGAAGATCTTGTTAGGGAAGGATCTGAAGAGGTTCTGTAGCTCAATCATATTTTTTAAATCTGAATATGGTGTTGCATAATTGTACTCAGGAGGCTGAGGCTAGAGAATAGAGAGTTCAAGAAGAGAGTAATCTACGAAGGGAATTTCAGGCCAGCTTAGGCTACAATATGAGTTCCTGACTTATAGGGAAACTAAGATCCAGAGATGGGAAAATCTCACACAAACTTACACCCAGGCAAAACCTAAAGTGACTGAGTTAGGTTTCTGCGTTACAAGACCCGCACTCATTCTTTCATGTGAGTGTGTGTGTGTATGTGTGTGTGTGTGTGTGTGTGTTTGTGAGTGATGGTTGTCAATGACTGTCAGTTTGACACCTGGAATCACCTAGGGGATAAACCTCAAGACATATCTGCGAAGGAATATTCACGGAATATTTAAGGGAGCCTCTGGGGATGCTTGTGAGGGATTATCTTGGTTGAAGTGGGAAGACCCATCCTAAAGGAGGGCAGCGCCATTCCTGGCTTCAGTTCTGAACTGTATACAAAGCAGGAAGCTCCCTGAGGACAAGCACTCACCATTCTCTTCAGGATCATGAAATGGAAGTGAACAGCTGCCTTAAACACTTGCTGCCTTGACTTCCCTGCCATGGGACTATTCCTGTGAACTGCGAGTGGAAATAAATCCTTTTTCCCTGGCATTGTTTTTGTCAAGAGTTTTTATTATAGCAATAGAAAAATAAGCTAATATGATAATATGTGTTTGTGTGGGTATGTGCATGTGTGAATGTAGACAGGTGTGCACATGTGTGTGTTTCACATATGGAGATGAGGGGCCAACACTCCTCAATTGCTCTTCACTTTATTTTAGACAGGCTCTCTCATTGTTCAAAGACTTAGATTGGCTGGAGAACACACCTCAAGATTCTTCCTGCGTCTGCCTCCCTGGTTCTGGTAATACCGGTATATTCCATCATACCTAGCTGGTGTATATAAGTGCTAGGGGCACTAAACTTAGGTCATCAAGCTTCTGTGTTGAGTAACTTACTGACTGAGCCATCCCCTTCGTCCTCTGTTTGTCTTTGCCACACTTGCTATTGCTTTGAAACATTATACATGCTACTGAAACTTGTTGACGCAATGAATAGTGTTACACACTCAGATAGTGTCCCTCCTTGGGGACAACCGGTGACAGTTTCATGGGAACTTACTGCAACCTGATTCTACCTACCGTTTCCGATTCCTTTTTACAAAACTGTCCGTGGTGAATCTGGGTTTATTTAGTGTTTCTCAAAATGCAACTTGTGGAGCACTGGGACAGAATCATGGAGGAGAGGGATGCGTTCATTAAAAATTCAAATTCTTACTCTTCCAGGCAGACAACCTCCATTAGCGTTTGAGGAAGTGAAGCCTCGTCAAATTGACTCCTGACAAATATCCCTGTAAAATCTGTGGGAATTTAGAAATAATTATTTCAACCCTGTGATCTAATCTTTTCTCTTTTGTTACTCTAAGAAATTCTAACACATACGTTGATTGAAATGGGTGCTTGTGGGCTTTAATGAAGGTGTGAACAGGCTAAGTTCCTTTGGGAGGAATAAGGAAGTGATGTCCTGTGGTTTACATTCTTCAGATTTCCCTGTCTTTCTGGCCAATGTCTGTCTTCCTTGTGTTTTTGTTTTCCTCTCTCATCAATCAAGGTCCATCTCAAAAAAATCTTTACTCACACACCATGCCACCATTGTCTACAAGACAACCTATGCCCTGAATCTGGGCACTAAGCCGTGGACATCTCTGGGAGTCTGGAGGCTTCCCTCCCTGCTTAGCATCACATTGCAAAATAATAGAAAGGGCATATTAGATACCTGTACTGTCCCATCGTCTTCCAGGTACCCTAGGAATCTCAGAGACTCTGAAGAGCCATATTTGACAAAAATCGATCCCAGAACAAAATGTAAATGCTGTTAATGTAAATGTCTTTGGAAGGCAGTGTAACCTCAGGCTTCAGAGTGCCACTGATGGTTTGCAAGGTTTTATTTGACATCTGTGCTGGAGACTTCCCTTTTTCACAATCCCCCATCCCTGCTTTATGACTGATAAAGGACTACTTTTACTATTAATGAGAAGACATGTCCACGGAAGAATAAGGCACTTCCTGACATCTTCCCATTCATGAATATACAGTTAAACTTATTTTTAATTGAATGGAAAATAAGCTAGCAATTAGAGGCATTCTAAAGCCTTCCTCCCCCCTTCTACACATCTGCACAGCGGGTACTTCTCATCTTCATGCATTACCCTTTTCTTCCACCCTACCCACATAGTTTTATTAAATTAAACTTCGCGTTGTTAGCAAAAGCTTTATTCCTTTTGGTAATATTTTTTCCTTTGAGATACTATTTGGGCACTGATAAAACTTGTAGGAATTTCTGAATTAATCTAAGGAAATCTAGAGTTATCTATTTTAATCAATATGTAAGAGCAAGAAAAGTTATCTAATGGGAAATTAACTGAAGGCAAATAATTAATGTTTTTCTTTTTTTCTTAAGAGACATCTTTGTGTATTTCTGTGTCTGCAGAGGTTTGGCCTCTGGCCTTTGCTGATGCTTATTTGATTTGGAAAAAGATTTGATAACATTTTTAGTTTTGTTAATTAATCAACTTGGGCTGCCATAAGAAAACATCACAGTCAGTGTTTATTAAACCACAGAAATACATTTCTTCTATTCTTTAGCTTGGAATTCCAAGAACCAGGTATCAGCAAAACAGGTCTTCTTGTGAATTTTTTTTTTCTTTCTTAGTTTAGACATATCTAGCTTGTTATAGTGTCCTTGTATGGTAGAGATGAAAGAAGAGAGGATGGGAGGGAGAACAAAAAGAAGAAAGTATGGGGCATTTCTGGTGACCCTTCCTCGTGTTCTAAGACCAGAAGCTTTGATGGATTAGGGCCATGGGTATCTCTTCCTCTTGCTGAGATGGATTAGACCCACCCCTCATTCTTGCTTAACCTTATTCATGCCCTTAGTTTATATGGCTTCAATATATACACTTGAGGACGTGAGAATGGCACTGACCAGCTCACAGCAGTGTCCCTATGTCACCACAAATATCTCTTATGTGACTTATCCACTTCTTTTTTTCTCATGAAAGATAGCTTATATAATTGTGACATGGGGGAGCAAAAGCATGAATAGGTTGTTAAACTAACAACCTTTTACTTGTCTTCAGAGAATAATAATGCTTGCTTGTCTTTCCGGTAATGTCTTCTTTTGTTTGTTTCTTTTTGTTTTTTAACCTTTTTATTTTTAGTTTTTTACAAATCTTTTTAAAATTTACTTTATAACCCAAGGGTGCCCCCTTCCTCCTTTCCTCTCAGTCCCCCTTACCTTTTCCCCCCTTCCTCTCTCTTTACTCCTAGAAAAGGTAAGCCCCCTCTCTCCATATCAACCTTTCCCAGCGCATCAAGTCACGTCAGGACTGACCATATCTTCATCCCTTGAGGCCAGACAAGGCAGCCCTTCCAGGGATAAGTTATCCAAAAGCAAGAAGTGATCCTCCACTCAACGGGTGCCCCATATGAAGACCAAACCATCCACTAGACACGTATGTGCAGGGTGCCTAGTTCCAGACCATACATGATCTTTAGTTGAGGTCTCAGTCTCTGAAAGCCTCCATGGGACTGGGTTAGTTGTCTCTGTTTGTCTTTTTATGGGTTTCCTGTCCCCTCTTGGTCCTTCCATCTTTCCTCCAAAACTTCCACAGGACCCCCAGAGCTCTGTCTAATGCTTGGCTTCAAATCCTAGTATCTCATTCTGCTGTTGTCTGGAGCCTCCCATTTGAGAGTCTAGTCAGGCTCCTGTCTGCAAGCATAGCAGAACATCATTAATAGTGTTAGGGGCTGGCTCTTTCTACTGTGGCATGGGTCTCAGGTTGGGCAAATTATTTGTTGGACTTTCCCTCAATCTTTGTTCCCTCCTTATCCCTGCACTTGTTGTAGACAGGGTAAATTTTGGATCACAGGTTTTGCCAGTGGATTTTTGTTCCCCTCCTTTCACTAGTTATGCTTGGCCAGGAGGTAGTCACTTAAGTTTTCATGTTCCCCCTGTTAGGAGGCTCAGGTAGAGTCACAAACCCTTGTCCTCTCAGGAGCCTACCCTGTTGCAGGCCTCCAGCTTGACAAAGAGATGGACCCCCCTCAGTTTCCCTTGTTGTTCCCAGCCCTCTAACCTCCTTACCCTGTTCTGCCATGTCTGATCCCCATCCTGTTTCCTTGTTCATTCCATCTCCTTCCCAGTTCCCTCTCTTCATCCACTTCTGCTGTCTATTCCATTTTCTCTTCTGAGAGACCTTCAGGTGCCCTCCCTTGGGTCTTCCATGTTATTTAACTTCTTTGGGTCTGTGGATTGTAGTAAGGTAATGCTTTATATAGGTCTAATATCTGCATATAAGTGAGTACATACAATGCATTTTTTTTCTGGGTCTGGGTTATTTCACTTAGGATGATCCTTTCTAGTTTCATCTATTTGCCTGCATATTTCGTGATTTCTTTGTTTTTAATAGCTGAGTAGTATTTCATTGAGTAAATGTACCACAGTTTCTGTATCCATTTCTTTGGTAAGGTACATCTAGGGTGTTTTCAGTTTCTGGCTATTACAAATAAAACTGCTATGAACATAGTTGAGCAAATGTCTTTGTAAGGTGGAACACCTTTTGGTTATATACCCAGGAGTGGTATAGTTGTGTCTTGGGATAGAATTATTTCCAAATTTCTGAGAAATTGCCAGATTTATTTCCAGAGAGGTTATACAAGTTTACACTCACACTAGCAATGGAGGAGTGTTGCCCTTTTTCCACATCCTCTCCAGCATGTGTTGTCACTTGAGTTTTACAGACCTAGATAGAGCAACCATTAACTTCATATGGAAAAATAAAAGATCCAGGATAGCCAAAACAATTCTGTGCAATAAAAGAACTTCTGGTGGTATCAACATCCCTGATCTCAAGCTATACTACAGAGCAATAGTAGTAAAAATACATTGTATTGACATAGAAACAGACAGGTTGGTCAATAGAACCAAACTGAAGACCCAGAAATAAACCCACACTCCTACAGGCACTTGGTTTTCAACAAAGAAGCCAAAATCATACAATGGAAAAAAGAAAGCTTCTTCAATCGGTGCTGGTCTAACTGGATGTCTATGTGTAGAAAGATGAAAATAGACCTGTATTTATCACCCTGCACAAAACTCAAGTCCAAGTGGATCAAAGACCTTGACATAAAACCAGAGACTCTAAACCTATTAGAAGACAAAGTGAGGGAAGGTCTGGAACTTATCAGCATAGGCGACAACTTCCTGAACAGAATATCAACAGCACAGACTCTGAGATCAACAATTAATAAATGGGATTTCATAAAACTGAGAAGTTTCTGTAAGTCAAAGGATATTATCTATAGAACAAAACAGCAGCCTATATCTTACATCAGACAGAGGGATAATATTAAAATATACAAAGAATTTAAGAAATTAAACATCAACAAATCAAATAATCCAATTGAAAATGGGTACAAAGCTAAACTAAGAATTCACAACAGAGAAATCTTGAATGGCTGGAAAGCACTTAAAGAAATCCTCAATGTCCTTAGCCATCATAGAAATGCAAATCAAAATGACTCTAAGATTCCATCTCACACTAGTCAGAATTGTAGTGTCTTTTTTTTTTTTAATAACTAAAGAAGTACATGGAAGACCCACAAATAGAATAAGCATCATTGGAGACAGCCACTCTGTTATTTATTTAAGTCCCCACGCTCTTTTTGTGAAGCATTGACTGTATCATGGCAAAAACATGGCTGTGAACAATATTTTTTTCTACTTTTTTCTCCTAAGATAGATAAGGGGTAGAAAGATTCTTGTTCACTCTGAATTTTGAAGGATATAAAAGAATATAGTAAAAGAGGTTGTTGGGACAGACAGAAATATTAGTCACTGTCAGTGTTCTGTTTGTGTAGAAGCTTCTTTGATTGTGATTTGTTCCTCAAGGCTCTGACTACAACAAAGGAGGCAACCACGAGTTGACATACGGATGCTCCCAACCTAGATGTAAACATGACTGCATGAGTGGAGAGACATGGTAATGAGAGAGGAGCCTCAGGTTCTGCTCTGAGGATGTTGGTCAGGTGATTTCATTCCAAGAGCAGAAATCACCAAGAGAGGGATCTATGTTAGGAAGCAGTGGCCAAGCTTTGGCATAACTGTGTGCTTGGTCAGTGAGATAGAGCATCCCTAAGTGTGGGTACTGTGGCAAATTCCTTGGTGGCCTAGGCATACTACTTCAAAGCAGGACACTAGCAGGGGGAGCCAAGGGAACAGTCATGCAGACACCATAGGGAACTTTTTATATTTTATGTTTTGTAAAGAACAAGTCAATTAATTAAGCATAGCAAAGAGAAAAATCATGTAACTGCTCTTTGGCTTGGAATGCCTGAAATAATTATATTTCAGTTTTTAGTTTTTCTTCTCTTCCTCTTACTCTTCTGTTGGGGCCCCAAGAAGCTGTGTAACTGTGGAAGTCAGCCTAGAGAAAGATTGAGGTGTAGGCATGTACAAACCTGAAAATTTCATCTTGAGACAGGCACGAGTAGGACTTCTCCCCTCCCTGTCCTGGGCCTGAATGTCCCAGTACAAATAGCCTTACACTCCTTACCTCTACCAAACTTGAGGTGGTCACATAGCCAGGTTATAGGTTAAGCTTTCTCTCTCCTTATAATGTCATTTCCAGCAAGCACCTGGAGTTCCCCTTCATGCAAATAAGCCATTCCTGGAACCTCCCCAATGATGTATACTCACCCTGAAAGCCTCTATCCACTCCCAAAGGTTTAAATAGCCTTTGTTTCTCCCAACTAAAGGAGTTGTCTCACTGATGAGTGTCTCTGGAGAAGTCTGTTTCACAAGCACTCTCCACTGGCCTGAGGTGTCCATCCTCCCAACCTGTTCCCTCCTTGCTCCCCCTTCTCAGAACCCACCCTGTTTGTGATCACAGGAGGTCATGCCATTATAGGTGGGAAACCAGGAATGACACTCTCCCTCCTTCTTTTTTATCTTCTTCTCATCTCCATCTTCCTTTACTCTCTCTTGTCTCCCCATCTCCCCTTCAACTGCCATCCTCACTTTTACCTTTCTTATAGTTAAATAGTTACCTATTGGCAGGAGGAAACCAAACCTTTTTCTTGACACAGGGAAGACAGTGACAATCATCAGTCTGAAGCTCTTTTCTCATAGCCAGATTTGTACCAGTCATCAAAGAAATTTTTTGTTTCACAAGATGCTTTTGCCTAGTTTCCCCTGCTGGCTAGGAATTGAAGTCCCATCCTGCCTCAGCCTTCTAGGTTCTAGGTGCTGACTTTCGGTATGCACCACTGTGCTTTGCTTCCAAGGAAATAATTCTAATTCTTCTTCTTCTTCTTCTTCTTCTTCTTCTTCTTCTTCTTCTTCTT
>NW_026596051.1:36695355-36739982 GCF_907164565.1 Psammomys obesus
TCTTCTTCTTCTTCTTCTTCTTCTTCTTCTTCTTCTTCTTCTTCTTCCTATGTTAATTTCACATCACATACACAATCCCACTCATCTCCTCATCCCTCCATATCCACCCTCTGTCCTTGCAACCTCCCGCAAAGAAAACACAAAATAAAAATAAAAACATTTTATAACAGCTGGTCTGCTTTCCTACTTCTCTCCATGTTCACCCATTCCTTTCATGGAAGACATAAAAATAATGTTTTGGTCATTAAAATTTCTCATCATTCTTAATAAAATTCATGTTTGTACCTATATAGTTGTTTTTCGATTTTCTAGTTTTTATACAAATCAAGGACTCCAACTTTGCATGGAAAAGAGATCAGTCATTTAAAAGACCTGTTGTGTAAATCAATGGAAAGTACTTACCATGTATTTGTGAGACCCTGGAATGAATTCAAGCATCACACATAAACCAAAACAAACATAAGCTTAAAATCATAGAATATAAAATGTAAAGACAATGAAAATGTAATCTCTATTATTATCACTTTTAGTGCTTAGAAGCAAATTGGCAAACACAAACAGCACATGGATTCTTTATCAAGTGAATAAGTGACAAATAACTAAAACAATGAATGATGAATATAAGTAACATGTCTGATGGGATGCCTTGGCATGCCTCTGAGGATGTGTGGGAAGGAAAAGAATTGATTTTAAAATCTCCAGCCTTGTGTGCCCCTATTGCAATCTAGGCTTTATCTTAATGGACCCATATAGTGGCATCTTAGTTCCTCTTTGCAGAGATTTTTATTTTGCCACACATCGGCTGGCTCAGTGGCTTCCTGGAACCCTGTAGCACAAGCCTCCATTCCTCTCACATACATGCTTAAAAACCATGTGGTTCAGATTACCACTGCAATATTGCTCTTCTTAGTACCATTTTTCTGTGCTAGTTACCTTTCACATCTCTGTGACAAACTACCTCTGACAAAAATAAATGAAGGAAGGAAAGGCTTACTTTGGTTCATAATCAATCAAGTTTAGCTACCACATAGCCTAATTTTTTGAGATTACTTGGGAGCATTCAGTAAAGGTAGCCAGGAAAATAAGCCTAAATAAGCCTAAAATGCTTGGGTCCTCCAGCAAGTCTGGGCATCTCATATGCCACTAGCAAAAGAACATTCATCAGAATCAGAAGATAACTGCTGATGTCTGACTGCCACTAACAAGCCCATTTCTCAGACTTTTCACCTAATTTTCTCGGTCTCTAGTCTCTCTTTTTCCATCTTTTCACCCAGATATTTCACTGAACTGGCTTCTGAGTTCCCTCTCAGTCTAGAAACTCTGCAAGGGTAGACTGATAAACACAGGCTTTTGTCATGGTGTTTATTAGGGAGCCTTGAGGACCTCATTGGGACACAATGCTCAGAAAGAAGGAGCGTTGGTATAATTTGGACAAAGAAGATGCTTAGAGACCTACTTATAGAACCATTACAAAAAGCTGTGTGCAAAGCTCTCAAAATGATTTTCAAATAAGGTCCAAGTATTCTCAGGGATGCTTGGGGCAAGACAATGCTCTGCTATTTCAGAAGAGAAAATATGAGCTGTTCCGTGAACTTGAATGCAGTCAAGGACATACATCATAATTGGAACCAAACCACCATTGCCTGGATAAGGAACTTTTGGAAACAACTATTTTCTGGAACAAAGCTGTGTTAGAGCAGGTAGCACTTTGACTATTATCTCTATGCTAATGTAAAGTTTTTTTTTGTGTTTGTTGTTGCAAGTTTTAAAAGGATTAAATTCCCATATTATGAACATTATGCATAGTAATGGGAGTCTTTGAAAGTCATACAGGAAATTTGGACATTATGGTGAATTTGTCATTCACTTTATTACAAATTTATTTTATTTTCTGATGCAATCATGAAAGAAATATTCTCAACATATTATGTGCTTACGTGTTGGGGTTACAAAGATGAATAATGCAGGTTCTTACAGGCATGTAGCACATGAAAGTCTAAAATAACTCTGTGAATTCTAAGGTAAATGAGCACTAAAAGTTTGCATGTGTTACAGTTTATTCACTTTGTATCCAGGGTGTAGCCTCCTCCCTCATCTCCTCTAGGCCTCACCTTCCCTCCCTCCTTCTTCCCTGTGTCTCTCCTCTAGTCCACCAATAGGGGAGGTCCTCCTCTTCCTCTACTGTCTGACCCTAGCTTATCAGGTCTCATCAGGACTGTCTGGATCCTTTTTTTCTGTGGCCTAGTAATACTAATACGAATACAAATACGAATACTAATACTAATACTAATACTAATACTAATACTAATACTAATACTAATACTAATACTAATACTAACAATGCTAATAATGCTAATGCCAATAATGCTAATGCTAATACATAAAAAAAGAAAGTTAAAAAATGTTTGCATGTATTCAGAAGTAGAGTGAATAACTGGTACTTTTGAACTCATTGGCAGTCATATTTGCCACTGCTGGCATCTCCGAAATAAAGACACCACCACCCTCTCTATTCCTGAAAATAGTACTGTAGGTATTTTGAACTTGGAAAAAGTTGTACATATAAATAATGTTTATATTCACAAAGCATGGAGTTACTGACTGATGGAAGATCAGGGTGATTTCCATAACTGTACTTTCTCTATAGCTAGCTTTTTGAGAGCTTACTGGGAACAAATCATATCTTGAAAATGCATTAACTGTTCCTAGGACCCCTGTCTACTTACTGTAGTTAGGCACTAGGCTCCAAGTCTTGATGGCCATCACTGCTTTCTCTTCTTTTGTACCCTTTAAGGGTTGTACTAAGAAATCTGAACAGTGGTTTTGACAAAGACTTCAAGTCCAAGATTACATCCTTTTCTTTGTTTTTTCTTTGTGATGTCTCTAGTTTTGGGGTTAAATACCTCTTTGACTTTTTGTGTTCACTCTTCCTAGAGAATTCTTTTGTTTTGGCCTCAGTTTCTCACCCAGGAATTACATTGTGTTTTCTTTCACCTTTAGGCCTGCATTAGTTTTCTATTGCTGTCTTAATAAATTATCAAGTAGTAGCTTAAACTGTGGGCTTTTTCAGTTTTTAGAAGTTGATTGGACTCACTGGGATAACATCCAGGTGTCACCATGGTTGTATTCCCCTTTGAAGACGTTTGAGGATCAGTGCCTTTAATCAGTTGGATTTTACAGAATTCAGTTCCTCAAGGCTCTAGAACTATGGTTGTGGCTTTCTTCCTGGCTATAAGCTGAAGGCAGTCCACCACTGTTAGTGCTCACTTGTGCTTGATGGCTCATACACTCCTTCAGCCTCTGGTAGCTGGTGGGACTTCCAGTGCAGGGAGAGGGACACCAACCAACCCAAAAAACCTTCAACCCAAAACTTGTCTTGCCTACAAGAATTGTAGGAAGTAAGATGGAGCAGAGATTGAGAGAATGGCAAATCAATGATTGGCCCAACTTAAGTCCCACCCCATGGGAGAGAGCCAACCCTTATCACTATTCATGATACTCTGTAATGTTTTCAGACAGGAGCTTGACACAACTGTCTCCTGAATCCAGCAGCTGATGGAAACAGATGCAGAAACCCACAGCCAAACAATAGGCTGAGCTCAGAGAGTTTTGTGGAAGAGTGGGAGGAAGGATTGAAAGAGCCTAAGGGATCAAGACACCATAAGAAGACCTACAGAGTCAACTAACGTGGGCCCATGGGGGCTCAGAGAGAGTGAATCACCGACCAAAGAGCCTGCGCGGGCTGGACCTAGGCCCCTGCACAGAAGTAGCAGATGTGCAGCTGTGTCATCATGTGGGTCCCAGAACAGTCAAAGGCTCTGACTCTGTTGCCTGCCTTTGGATCCCTTTCCTTTAGCTGGGCTGCTTTGTCTGGCCTCAGTGGGAGAGGATGCACTAGTCTTGCTGAGACTCAAAGTGCCAGGGTGGGTTAGCACCCCTTGGGTCCGCCCTTCCCTGAGAAGGAGAGAAAATGAAGGTAGGTCTGGGAGGAGGGGACTAAGGTGGTTGGGATCCAGCTATAAAGTGATTAAATAGAAAAATAAAGGAAACTAGCAATAAAGAATTGAATCACTCTCAGGCCTTAGCTATGACCTACCCACCTCCTTTCTCTCTCTCTCTCTCTCTCTCTCTTTCTCTCTCTCTCTCTCTCTCTACTTACTAATGAAGAAAGTTTCCATCCTTAAAGATTCATATGGTTATATTAGAATTACATGGATAATGTAGTGTATACCAAGTTTAAGATCTATAATTTTATTCATATTAACAGGGTTTCTTTTTTTCTCCATAAGAGCATAGATTTCCAAGTTGTGCACATTAGGACAGTGGATATATTTTTGGTTTCATTATTCTGTCTTCTCTCAGCCTCAGTTTAACTTGCTATCGGATGCTATGGGCTCTACTTCCTTTCTGCCTTCTCATCTCCTGTGTATATTAAAGGCTACGGCTCTTAGAAATTCACTTCATGAAGCTGTTGGCTTTGCCACATCTTTCCAGTTCTCTCAGTATCCAATCAAGTTCTTCATAAGCAAGAAAACTTCAGTGTTTTCCACTGCCTGCAGATAAAGTTCAAAATCCTCATGAATACTTAAAATTTTTCTCTCTCCTTTATTTCTTCTCTCACACCCAGAATTAAAGTTGTGTTGTATTTGTTGCCTTGATTTTTTATTTCTTTTTCCATATTTCTCTCTCAGCTATTCAGTGTGTGCATTTCATTTTAATATGTTCCATGAACTAACTTTCTTGGTTTTTAGTACTGCCTTCATTTTAATGATCTCCCACAGAACTGACTTCTATTGTAAAATCTTTTATACTCTATTGTTCTTCTGGTTTTGGTCTGTTTCTATTTTTCTTTATCTCTGTTCTTTTTTCATTCTCTTTCTGTCTTCCTTCTTTCTTACTTCCCTCCCCTCTATTTATTTACAAAGTCATATGTCATAAGGATTTGAAGTTGTTTACTTTTGTGTTCTAGTTGCCTGAAAGAGTACTTGAAAGCACAGTTCAACATGTACTTTTGGATAAAATAACAAATGAGTGACTGAATAGGATGAAGTTGTCTCTTGAGGAGCTATGTACTTTTCATAAGATCAACTAAAGAGTATTTGCTTATAATTTGCTACTATTTAATTAATTATACCCATGTCATAGTATATGATCTATATATGAGACCTGGGCCATCAATATTGTTAATTTTAGATAAGATTATATATTCATCTATATTTTCTCCAAGTAACCCTAATGTTTGTAAATAGAAGATGCTTAATAAACAGCAAATGGATTGGATTTCTTCCATGCCTTTATGACAGGCAAAACTGGATGAGAGTAGAAATATGGAATTAAATGTTTTCAAATCATTATTGCCATCCTAGAAGTCTGATTGGCTAACTGCAGAAGGCCAGGATATTGGAACACGTAAAGCCAAGGCTACTAAAATCTAAGGAGAATGTAATGTCACCACCAGGAAAGTGAGCGAGAGATGAGAAAAGAATTGGTTTTACATCATAAAGTAAACATGGCTACAACACAAGACAAGCACTAGAGCAGAGACATGGACATGGCTCCTTCCAAACACAGACATTCAAGTTCAGTTCCATGGACGTTGAATGGGTGCTATGTCCTTCAGGAGAGCACTCCAGGATGGGTCAGTTCTTGAGCTATTTATGTTAGAATGACAGCACAGATTCAGTTACGCGTTTATTTCAGACATGAAGACTACACTGAAAAAGCAAAAGGTGTTGAAGACTGATTGCTTGATTCTTGGGTGCTGGGCACTGGCCAGTTATGTTTATGACTTCAGAAGTTACATTTTATTAAGAAAGTATTTGCATAGTTGAAAAGAATAGTTGAAATTATATGATTTGTTCTGGAGTCCTCATCACATTTTTCTGCTCAGAAGTAAGAATTTGTTTGTCCTCACAGTGTGACTGGCACTGAATGAGAAACCGCTGACAGTGGACTAAGGAAAGGCCATTTGCTATCTCTTGTCTTTTCTTGCAAAGAATTATCTAGCTTGTGCTGTGTGGTTTAGTAATAACAATAGATTTGAAGGACAACTTGAAACAGAGACAGAATATCCATGTTCCTCTTGGGTTTTATTCGCTTACTTTACCACCTTTATTAGAAGACAAAGTACTGTGCTTTTAGCTCTCTGTCTATGCCCAGAGGTACAAACTTGCATTGGGGAGTGAAAATGTTTGCTGCCAGCAGCAAGTGAGAGGTACTACCTGTGAGCACATGGGCCTGGTGTGTAGTTTAGCGACCCTGCTCTTCCAATCAAGAGAGGAATAGTGGAGGAGATGGGCAATCAAAGCTGAGTCATGGCCCTAGGAGGACAAAGATCAGCTAACTTGCTTGTCTTTCACTAAATTTGAAAAAGATGTAGTCAAACATAGCCAGAAGCTTAAAGTCAAACCAAAATAAAACCCAAACTAAGCTTTCTTAGTGGCAGCGAGACATGGAAACAGCATAGGAAAATGGATACTTTGGTGGGCTTCACTTTCTTATCAGAGTTTGTGATTTGTTACATTTGGTGAAGTGCCTGGCTGGAACCACCGTCATTTTAAGGAGTACTGCTGACATGGATGATGGGGCAACTGGGCCAGAGCACTGCACAGACGTCCACAATAAGTCTTCCCCCTGAAATCAAGTTCTTATATTAGCCAATTACAAAACTGGCAAAGGTCTCAAACAGACATTTCTATTTTTGTCTGAAGAGCAATACAAATGCCAAGAAGGTGTGTGCAGAGACATTCAGCAGCCTGCACCACCACAGAGATGCAAATCAAAACGCAATAAAGACTTGCACTTGACAGAATAGCTAAAGTATGTGTGGTTAGAAAATCTTTTGGAAGTGAAGAAGTAGGAACCTTGCACACGTTTAGTGACAGGACAAAATGGAACAGCTGCCATGGGAGATAGAATGGACAGTCCTCAAAAAAAAAAAAAAATTAAAAAGGTAACATGGGTGTTACAGAATTTCCACTCCTAGTACATATTCAAAAGAAATTAAATCAAAATCTCATTTTTATGTTCATTTCAACATGACCCACCAGAGACAAGGTCTAAGAAACAAACAATAGTTGTTTTTTTTTTTTAATGGATGGCTATTACAAGAACCTTTGTTATGTATAAAAACAATGAAATATTGTTCATCCTTAAAAAGGATCAACTCCTGCTGTATATGATGCCATAGATTAAACAACATTATGATAATGTTGAGAGGCAGATGGCTACCTGAGGCATCTCAGCATCTAAATGCTTGGAACTGCAGGGGGATGACAGTTGGGAGCAATAGAGAGACAGGGAGATATATAAATGGAGTGTATACAACGACTATGCAGTTTCCAGTCTGGGCAGTGAGTCAGTTCTAGATACCAGCTCTAGGCTGGTATGCATGCAGGTGACACTTTTTCCCGATAACTTTCTTGTGATATCATAAAGGATATGGGAGAAACAAAAGGTGAAGCTGATGAGCCCCTTCTGCTGTTCACAGTTCTATGTTGGAGGTCTCTCCCTGAAGTAGCTGACCATGAGTGTTGGGCTCATAAGATCTAGATGTACAACAGAGAGAAGAGCAAAAGCCTCTGACAAACAAGATGACTTGACTTACATGCGCTAGAGTGAGCTCTGCATTCCCTATGGCCACTTCTGACATAGGAACTTGGAATTCTATGGGTACCTAAGCCTTCAGTTACTCGAGGATTTGGCTGTCGTGGGAGGTATTGGCAGAGAGCCACAGCTCTTCTGAGAGACGAATGAGCCAGCACAGCTTTATAGATGAGAATAGTTTCAGTCATTCAGTGTTCCTTTCCTCCATCCCTGTGGTTGATCCAGCAGGAATTGAACCTTGTCTGCTAACTGAACAAGGTGATACTTACTGTAACCCAAAACATGAAGGTTACTCACATTTCCAACACCAGTTAAAAGCTTGAGGAAAAGCAGAGAACGATTATTATTGCATTTCTCTCTGCTTGGGCTGGAGATAATGAGCCCACCCCTGCTGCCCCTTCCCATGCATAATGCCCATTGAAGCCAACGAGAGCCCCATGCTGTGCGAGAGCCGTTAGATGACATGTATCATTTCGAAAATAACAAGGACAAAGGGACGCCTTTTTATTTAAACTCGGCAAAGAGAGCCTGTGTGGATCCAAGCCTCTCTAGATGGTCCCAATTAAGAAGAAATAATCATCTTCCCGGAGTTGAGTGGCTGCCACCGTTTCAAGGTGAGCTTTTCATGAGGAAAGGATAGAGCAGTTCCTGGGATGGTTTTAGGTTTCCAAAGCCACTTCTCCTAGGAGACATGATTAGGAAGTGTCACCAGTCCTCTCGGAGATTGATCAAAAGCACCTAACTCCTATACATCGGAGGGGAAATGAGAAGAGTTAAAGGAAGAAAGAAAAAGGAAGAAAAAAAATCCCTTCTCATTTGGGGGGAAAAAGAGAGATTTCATTTTGAAAATGATTTAATTCCTTTGGGAGTTTTGGTTCTTCGTTTGGAATGAAGGTTTCAGTCCAAAGTAGTACTTCCAAAACTCAGTTCATTATTGGGGTAATTCAGAAAACTTGTCCAAAGAAGAGGAATAAGTGTGTCTTTCTTTCAGGGAGACTTTAAATAAGTGGATTGGAGTGTAGCTGGAAAATTGACCTTTGACCAAGTTGTTTTGATAGTACTGAAAAGGAAATTAAGTTTGTAGATAGCTTCTACTATAGTGAGTGATGGATCTCTTCTTTATTCTAACGCTCTTTGTATGTTATATTATTGGCTGGCCTAGTCTAGTTAATATAGAGGTCAGAGCCAAAACATAAGTTGGATTACTGTCTGGGATGGACTCCACGAAGTTTTGGCAGCTGGAGATGTACAATCTGGTTGATAAGATATACTATTAACTTTAGAACCACAAGTAGAAAGGAGATTCTGATACCAGCAAGTTCATAGATATGGCTTGGGTTAGGTAGAGAAGCTGTACACAAAGTAATTCCTAGCTATCCTGTGACTTCAGTGACTGTTCTCCCTTTCTTGTACTCAATCCAGCTTCCTTTCTGTTCTTCCACAATCCTTCTGCAGGGCCCTTGCCATGGTCGTTCCTCTGCCCACAGGTTTGTTTCTACAGATAGCCATGCCACCAATGCCATAATCTCCTTTAACTTTGCCTGAATATCACTTCTCTAAAAGCTTTGTGTGCTGGAGCCTGTTGGAGCCTCTCCTTTGGGTCCCCGGAGTCAGCTTATCTTGCCTTTTTTTTCTCAAAACTTAGGGCATCACTCACTGCACACCATATAGTTGGCTGACCTCTCATTCTTACTAATTCACCTGTATATTTGGGCCTCTGATGTAAGCTCCAAGAGAGCAATACTCTTTTCTATTTGTCTTAGAGACAAATAGACCTGAGAAGTCTGGGGGGAAAAGAAATGGGAAGGCTGAGATCTCTCTCTGTGTTTACGCCATTGCTGTTTAAAATTCAGAGACAAACATTTGGACAGATCTTATCTGCAGTTTCTCTTTCCATTTTAAACCTTTGGGGGCTTCATCCCTCTTATCATCCAAAGTTTACAAAAGAGCTTCAAACCCCATGTGCTCCAGTTTCAGGACTTTGGAATTCTTTGGGGGTTTTATATATTTATTGCCGGCCATTCAAAAGGTGCAAATATAAAAAAAGCACATGGTTCCTAACTGGGAGGATTCATCCCCCCACCCCTCCAAAACAGCTCAGTAATGTCAAGAACTTTCCTGTACTGAGTGCTCAGTATATCTGACTTAGTTCTCCCAAGCATTCCGTGAGGCTGCTGCCACTGTTATTGTCATTTATACCTGGGGAACAGAGGCATAGAGCCCTGAAAAATGCAAGCACCTACTGATTGTTACCAGGAGTGAGTGATGCGAGGGCAAAGAAAGAATTTTACTTTTTTATAGTGGTACTTCTTTATTTTTTCTCGCCACAAACTCTTCCATTTGTAAGTATTCTGGGATGAACTGAGTCTGATATTTGTAACTTCTAACTCGCATAAGGTCAATAAGACTTAATTTTAAGCAGGTCTTTGTGTTGGTAAACAGGGTAAGGTGAAGTCAAACTCATTTGGGGGTTAACTCTAATCCAATATAACATGTGCCTTTATAAGAAGGGGTAAAAATAGCCCTTCTTACAAATACAACATGGAATCAGTGAAGAGGTACAGGATGAAGTCCACTTGAGAACAGAGTCCGGAAGGAGAAGGATGAGTGTAAACTGAAGTTCCCAGGGGTGGAAAGGAAGCCACACTTGTGGGAAACATTCTTTATAATTTTTTTCATTATTTTTATTATCATTAATTACAATTTATCCACTTTTTATTCCAGGTGTATCCCCCTGCTTCATCTCCTCCAGGTTCCACCCTCCTTCTCTCTTCCCCCATTATGTCCCTCTCCTATTCCGTTGATAGGGGAGGTCCTCCTCCCCTACTATCTGACCCTAGCCTATCAGGTCTTATCAGGACTGTGTGGATCCTTTTCCTCTGTGGTCTAGTAAGGCCACATCGCCAGGAAGAGGTGATCAAAGTGCAGGCAACTGAATTCATGCCAGTGACTGCCCTGCTCCTCTAACTAGGGAACCCACATGGTATATATCTGAAAGATGTTCAGATATAGACAAGGACATTTGCTCAACTATGTTAATAGCAGCTTTATTCATAATAGCCAGACAACCTGGCTGGTCTCTCAACCAAAGAATGGACACAGAAATTGTGGTACATTTACACAATGGAATACTAAGAATGGACACAGAAATTGTGGTACATTTACACAATGGAATACTACTCAACAATTAAAAACTAGGAAATCATGAAATTTGCAGGCAAATGGTGGGAACTAGAAGAGATCATCCTGAGTGAGGTATCCCAGAAGGAGAATGTGTAAAACATTCTACAAGGCTGATTAACCGAATAAATCTTCAGAGACTGTGGAGAGCTGGAAAGGTCCAGAGCCAAATTATCTTGAGCTATTCAAGGTCCTAAGAAGCCATTTATTTCTCACCTTGGTGCTTGGCTTAACATCCATGTGATCTTTCAGTATCCAGCTTTTATTAACTCAAAGGCAAAGAATGACATCAGACAACATCTAAGATTTACACCAGAGATTTCTCCTTTTTCCTGCGACCAACCTGCCTGATATCCTCACTTATATATTTGAAAAGTGCCTTGGTTTATTATTTTCTGTTATTATAAAAACTTCATTAAACTATTACAGTTTAACCCAAATCTCTGTTCCCTAGACATGGTCATTCATATCTAGCTACAGAATAAACTATTTTTTAGTCTCTTTGAGTTCAGAGTTAGGTAACCCAGGTGTCTTGAACCAGTAGAAAGCTGTTCTTCTGGATAATAGAAGTTCATGTAGTCACCTGGTTTTTATAATATACCATGGCAACCTCCATAAATTAATAAAAGCCTTTAGCAATAGATTCAGATGGTTGTTCTTGACTTAAATTGTCTTTTGTATTCATTATTGTCACTGACCCCAGTTCACAGCCACTGGGATCAGGTTTATGTATCAGATTGTGGTTCTATTTTTCTTCAGAGAAACATAGGACGTTGTTCTTATTGTTGGAGAGCATGTGCTTTAATGCCAGTTGTATCTCCTGCCCAGCATGCATGTCTGGGCATTGGCAAGGATCCCCCTTTTGCCTTTCTTACAATGTCCTTACCTAAATGTTATGTGCTATTTGGTAATTTGAAAGACAGCTTAAACTTATCTCGTACAGGGAACTGTGATAAAAGGAGCCTCGAAATTGCTTACTGACCCCGTTAGCAGGCTTACTTCTCCACTGAAATAATCTCCCTGGTGTACAGCTGCTGCTGCGGGGGCTCCTGCCGGGCAGCCATTTGCCTCCCTAGGAGAAGATAACACGGTAGGTAGAATCATCTGAAGTAAATTGACTGGGATTATTTACCCCGTGACAGGCTCATTCTCGCTCTGTAACACATTCATAGATGCTGATGAGCTTGATAAAACAGGGACATTTTCTCTAAGTGAAAAGAATTACATCTTGAGAAAATGCAATCTTCTTTGTTTCATATTGGATTCTGTCCTGGACCCATGTCCTGTGCCTAGGAAGACAATTTGATTGAGGTCTTTGCTTAAACTCTCCTTGATTTAACTTGCTAAAATGCTATGTCAGTGATGGAGAATCAAGAAAAAGATATGGACATCACCATTCTTTAGCTGGATTTCATTCAGCTCATGGTGTCTCATAATTATTCCTTAAATTATTTTATTATGCTTATGTGACCTTAAGGATGATTTAAGATGCCTTGAAGTTTTCAGGCTTTGCTTTGCTTCTTGGTTATAAGTTATTTAAATTGTCAGAAACTTGGCTGCTTTTGAAGTACATGTGACAACTGAATGGTTGGGGTCCAAGATGGAAGAACTGCTGGGCAAAACTTGCTTGAAACTGAAATCACTTTGACTGTTCAGGAGTGGCTGTGGGGAGACCACTCCAGTCACTCTTCCAACTCTTGACTGGTTGCACTGTATTGAAAGGAAGGTTTTTGTTGAGTTTTCATGACCGAGTACATATATATATATATTTCTCTCCTTATTCATTCTCTTTTCTTTGGCCAATGCCCAGTGTATGCTTATTTATACATTCAGTTAAGGTTAATAATGTAAACCGCATGGAAATCAATCATGCAAATCAAGCCAAGGCCTTGAAAGTCTGTGTCTTGTTACACAGACTTTCTTCTTCTTAATCCACTATCTTCTTAATCCACCCTTTTTCCAAATGAGAATAGAAAGAAACATGGAGAAATGGAGGGGACATGGGACGAGAAAAGAACACTTCATTCTGAATTCTGGTTAAAGAAAACATTCAGATATTTTCTTGAAAAAACTCTGAATGTGCTTTACTCTGCCTGTTCCTGAAATTCTTCCATGGCGAAGTTACCAATCCTGGTTCCACTCTTGGAGAGCTCTCTGAAAAGAACCCTGGTTGCTAAAGGCAGCGGCATGGAGTGATGTCTGAGGCCAGCTTTCCGACTTCTACATTTATTTCTTTGGTGTTATTTATATTTGTAAGCATTTCTGTAAAATTAGGATGTAGTTCTTTTTAAGTTTTATTGAGGTGATTTTGCATATCATACAATTTACCAATGTAAAGTGTACAACTCACTCACTTGGGTTTTAGTTTTTTTATAGACTTGAACCATCCTCTCCTTCAATTATAGAATGTTTCCTCACCCCAACAAGGAACTCCATAACCATTACCAATCAGTTGTTCCCCATTCCTCCTTCCTGAATCTTGTCCTACACCCCACCCTTTAGGCAATCACTATCTCTTGTCTATCCCTTTCTGTGTCTATCTGCATCTTGCTGTGCTCTGAACATACAGTGCCTTCAGTGGGTTTATGCATTTTAACACTTGGTCCCAGCTATTTGGAAGGTTGTAGACCTTCATGAGGTAGAGCTTTGCTGTCAGGAGAGACCTGCTTTCTCTTCATGCTGTGCTTTCTGACTGTGGACATGTGTGCCCAGCTGAAGACCTGTTCTGACCACCATACTTTTCTATGCTACAGTGGAATGTATCCCCTTGCACTGTAAGCTAGAATAAATGATTCCTCCCTTAAATTGCCTTTGTAGTCAGGTATTTTGTCACAGAAACAAAAAAAAAATAGTATACATCTCAAAAACAAAGAAACAAATGGAATTATAGCAAATGGAGAGCCTTCTGTACAGTAATGGGCATAATTGACAGAGCGAGGACAATATGGGTAGACATATTTTAAACTGCACATTCAATAAGGGCTGAGTGTTCATCCTCAATATTTAAGAAGGTAAAACATCTCAGTTGTGTGGGGGAAAATAACACTATTGAAATTGGGCAAAAGACCAAAAGCAGTTTCCAAGGCCAAGATCATGCACCATACACACACACACACACACACACACATCCAAAAAAAGTATTTTGTTTTTTTTTTTTGATGAAAGAGCCAATTCTCTTGACTTCCAAAATAATTATGAATTTTTGTTTTATTTTCATCCACTGCATTTTTAATTCATGATTTTTGACCCATAAGCTAATTTGTTAGAGTTATTATTTAGTTCATTAATTTTGAGGCTTAAAATGTTTCTTGTTTGAGAGTATAAAAATCTTAAAGGTACTGTGTTTAGAATATTGTACATGTTTTGTACATAATATTACCATTCATATTTGAAAAAGTAAATTCCTATTAAAATTTCTTTATTAACTCATGAATGATTTAGCCAGAAGTTTTTAAAATGTTTCTGCTTAAAACCCTTGTGTTTTATTTCCTATGGTGAACCCGTGCAGATAAACACCTTAACCTCTCTTTCTTGATCCGGGAAAGAGAGGCCATAATTAGCATGAGTTTTGGATAAGTCAGCAATTGCAAGCTGATGAGCCACTGGACATAAGCAATCCAGAAAATACCACCTTCGCTTGTTACATTGTCCCCTCATGGTCATGGTATTTGTCAATTTGAGAATGTATAGAGCCTGTACTCTCAGCGTGTGCAAAGGAAACATGTTGGGTAGCTTCTATATGAACATATTTTCATTTAATTCTATGTTAATTGATAATTAGAATTTGGGAAAGGCCACAATGTGCGCTTGCTATTACATTTCACAGCTGCGCAATATGCCTCCTCTCCACATGCTTAAGAAACGAAGCAACTTGTGCGCTCAGGAGCATAAAAACAAGCCACATTACCTCGCCATGCCAACAGAAAACTCCTACCTACCTCACTAAGCCTTAAACGAACACATTTTCCCGAACAACGTGCATTTGTACGTTCGTCTTACTTGAGCAACATAATCAGTAAACATAAAATAAGACAATACAGCGTTGCTAAGAGCCTAACAGAGATTTACTTATGTGGGTTTAAATTCTAGAATTCCTGTAATGGGAAGGCTCCCCTTTTGCTTTTACAGATCGCTAATTAGCATTTTCCCATTGGTGTGAAGATATTTTCTTTCTAAAACAATACCCCATTCTGAAGAAAATGCACACCCTGCAGCATAAAAATAAAACCAGTTGCTGTGTGAGCTTTATTCCCCCCTTTCTTGATACAAACTAATTTAAAGAAACAAAGCATACCTTATGATTTATATTTTTATATATTTTATGTAGAAACATTTTTACATAAATATATAATATATAAATATAATATTAATATATGTATTAAGAATATATAAATATTATATATAATATATAAATATTATACATTTCTGTGTTTATATTTATATTTAAATGAATAAATTTATAAATATATTCATATATGTTTATTTTATATATAATGCATATTATAAATAAATATAATATACAAATATAAACATATCATATATTTATGTTTATATTTATATAAGTTTATTTATAATATGTATTTTATATATTTAATTTTATATTTACATTTTCATATATAAAATATAAAATATTGTATATATAAATATTATATATTTATACATTTATATTGCTTATAGTTTTATGTCCACCTATCTGTCCACAATCTCCTTTGATTTTCCCATTCATGTGTGTTAAATGTGGTGGTTTTATCATGACTCCCATTTCATAGATCTGGAAACTAGAAAGTCCTGAGCTAGACAGTGGCCTTGGAAGAATAAGCATCAGAAAATAGCAGAAACAGTAAGAAGCCCGGAGTTTCTAACTCTCATCAGTGTTGGTCCTGACTAGCTTTTTCTTTTCTTCAATTTGAGACAAGTTAGAGTTATCCTCAATAGAAAAAATACCAGCTGGCCTGCAGGCAAGTCCCAAGGACATTTTCCTGATGGATTGATGTGAGAAGGCTCAGCTCACTCACTCTGAGGGGTTGGCTTTCAGTGCCAGGATCAGAAAGCAGGAAAAGCAAAAGTGAAGAGCAAGCCAGTAAGCAGTTTCCCCGAAGGCCTTTGCTTCTGTTCCCGCCCTCGCTTACCTCAGCGGCAGACTGTGACCTCAGAATTGCCAAGATTAAAAAAAAATCTGGTCATGCTATTTTATCACAGAGATAGGAGATCTAAGCCCTCTGTCTTAGTATGCGTTTGATCTGAAAGTTCTAGCCACTCTTTCCTGGTATGAGAAATTAGCCACTGGTCTAAAAGATACCCATTTACTGTGTTCTTAGAGGTCAAAGGTCTTTTTAAAGGAAAAAACACATATATGTAGTTTTTTTCAGTATAATCAAATGTGTCTGTTGAGTATTGTATATCACATACTTTAAAATGTCCTACGTTAATTATCATATTTAATTTCAGCAATAATCTATGAGATCTATATCATTGATTTTCCCCAGTTTTTTAAAACAATTTCTTCAAACCCATTGTACAGTAATCCCTCCCTATCCACAAAAGGTTTATTCTGAGAATCCCACTGATGTTCTAAACCATGAAAAATAGCCGGTCTTGTGTCATGTTTTTCTCATGTATGTACCACTGTAATGATGTTTAATTTATAAATTAGGGCATAATAGGAGGTGAGTGGCATTAATGACAAAGTAGAACTGTCATGAAAATAGCACACGATGAAAGCTGTATGAGCATGGCTTCTTGAAAGAGTCAAGGCAAAGGTTACTCTCAGACACCTGGTTACAGAAGCCATAGGAAGCCAATCAACAGAGGGTGGGGCAGGGGGAAGTGATTGTACCTCAGCCACAAGCCTTGAGAATGCACACAACCAAGCATCTGCTAGTCAGAGCACACCTTGTTTATCTGTTTGTTTGTTTGCTGTGACCATGTGTGAGGAAGTGTTTGCCTGTGCATGTGAATGCGGAGGCCAGAGGCCGAGTCACACATTATTTTGAGACAAGGTTTCTTCGTGAACCTGAAACGCACTGTTTCCGTTTGGCTGGTTGAACAACCAGACCCGGGATCCGACTACGCCTGTAACCCCAGCAGTCGGGCTCCCGGCACACACACACGGCCACTCGTGACGCTGTAGCTGGTGTTTTGGATGCCGATGCAGGTCCTTAAGCCTGCGCAGCAAGCGCTTTTCCAACTGAGCCAAATCCAACGCCTCAAAGCACAGTATATTTGTCCCCCTTTCGGGCCATCTAGCTACCAAGAAGTACCAGACTCATCCATGGAGCTGGGTCTCTCTTCATAAATGACATCAGCAATACTAACTTTTTAACAAAGATTCCTATGAGGCTGCTTCAAAACCGAGAGCTCTTGGAATCCGTGGAAGTGATGACTTATGAAATGCCCACTTACATGCTATCGGTAAAGCTCGCCTCTGGAGTACCTTAGGGAACTTCTTTCAACTCATGAGCTAGTGGGAAGTCACTTGGCTTGTATTAAATAGCTTCCTGTGGATCTTTAAATCTATACATCGTCCAGGAAAACTTAATGGCTGAAGATGCTCATTAAAGACAATGACAAGATCTTTGCACCTTAGCATACAGCTGCCCCTCCCTTCCCTCACCCCTCCCTTTGCTACCTCCCTCGTTTGTCTGTTTCTTTCCCTCAGTTTCTTTGGTGTTTGTCCTTATATCAGGAAATCAAACGTACTTCACTAATTTCCTCCTGATCTACAAGGCAAGCAATACACACCATGCTTTTGAGATCTATTTTATCAATCTCCACCTGTGAGACTGTCTTTTTCTGGTTGCTCATCTTCTCATGAATCCACTGGGAACTGGGACTTTTTTAATTAGAGAAGTTTCCTTTTTCAAAATTTCATATGAGTATTTATATCATTTATTATACTATATTGATTTTATGTGTAATATTATACTGTACTTATATCATTTTCACCCCTCTCCCCATCCACTTTCTCCCATGGGACCCCCATTCCTTCTCAAATTAATGATCTCTTCTTTAATTATTATTGTTACATATATATTCGTACATACATGTGTATATTTCTTTTATGTTCAACAAGAGCGCTGTGCTCTGATTTACTCTCAATGCATGCTGCAAATTTTTGAAAAAGTTAGAATTATCAGCTGTGGATAAACTAAGAGCAGCTCCATATCACACACTTGGGATTAAAACAAAAACCTGCTTACATAACATACCTGAGTTTTTAAAGAAACTAAAATTTCCACTACAGACTTTGGAGCTGAGAGTCATCTTCAAACAGCTTGGCGATCTGGGGACCATCTTTAACCACTGTGTGACACTACAGCAAAAACTTATAAGGATGGGGGAATTAGATACCTCTTGACCCCAAAGCATATGTGTGTGTGTGTGTGTGTGTCAAAGAATATTTCCCAACAATTTACATTTACCTGGTGTTTATATACATTATTTCTATTTCTGCATCGTTTTAGGAGAAGTGATATTATTATCCACATTTCTGTTTCAGAGATAGAGTACATGTGAAAGTGTTCTTATATGCTCGAGGGTAGCTCATTAGCATGTGAGGTAGATTTTAAACACAGTTCCATCCATTCACTGTGAAAGCCTGTGTTTGTCCATGAGCCATAAGTTGTCCATAAGAAAAGAAAAAAAAAGTAATTGCAACCTATTTTAAAACATAACTATAGCATAAGAAAGATAGAAAATACTTGTCAAAATTCCTGGTGTCTTTGTGTAAAGAACAAATATTGCAAATGTTTACTTGTGCATAAAACTCTTGTCCAGAGAAATGGAAGGAAAGAGGCATTGGGACTCCACTTTCCGTTGCATTGAACGCCCCTGCTATAGGGCTGCAGAGAACTTGGGATGTCGAAAAGTGCATGTTTTACTGCATGCTGCATGCTTGTTGGCAGAACATGCACTGTGGGCGTTCCGCATCACCTCCTCCACATTGGGCCTGTGCTATTGCTAGGAGGGGTGGATGCGATGCCACTGAGTGTGGATAGCAGTCAGAGCGCCTCCATGCTCAGGGTGAGAAGGCTGCAGCTGGATGTGGTACAGGAATAGGGATGGACAGCACGTGGATGCCATAGAAAGCACACTGAGGCCAGGATACAGTTCTGTCCTGGAGGAGAAAAGGAAAAGCCACTGGTGGTCAATGTCTGCAGCCCTGGGCTATAGGATATAATATCTGTAAAGGAATGTAGCAGTAATTAGAGTATCAGTTAACATCATGGTAGATACGACAGCAACTGGTTTCTCCTGGGGAAGACGAGGCGCAGGCACAGTTGCTGCAAGTTTGTAGCTTTACTAAGCGTTTGGCTGCTTGTCCTGGGCTTCAGGAGGTAGGAATCAATTATTTCCTATTCTCACTACCTGTGGATGTTACTGTGTGGACAAGCCACTTCAACTGTTCCTTTTTATTGCTTTCTTCTCTCTCATCTACAAAGCAGTTACTAACTCACTACTTAGAGAAAGATGATTAAAGATGATCTGGGGTTTTTTCCCAATATATTCTACAAGGAAGATAAAAACTATTGCAGTCTCTATAGCAAAAGTGTCAAATGAAAATATATTAGAGACACAAAGACTGGAGAGGAAGGACAAAGTGTGTGTGCCGCATCTCTGTTGAACGCTGGCTTAGAACGTCTTTTCTCAAGTTAACACATGATGTGGTGCTGCTTGATGTCTGAAGCTATGAAAGTGTGACAAGCTGGGAGAAAAGCTGTTAGGCTGAGGATGTGGGTATCATCAACTTCCTGAGGATGTGGATATCATCAGCTTCCTGAGGTGGGAAAAACAACACTCTAGCTCTTTTCTATATCTTATCCTCTTCTGCATCAAGGGGGTCCCAGAATGCCCCATGAGTTGCATCAGGTGCTCAAGAAGAGAGCCTTGCCCAAGGATAAACTTTGTGGTATTAACAGTAAAAACCTCTAAGATCAACTTAAGAAGCAAAGGATACAGAATCTCCAGATCATTTTATCCCAGTGCCTGATGTGACCGAAAAGGCACTTTGGAAATGAATCCTTGAGCCCTGCTTACTGCAGCTTCCAGCTCTTTGAGCTATTCCTGGCCATTCAAGCCTTTCCAGTTGAGTGCCTAAGCAGTTTAGAGAGAGAAGGCACAAGGCTTTCCTACTACCTTTGCTTGCATTATCAACCCACATTATCTACGAACATAACAAAATAATTGTCATTTTATTTCACTAACTTGTTTTATAAGATTTATTTTTAATTTTGTGTGTGTATGTGTGTGTCTGCACACAGGCATGCATGGATGAGCACAGGTGCCCATCGAGGCCAGAGGCACTGGAACCACCTGAGGCTGGGCTATGGGAAGCTATGAGCTGCCAGACATAGGTACCGGGAACCGGACTCCAATCCCCATGCAGTATCAGAACGCATGCTGAACTGCTGAGCCATGTCTCCAGCTCCATGCTCACTAAGAGTTAACATGGCCTTTGAGAGACTTTGGTGTTTGAAAACTAGGGTCTGGTTTTATGTTGAGGTCTTTGATCCACTTGGACTTCAGTTTTGTGCAGGGTGATAAGTATGGATCTATTTTCATTTTTCTACATGTAGACATCCAGTTGGACCAGCACCATCTGTTGAAGATGCTATCTTTTTTCCATTGTATGGTTTTGGCATCTTTGTCAAAAATCAGGTGTCCGTAAGTGTGTGGGTTTATTTCTGGGTCTTCTGTTCAATTCCATTGATCCACCATTCTGTTTCTATGCCAGTACCATGCAGTTTTTATAACTGTTGCTCTATAGTACAGCTTGAGATCAGGGATGGAGATACCTCCAGAAGATCTTTTATTGTAGAGGATTGTTTTAGCAATTCTCGGTTTCTTGTTATTCCATACGAAGTTGAGAATTTTTCTTTCCAGGTCTGTAAAGAATTGTGTTGGCAATTTGATGGGAATTGCATTAAATCTGTAGATTGCTTTTGGTAAGATGGCCATTTTTACTATGTTAATCCTGCCAAGCCATGAGCATGGGAGATCTTTCCGTCTTCTCATATCTTCCTCTAATTCTTTCTTCAGAGACTTGAAATTTTTTTCATACAAGTCTTTGACTTGCTTGGTTAGGGTTACACCAAGGTACTTTATGTCATTTGTGGCTATTGTGAAGGGTGTTGTTTCTCTAATTTCTTTCTCAGCCCTTTTGTCTTTTGTATACAGGAGTGCTACTGATTTTTTTTGAGTTAATTTTGTATCCGGCCACTTTGCTGAAGGTGTTTATCAGCTGTAGGAGTTCCGTGGTAGAGTTTTTGGGGTCAATCATATATACTATCATATCATCTGCAAATAGTGATAATTTGACTTCTTCCTTTCCCATCTGTATCCCCTTGATCTCCTTCAACTGTCTTATTGCTCTAGCAAGGACTTCCAGCACTATGTTGAAGAGATATGGAGAGAGTGGGCAGCCTTGTCTTGTCCCTGATTTCAGTGGGATTGCTTTAAGTTTCTCTCCGTTCAGTTTGATGTTGGCTATAGGCTTGCTGTATATCGCCTTTACTATGTTTAGATATGTGCCTTGTATCCCTGATCTCTCCAGTACTTTAAACATGAATGGATGTTGGATTTTGTCAAATGCTTTTTCAGCATCTAGGGAGATTATCATGTGGTTTTTTTCTTTCAGTTTGTTAATATGGTGGATCACATTGATGGATTTCTGTATATTGAACCATCCCTGCCTATCTGGAATGAAACCTATTTGGTCATAGTGGATAATATCTTTGATGTGTTCTTGGATTCGGTTTGCAAGTATTTTGTTGAGTATTTTTGCATCAATGTTCATAAGGGAGATTGGTCTGAAATTCTCTTTCTTTGTTGAGTCTTTGTGAGGTTTAGGTACCAAGGTGACTGTGGCTTCATAGAATGAGTTTGGTAATGTTCCTTCTGTTTCTATTTTGTGGAATAGTTTGAAGAGAATTGGAGTTAGCTCTTCTTTGAAGGTCTGATAGAATTCTGCGCTGAAGCCATCTGGTCCTGGGCTTTTTTTGGATGGGAGACTTTTGATGACCGCTTCTATTTCTTTGGGGGATATAGGACTATTTAATTGATTTACCTGGTCCTGATTCAGCTTTGGTAAGTCAAATCGATCAAGAAAATTGTCCATTTCATTTAGATTTTCAAATTTTGTGGCATATAGACTTTTGAAGTAAGACCTAATGATTGTTTGGATTTCCTCAGTGTCTGTAGTTATGTCCCTCTTTTCATTTCTGATTTTGTTGATTTGGTGTCTCTCTGCCTTTTAGTTAGCTTGGCTAAGGGTTTGTCGATCTTGTTGATTTTCTCAAAGAACCAGCTCTTGGTTTCATTGATTCTTTGAATTGTTTTATTTGTTTCTAATTGATTGATTTCAGCCCTGAGTTTGATTATTTCCAGCTGTCTACTCCTTTTTGGTGTGTCTGCTTCTTCTTTTTCTAGGGTTTTTAAGTGGGCCATTAAATTGCTTGAATGAGCTGTCTCGAATTTCTTCTTGAAGGCACTTAGTGCTATGAACTTTCCTCTTAGCACTGCTTTCATTGTGTCCCACAAGTTTGGGTATGTTGTGTCTTCATTTTCATTGAGTTCTAGGAAGACTTTAATTTCTTTCTTTATTTCTTCCCTCACCCGGCTGTCATTTAATAACAAGTTGTTCAGTTTCCATGTGTGTGTAGGTTTTTTGCTATTTCTGTTGTTGTTGAAGTCCAGCTTTATTCCATGGTGATCAGACAGGATAATAATCCAATCTTCTTGTATCTGTTGAGGCTTGCTTTGTAACCAACTATATGGTCTATTTTGGAGAAGGTTTCATGAGGTGCTGAGAAGAAGGTAAATTCTTTTGTGTTTGGGTGCAAAGTTCTGTAAATGTCTGTGAGGTCCATTTGATTCATGACCTCTGTCAGAGATATTGTTTCTTTGTTTAATTTCTGTTTTGTTGACCTGTCCTTTGTTGAGAGTGGGATGTTGAAGTCTCCCACTATTAATGTGTGGGGATCTATATATTGTTTAAATTTTATCAATGTTTCTTTTACGAATATGGGTGCTCTTGTATTTGAGGCATAGATGTCCAGGATTGTGATGTCTTCCTGGTGGAATTTTCCCTTGATGAGTATGAAGTTTCCTTCGCCATCTCTTTTGATTAATTTTGGTTGAAAGTCTATTTTATCAGATATTAGAATGGCTACTTCTGCTTGTTTCTTGGGTCCATTTGCTTGGAAAGTTGTCTTCCAAACTTTTACCCTCAGATAATGTCTATCTTTGTGCCTTAGGTGTGTTTCTTGTATGCAACAGATTGCTGGGTTTTGTTTATGTATCCACTCTGTTAATCTGTGTCTTTTTACTGCAGAGTTGAGTCCATTGATGTTGAGAGAGATTAATGACCAGTGGCTGTTAGATCCTTTGATTTTAATGTTGGCTGTGTTCATAAGGTTGTATGCGTGGTTGCTTTTTGTTTTAGTGTAGTAAGGTTAATTATTTCCTGTGTTTTCTTGACAGAAGCTAATTTTCTTTGGTTGTGTTTTTCCTTCCAGTGTCTTCTGTAATGCTGGATTTGTGTATAGGTATTGTTGAAATTTGTTTTTGTCATTGAATATCTTGTTTTCTCCGTCTATGAGGACTGAGAGTTTTGCAGGGTATAGTAGCCTGGGCTGACATCTGTGTTCTCTTAGGGTCTGAATGATATCCATGTAGGCCCTTCTGGCTTTCACAGTTTCTGTTGAAAAGTCAGGTGTGATTCTAATGGGTTTGCCATTATATGTTACTTGGCCTTTTTCCCTTGCAGCTTTTAGTATTTTTTCTTTGTTCTGTATACTTACTGTTTTGATTATTATGTGGCAGGAGGATTTTCTTTTCTGGCCAAATTTGTTGAGTGTTCTGTAGGCCTCATGTATCCTTATTGGCTTCTCCTTTAACTTGGGGAAATTTTCTTCAATGATTTTGTTGAAAATATTTTCTGGGCCTTGGAGAAGGGAGTCTTCTTTTTCCTCTATTCCTATTATTCTTAGGTTTTGTCTTTTCATATTGTCTTGGATTTCTTGGACGGTCTGTGTCAGGAATTTTTTGGATTTAATATTTTCTTTGACAGATACATCGATTTCTTCCATTGTATCTTCTACACCTGAGATTCTTTCTTCCATTTCTTGTAGTCTGTTGGTTATGCTTACCTCTGTAGTTCCTGTTTTCTTCCCTAAATTCTTCCTCTCCATTATTTCCTCCATTTGTGCTTTCTTTAATTTTTCTAGTTCTATCTTCAAGTCTTGAGTTGTTTTGTTTACTTCCTTCACCTGTCTGCTTATATTTTCCTCTTTTTCTTTTAGTTCCTTCAACTCTGTCTCTTTTATTTCTTTCAGTGATTTAATTATTTCTCCTCTGAAGGCCTCAAGCTGTTTGGCTGCATCTTCCCGTATTTCTTCACGGATGTCCCTAATCTGCTTGTCTTTATCTTCCTCCATTTCTTTACGGATAGCCATGATCTGTTTGGTTTTATCTTCCTCTAATTCTTTACGTATTTTATTTGTTTCCTCTATTATCCTATTCATCAACATAGATGTAAGGTCATCTTCTTGATTTTCCATTATGCTGCATTGTTCTATTATGGTGCTGTTCACCCCTGGATGGCTGGGTTCTGGAGATGCCATATTGCTCTGTCTTTTGTTGGTTGAGTTTTACGCTGACCTCTACCCATTGGGCTGATTTAGGTGTTGGCTGTTAGTTTCTGTGCTTGCTGGAGTCCTGAGGTAGGGAGTATCCCCTTGGCTGGAAGATGATTTTTCCTGAAGGAGTTCTTCTCTGCTTTTTGGTTATGGTCACTGTATGGCCAGTGTTTCTCAGGAGTTGCCACTGTTCACCACAGGTTTATAGCCCTGAGTAGTAGCTGTGGTCTTTGTTAGGCAGGGGATCTCCTCTTACCCATAGATGTTCTCAAGACAGCTGCCCCACTGCTCGGTTTCTTGTTATAAATTTAGTGTGCTGCTGCTCACTAAATTTCCAGGTACAGTCCTCTTGAAGAGCCTGCTGATTTCCTAGCTGTGGGGTTTTCTCTCAACAGGGAAACTCAGTCTGTTCGGGAAAGTGAGAGGTGCACTCAGCAAGTCTCTGGGCCAGAGGCAGCTGATTGCTCCACTCTGGGCCTGGAGGATGTGCACCTAGGTTGAGTTGGCGCCTGGGGGCGCTGCTCTCGTCTGGAGGCTGGGTGCCTCACTTTGGACCAGAAGCTGTGTGTCCCTGTCTGTGATGGCGGCTGCAGGCACTGCTCTGGTCCAGATGCTGTGGGTGCAGCCCTCTTGAAGGACCAGGGATTCCCACAGTTTTGACAGTCTAGCTAGGGATAACTGGTTGATCCTTGGCACAGTATCTGAGGGCTGCTGTAATGGCTTTCTGGTTTTTGTAGGTCTGAGGATACAGCTGTGTGTCCCAGTGCCCTAGGGAGAATCAATAATGGCGGCTGACCATAGAGCTCCTGCCTGCATTAGAGCCTAGATTCTGCGTGAATGCAGGGAGTCTTTTGGTGCTGGTGTCTTAAGCGTTAGAGCTGATGATCCCCTCCGCTGGGGGTTTCCTCCTGCCAGAGACACCCAGTCTTTGCTTTGGGGGCCACAGTTCTGTCTGGGGTGGTGAGTAGAACCCACAGGCACAGATGCCTGCTTGTGGCTCCGCCTTTCTGGCCTTTAGGAGCCTTGGCTGCTGCCTAAACTGGGTAATTTTCCTTAGACTGTTTTGTGGTGGGGGTGTCGTCTGAGTGCTCTGAGAACAGACCAGCTGTTTCCCTCCCTGTGGGTTTGCACCTGCCAGTGAAATGCAGTCTCTGGTGCCTGGTGCCCTGGTGCCCACAGTTCTATCTGAGGCAGTGAATCAGGCGCGAAGTAGGGCTCCGTGTAGGCGCCTGGGTCCAGCTCTGGCTCTGGGCTGGCTCCTGGGGCGCCCGTGGAACCGAGTCTTTTCCAGGGATGTCTGGGTAACCTGAGGTCGGTCCCAATTGTTTCCTGCTCCGTGGGGTTATCTCTCGACTGGGAAATCCAGTCTATGGTGTTGTGGGCCCACAGTTCAGTCTGGGACCGTGACCAGATCGCGCTGGCGGGTAGCTCTGGGCTGGCGACCAAGCGCCTGGCGGAACCGGGATCTCTTCTGCGGTTTAGCTGGGTGAGTTAAAGCTGATTGAATCCCCCACCGTGGGGTATCCTCTCACCTGTGAAACACAATCCCTTGTGTTTTATGGCCTCGAGTTCTGATTGCTGGTCACTGTGCCGATCCTGCTATGCTGCTCCTCAGAATGAGAGTCCTCCCGGCGCCGCCATCTTGTCCCGCCTTCCCACAATTTAATTTTTAATAAAAATGCTATAATAAACATTGGCTTACTAACCATGAGTAAGTAATGAGGTAGGTCTATTTCTAGTTTTCATGAGAATCCATCATACTGATTTCTATAATTATTGGATCTGTTTACATTTTTAATTTCAGGGTATAAGTTCCCCTTTGTGTGCATGCTCATCCTTGTTGCCTGTGTTTTTAGTGAGTGACATTCTAATTGAAATGTCAATGAAACTGGACATTTTCATGCATGGAATCTCACTGAAATTTAAATTTTTATTTTTCTTTCTGTTAGTAAGTTTAAACATCTTTTTCATGATTTTTTTTTTGAGACAGAGCTTTTTTTGTGTAGCTTTAGCTGTCCTGGATTCACTTTGTAGATAAAACTGACCTCCAACTCAAAGAAATCTGCCTGCCTCTGCCCCTGTGTGCTAGGATTAAAGGTGTGTGCCACCATACCCAGCTTTTTTTTAGCCATTCTTTATAAACTCTCTGATCATGTCTTTAGTCCATTGGTTGATTGAAATGTCTTATTTGCTCAATTTTTTTGAGTTCTTGGTATATTATAGATATTAATCCTCTGTCAGTTGTAGAGCAGAGAAAGATTTTCTCCCAGTCTATAGGCTCTCTCTTCACTAGATTAACTATTTTCTTTGCTGCATAAAACTGTTTAATTTCATAGGATCCCAGTTGCCATTTGTTGACATTAATTTTTGAAAGATAAGAGCAACTTATCTTTCTCAGCAACTCAGCAACTCCTTGCCTAGGCCTATATCTTAAGCATTCTCCTACATCTGTTCCTAAAAGTGTCAGAATTTCAGCTCTAATGTTTGAAATTTTCTGAGTTTTTTTGTTTTGGTTTTTTTTTTTTTTTCCCGGTGTGCTAAGCATTATATAGCAGTGAGGAGAAAGCTAAGTAACACAGAAGAGTCGGAACTAAGATATTAGAAAGTATACTTAATTAAAAAGGACCTGGCTAAGAAGGAAGAATCTTAAAAGCATTCAGTGGTTGCTTGACCTTCACATTATGACTGCAGAGAGACAAATAAATATAAACAGGAAAAGGGATTACTTCTCAAGCTGTTTAAAGCAACCATAAAAGACCCCAAAACTCTATGTTTGAAAATACAACTGTTTATCACCATCAGTCTCTCCCAGAGCAGATAAAATAAGCCCAGGGCACTATCAGGAAAATGTGAGTGTAAGGAACAGAATTCTGAGAGGTACTATAAAACATCCTGTTGGGATCTTAGAATCACTGGAAGGTAGTGCTTCATAACTCTTAGGCAGAAAGTCATTCCGATGGTACACCTCACAGGCCCTCTCTGTTCTGCTTCCAAGAATGTTAAGGATGACGTCACGTGGCAGTCTTACACAGATCTTAGAGGGGAAACTATCTTAGGAGCAGATTTGTGGATTCGCCCCTTGAATAATGAAATGGATTATAAATTGATACATAAGAAATGGGTGATGCTTTTAAGGCCATTATTTGGCAGCATAGGCATCATCTTGGAGTTCTTGAAGAGACAGAAGAATAACATAGTATCATGGACATGGATGTTGCAGTGGACATGGAGGAAGGAGGCTAAAAAATATGGGGGCATTCTAATGGAAAAAATAAAAAAGAGTTGCTCTGCTGCCTACCACACATACTATGAAGAAACCTGCCTTATGGTTATAGCCTAAATCTCAAAATATGCTATAATATTCTGATTTTTTTAATAGCTCAGTAATACCCATTGTGTAAATGTACTACATTTTCTGTAATCATTTTCAGTTGATGGACATCTAGTTTTCTCCCCCATTTTCTGGCTACTATGAATAAAACTGCCATGAGTATAGTTGAGCAAGTTTCCTGTGGTATGGTAGAACATCATTTGAATGTATGCCCAAGAGTGGTATAGCTGGATTTGAGGTAGATCTACTACCAATTTTCTGAGAAACCTCCAAACTGATTCCCAAAATGGCTGCACAAATTTTCACTTCCACCAGCAATGGAGGGGAATGTTTTCCTTCTTCCACATCCTTGTCAGCAGGAGCTGTTGCATGAGCTTTTGATTTTAGCTACTTTGACAGGTGTAAGATGGAATCTCAGAATCATTTTTATTTGCATTTCTCTGATGGCTAAGGATGATATTACAAAATTTACAGGCAAATAGATAGAACTAGAAAATATTATCCTGAGTGAGGTAACCCAGACCCAGAAAGACAAACATGGTATATACTCACTTATAAGTGGCTATTTTCCATAAAGAATAACCACACCTTTAGCGGGTTTATCCTATGTTGTATGTTTATATGAGTGAGTATATACCGTGAGTGTCTTTTTGCTTCTGGGACAACTCACTCAGGATGATCCTTTCCAGGTCCCACCATTTACCTGCAAATTTCATGATTTCCTTATTTTTCATTGCTGAGTAATACTCCATTGTATAGATGTACCACAGTTTCTGCATCCATTCTTCAGTTGAGGGGCATCTGGGCTGTTTCCAGCTTCTGGCTATTACAAATAAAGCTGCTACAAACATGGTTGAGCAAATGTCTTTTTTGTGTACTTGAGCCTCTTTTGGGTATATGCCTAGGAGTGGTATGGCTGGATCTTGAGGAAGTGCTATTCCTAGTTGTGAGAGAAAGCGCCAGATTGCTTTCCAGAGTGGTTGTACCAGTTTACATTCCCACCAGCAGTGAAGAAGGGTTCTCCTTTCTCCACAACCTCTCCAGCATGTGTTGTCACTTGAGTTTTTGATCTTGGCCATTCTGATGGGTGTAAGGTGAAATCTCAGGGTTGTTTTGATTTGCATTTCCCTAATGGCTAATGAGGTTGAGCATTTCTTTAAATGCTTCTCTGCCATACGATATTCTTCTACAGAGAGTTCTCTGTTTAGCTCTGTTCCCCATTTTTTAAGTGGATTACTTGCTTTGCTGCTTTTCAACTTCTTTAGTTCTTTATATATACTGGATATGAGTTCTCTGTCAGATAAAGGGTTGGTGATGATTCTTTCCCAATCTGTAGGCAGTCACTTTGTTTTGATGATGGTGTCCTTTGCTTTACAGAAGCTTTCAGTTTCATGAGGTCCCATTTATTGATTGTTGCTCTTAGAGCCTGTGCTGTTGGTGTTCTGTTCAGGAAGTTTTCTCCTGTACCAATGAGTTCTAGGGTATTCCCCACTTTTTTTTTCTAGCCAATTTAATGTGTCTGGTTTTATGTTGAGGTCTTTGATCTACTTGGACTTCAGTTTTGTGCAGAGTGATACTAAAATCTGTACATTTAAACAAACTAAGCAAAAGAGAGGACCCTAACTAAAATGCTCAATCCCCATCCTGAAAGGCAAAGAGGATGGACATCAGAAGAAAAAGAAAACAGGAAACAACCTAGGAACCTGCTACAGAGGGCCTCTGAAAGCCAGAAGAAGAAAACAGGAAACAACCTAGGAATCTGCCATAAAGGGCCTCTGAAAGCCTCTGCCCTGCAGACTATCAAAGCAGATGCTGAGCCTGATGGCCAACTGTCGGGCAGAGTGAATGGAATTTTCAGTAAGAAGTGGGAAATAGCAAGAGCTGGAGAGGACAGGAACTCCACAAGAGAGCAACAGAACAAGAAAATTTGAACACAGGGAACTTCCCAGAGACTCATACTCCAACCAAGGACTATTCATGGAGATAACCTAGAACCCCTGCACAGATGCAGCCCATGGCAGTTCAGTGTCCAAGTGGGTTACATAATAATGGGAAGAGAAACTGCCTCTGACATAATCTGATTGGCCTTCTCTTTGATCACCTCCCCCTGAGAGGGGAGCAGCCTTACCAGGCCACAGAAGATAACAATGCAGCCACTTCTGATGAGAACTGATAGACTAAGAACAGAAAGAAGAAGAGGAGGACCTCCCTATCAGTGGACTTGGGGAGGGGCATGCATGCAGAAAAGGGAGGGAGGGTGGGATTGGAGGGGAGGAGGGAGGGACTTATGGGGGAATACAAAATGAATAAAGTGTAATTAATAAAAGTTAAATAAAAAATTAAAAAAAAAGAATAACCACACCACACTAAAATCCACAGAGCCAAAGATAAGTAACAAGGAAAACCCAAGGGGTGAGGGGACTGTGAATCTCACTGAGAAGGAGACATAGAATAGATGTAGTTAGTGGATCAGGGAAGACAAATGGACTGGGATGGCAGAGGGTGTGAATGGGAATAGTGGGGATCAGGTGGGGGAAGGAGAGAGGAAGAAAGTACTGAGATACAACTAGAATAGAGTGCATCTCTTGGATGAGCTAGAAACCTTGGGCAATGGAAACTTCCAGGAATCTAATTGTGTGTGTGTGTGTGTGGGGGGGGGTAGCTAAGACTCCTAGCATTGAGGAAATGGAGCCTGAATTGGGATACCAACTCAGCCATAAAACTTCAACCTAAAATGTGTCCTTCCTACAAAATGTGCAGGAGTAAAGATGGAGTAGAAATTGAGGGAATGGCCAACCAATGGCTGGTCCAGCTTGAGAAACATGCCATGAGAGGGATCCTGCCCCTGACACTGTTAATGATATTCTGCTGTACTTACCTACAGAGGCCTAGCATAATCATAATCAGAGAGGATTTACCCAGAAACTGATGAAAATGGATGCAGAGTCCCACAGACAAACATTAGGTGAAACTTGGGGAATCCTGCAGAAGAGGGGGAAGAAGGACTGTAGGAGCCAGAGGAGTCAAGGACACCACAAAAAACCCTACAGAACCAACTAACCTGTACCCATAGGACCCCACAGAGACTGAGCTGCCATCCAGGGAGCAGGCATAGGACTGACCTAGGCTTTGTCTTCATGTGAGACTCCTAACAGTGGGAGCAGGGTCTGTCTCTGACTCTGTTGCCTGCTTTTGGGACCCTTCCCCCCTTCTGGGCTCCCTTTTCTAGCCTCAAGAGGAGAAGATGCACCTAATATTACTTTAACTTGATAAACCAGGTTAATATCCATGGGTGGTTAATATCCTCCCCTTTTCTGAAGAGAAACAGAGGTGGAGTGGGTGGGGAATGGGGGTGGGGAAGGACTGGGGAGGAGAGGAGGGAGGGAAAATGGTGGTTGGAATGTAAAGTTAAATAACTAATTGATCAATTAATTAAAAAATATAGTTGGAATCCCACAGTAGCTATGAGGTATTCTATAAGAAATAAATCATGTCTTAAAGAAAACTGATGGGTCCTGTAAGTTTTACACATTGAATTCCACACTCAAGAAATATTTGTAGCCTGCATTTATATTCAAAGTATGTAAACATGTATACATTCACATATGCACTCATACACATACACACACTCAGGCACACACACAAGCATGTATACACACATGCATATACACAGACACAGTCTCTGACACACACACACACACACACACACACACACACAGATGGGCTATAACAACTACCATAGACTGGTAGTTCAATGCATTTTCTCAGAATTCTAGAAACTAAGCCCCAAGTTCAATATCAAAGAGCCAGCAAGGTTGCTTCCTTGGCTGATTTCTTCCTGTGTCTTCGCATGGTGCCTCTTGTGTGCTTACCTGAGTCTTAATTAATCTCTTATAATAAGGACATCAGTCATGCTGAATTATTATGCTAACATATCTTATTTATTCTTAATTACTCCATTGAAGACCTTATTTTCTACAGATAGTACTATTCTGCGGTATTAGGATCAGGACTTCGATATATAGATTTTTGAGAATTTACATTTTATCGTATGATTTTATGTATATGTATTTAATGTAGATAGTTTTGTGATCTATCCTCTATCACCTATTGGGATGTCTCTGTACAATCTAGTGCAGCACTAGGTAATCTTACATGCTGGCTTGAACTTTAAAACCATTTTTATATGTCTTATTATATTCTCTAAGACACAGAGTTTTAATTCAGTAGGAGTAACTTTATGTGTTTGCTGATTATATCGTTCCCTTGCTTAAATAGTGTTTCTATTGCTGTGATAAAATGCCACGATTAAAAGCAACTTAGGGAGGAAAGGGTTTATTTTATTTTACATTTTTCACAACACAATCCATCATCAAAGGAAGTCAGAGCAGGGACTCAAGGCAGAAACTTGGGGGCAGAAATTGATGAAGAAGCCATGGAGGAATTCTTATGCCATCTGGGATCACCTGCCCACAGTGCCACCTTTCATAATGGGCTTCAACCTCCCACGTCTGTCACTAATCAAGACAGTACCCGCAGACTTCCTTACAGGCTAATGTACAGAGGCGTGTTCTCAAGATCTCCTCTCCCCAGATACGGCTAAGTGTATGTCAAGTTAACAAAACCCAACCAGCACATTCCCTAAAGAGCAGTGTCTATTTAGCGACAGTTCTCATTTTAGCCTTCACGGGAGGAAGCAGAAAGTAAGTGCCACCATCCAGCAAGCGATCCTTTTATCTATCGCAACTAGACGCTGGTCCTCAAGATGTCATCTCACCAAACAGCCTCTGCAAGAAGTTTCCTTGGGTTTTGATCACACCACCTAGTTTCCAGAAATCCTAATTTATATGTCTCCACATCCACCAACTTTTAAATTTAGAGTTTACCCAGTGAAAAGAGTCAAGAGCTTTCTTAGAAAAATGCTGTTTTTTTTTTTTTTTGGTGTTTTCTATTTAATTGTAAGAGAAGCAGCACAGAATATTCACAGAAAAAGAATCGAAGGAGATAAAAAAAATATTCCTTGGAAGTGTTTCTTTTTCTACCTTGGACCCAATAGAAGAGAAAAAACATCCCTGGAGTGTTTTTTTTTCCTTCTTCTTCTTTCTTTCTGCTACAGAAAGGAGCTTGCATGCACACATGCACACACACACACACACACACACACACACACACACACACACTGTAGAATGCACTGTTTCTGACATAATGCGGAGTGCCAAGCATTAAACTCTTTTTAAAGTAGATGGCAGGGCTTCACAATCACCTGAAGTAGCAGAATTATACTGTGGAGTAAGCCACCACTGCCTGTTTGAGGAATAATATGTTTGCTGTATTCTTACATGGAATGCCATTAAATATAACACACCGCATCAGTGGCAAAGGCTAAAATAAACTCCAGCCAGAGAGACAGTGTGAAAGTTGGAATACTTTATATCCCTTGGCTCTGGGTCAGACACATCAAAGTCTACAAGGCCAAACAGTCGGCCTGAGGCCCTGGATGTTTTTCTACAGCAGTGAGCTGAATCTCTGTTGTCCACTAGGGATGGCTTATATTTTATTCATTAATGTTAGTAGACACAGAAGCTTAGAGGACTCTTGTGATACTATCACAGGTCTCCTGAGGAGGACTACTAACTAGGGTCACCTTGATTCTTCATTCTCAGTGTTTTAGGGTTGTGTCTATACCTTGTGTTTTTTCTCTTTCCTATATTTGAAGACTTAATAAATGAGCAAAGAAATGCACCTTGCTCCTATCAGTTTGCCCTCTCACCTCTGTCTTAGTAAGCCATTCACATGTGACATGATTTTGGTAATTTTTAGGGTTCCTTTAGTTTTTCTCTGGGCATTCTATACATCTTGCAGAGGTCCTCTAGATTATCTATTATTATCTGAAATTTTTGCTAGTTCTTCGCACTGTTGGTTTTCTGTGACCGTGACAAATACCTGAGACAATCAATCAGCTTGAATGGCTCCTGTGTCTCCTGATTTCAGTGTATGGTTGGTTTGCTTTGTTATTTGGGAGCCTTGATTGGACAATGGATCGTGGAGGATAATACAATGTAGGAGGAGAGAGAGACAGAGAGGTGGGGGCAGAGTTTTAGGGTCACCAACTCTGTTGTGGGCACATTGCCAACAACTGAACTTCCTTTTATTTTGCCCATCTCTAAAGGTTTCATCATACCTCCATAACACCATGGGCTATCAAGCAAGCCTTTAGCATGTAAGCTTTTGAGGAATATTTAAAACCCAAACAACACATGATTCTTTGCTATTTCAGTGGCTTTCTTTCCTTTATTAAGCTTCATACAGCTGGCGATTGTATTTTCGACCTTCTGTTTCAACCTATTTTCCACTTGCAGTAGAAGCTCTAAGAAGGGTATCGCGATGAATTTCTCGTTTAAACCCACGGTTTCAGGGAGGAAGACAATATTTATTGAATAATGAAGGATTATGAGAAAACAGCTACAATGTTGTATTCAAAGTTACCCCCCCCCTTTTTTTTTCCTTGTCAAGGACTCTGGCATGTAACAGATTTCCAAAGTGATATCTTCCAGGGTTTTGGCAGAATTTACTATAGGTTAGGTAAGTGGATAAATCTCACGTTCTGTAATAAAAAATTATGCATTCTCTTCTATTTATACATTCTTAAATTTTCAAATTTTTCAGATGCCAAAAAAAAACCCAACTGAGAATATTCAGAATATTCTAGACTTTATCTCACTTAGTTGGGTGGGAAATGCTGAGAGACTTTTTGCCATAAAAACACAGGAAATGAAGGAACTCATCATTGCTGAGTTTATGAGGGAACACACATAGACTCAGGCTTTAACACTTGTTAATAAGAAAAGTCTAGTAAAGTAAATCAGGACAAAATCATGACCAAATGCAGACAACTGCTTGAAAATTTTTAAAAAGAATTTTCAAGAAAGAGTAGGCTTCAGATGTATCTGTGCAGCTCAGTTTAGATTGTGTTGGTTTTATTTTCATGAGTGTATTTGCTTTGTCACAAGACATTTGAGCCATTGCTTCCATGCAGTGTGAAAGCAAGTTCGGCTATGGTGGCAAAGAGACTTACAGTCTGGCTGTCATAGTCGTGAGCTCATGAACGGTTTGTTTTCTGCAAAATTAGCAAGGAAGTTTTCATGATAGAAGTCTCTATCTCATTTCAATTTGCAAAAATCAATCCATATAAACTACAGACTTAAATACAAGTGATAAAAATCAATAAATTCTTTCCCCTCAAACAGGAAAATAACTTTATAATGTTGAGGTCAGTGAATAATTGCTAAAAAGGATTCAAAACAACACCAATTTAAAAGGTTAAAAAATGTCAAACTTGTTTTTTGTTCATCAAAGACCTTATTAAGTAATGCAGTAGACAAATTTGATTCTCAGAAAGAATGTCTTCAAAATATTTACCTCATGAAAGACTCATTCTGAATCCATGAGAAAAACTCTATAGATCAAAATGTAAATGTGTAGAGAATTCTGTTATTTATAAACAGTTACACTCAAGTATTTGTAACAATAAGCATACTTATAACAAACATTTGTAAATAGGTTTTCCACTCCACTCAACATGGAAATTAGCATGACCTTGAAAGAGCAATTCTCAGCTTCACATAGAAAAATAAAAAATCGAGGATAGCTAAAACAATCATGTACAATAAAGACAAATTCTGGAGGTATCACATTCATGATCTCAGGCTGTACTACAGAACAATATTAATAAAAACCTCATGATATTGGCAGACAGGTTGATCAATGGAATCTAATAAAAAAAAAACCAGAAGTAAATCCACACACCTGTGGACATTTCTTTTTGTTTTGTTTTGTTTGACAAAGAAGCTTGTAGAAGAATGCAAATAGATCCAGATTAATTACCCTGCACAAAAGTCCAAGGGGGATCAAAGACCTCAAAATAAAAAAAGGACACACTAAATCTAATAGAAGAAAAAGTGGAAATAGCCATGAATGCGTTGGCACAGGAGACAACTTTCTGAAAAGAACAGCCTAAGATCAACAAAGTGGGACCTCAATAAACTAAAAAAGCTTCTGTAAGGCAAAGGACACCATTAAAAGGACAAAATGGCAGCCTACGGAATGGCAAAAGATCTTCACCAATCCTACATCCAACAGGGGGCTGATATCCAAAATGTATACAGAACTCAAGAAATTAAACACAAACAAACCTAAAAACCCAATTAAAAAATGGGGTACAGAGCTAAACAGAGAATTCTTTTTTCTTTAAATTTTTTCACGTTTTTGTTTATTTATTACAATTTATTCACTTTGTACTCAGCTGTAGCCCTCACCCTTATCCCCTCCCAATCCCACCCTCCCTCTATATTCTACTCCCATGCCCCTTTCTCAGTCCACTAATAGAGGAGATCCTCCTCCCCTTCCATCTGACCCTAGCCATCAGGTCTCATCAGGACTGGATACATTGTCTTCCTCTGTGGCCTGATACGGCTGCCCCCACACCCCCTCAGGGGAAGGTGATCAAAGAGCCAACCACTGAGTTCATGTCAGATACAGCCCAGTTCCCCTTACTAGAGAGTCCATTTGGAGACTGAGGTGCTGTGGTCTACATCTGTGCAGGGGTTCTAGGTTATCTCTGTGAATGGTTCTTGGTTGGAGTGTCAGTCTCAGAAAAGACCCCTGTGCCCAGATTTTTTGGTTCTGTTGCTATCCTTGTGAAGCTCCCATCACTTCCAAGTCTATCTCCCCCTTCTTCCATAAGATTGCCTGCACTCTACCCAAAGTTTGGCTATGAGTCTCAGCATCTGCTTTAATACCCTGCTGTGTAGAGTCTTTCAGAGGCCCTCTGTGGTAGGCTCCTGTCCTGTTCAGTTTTCTCCCTATTCTGATGTCTCCTTCATTGCTGGTGGGAATGCAAACTGGCAAAACTGCTTTACAAATCATTCTTGTGCGTTCTCAGGAAATTGGGATTAGTTCTACCTCAAGATGCAGTTATATCACTCATGGGCATAAACCCACAAGATGCTTCACTATACCACAAGGATTCTTGCTCAGCTATGCTCATTACAACTTTATTTGTAATAGCCAGAATCTGGAAACAGCTAAAGAAGGTGTTGAAGAGGGGTAGGAAGGGAACAGGAGGGATCAAACATGGGGGGATTAAGTGTGGTGGGGGAGAACTGGAATCAGTGTGAGAGGGTTATCACTGGACAAGCTAGAAACCCAGGGCAGTGGAAACTCCCAGGAATCTACGAGGGTGACCCCAGGTAAGATTCCTTGCATAGGGAATATGGAACATGAAGCTTTACCTTCTGTAATCAGGCACAGCTTTCAGTGGAAGGATGGGGATACCTACCCAGCCACAAAACCTTTGACCCCAATTTTCCCTGCCTGTAAGAAGTATAGGGATAAAGAGGGAGCAGAAAGTATGGGAATGGCCAACCAATGACTGGCCCAAATTCAGTCCCATGCCAAGCGAGAGAGCCCACCCATGACACAATTAATAATATTCTGCCGTATTTGCAGACAGGATGCTAGCGTAACAGTCATCTGAATGGCTTCACCCAGAGCTGATGAAAACAGATGCAGAGACCCACAGCCAAACATTAGACAGAGCTCAGGGAATCTTGTTGAAGAGGGGGAGAAGAGACTGAAAGAGTCAAGGACACCACAAGAAAACCTACAGAATCAACTAACCTTGGCCCACAGGGGTTCACAGAAACTGAAACATCAACCAGAAATCATGCATGTAATAGAGTTAGCCCCCTACACACGTGTAACAGAGGTGCCGCATGGTCTTTATGTCAGATTCTAACAGCAGGATCAGGGGCTGTTTCTCACTCTCCTCCCTGCCTATAGACCCCTTTCCCCTAACTGGACAGCCTTGTCTAGCCTCAACAGAAAAGAAGTGCCAATTCTACCACAACTTGATATGCTAAGGTACTTTGAGAGGAGTGAGAAGTCTCTCCTTCCCTGAGGAAAGAGGGAGAGAGGCATAGGGGGAGGGGAAGTGAGAGGGAGGGACAGGAGTAAAAGAGGGAGGGAAAGCTCCAATCAGTCTGTAAAGTAAATTAATTAATTAATTAATTAATAAAATATAATAAATCAAGTACAATTTATAATGGTAGTATGTTTATAAATTATTCCTGGGATAAATAACAACTAAAATTTATTAGTTTGAACAAGGTGAGAAGACTTAGGTAAATAATTAATCAAATCAAATCCATCAATCAATTAATCAATCAATCATTCAATACAAGTTTTAAAGAAGAATTAGGATGTGCAGTTACCAGAATAGTAGATGATGGCGAATGGTGCAACAAAGCTGGATAGACATGAATATGCAAAACTGCAACACATCTTTGTATGAATATGCGGTTTGCAATGTTACACATTTATACAACATATTTAAGTGTTCACTAGTGTGTCATGACAGCACATCACCAGCATTATTTATATATTGCTAGCAATAAAAGAGGCAAATTAGACAAAAACCAAAGGAAGGGGAGAGAAAGAACATTTTCTGAGTAACATAAATGTAGCCAGCGTGTAACTGAACATCCATAAATAACAGAGCTAGCACTGTCTGATGCCTGGATATCATGAAGCTGTTTAGCAGGAGAAAAAAAAATGTATTGAAGGTGATGGAAAAAAGTCAAGGAATTACTGAGAGCATAAAATGTATGCTGCAAACTTGTTCCTTTATTACTTCATACTGGAAATACATTACTTGAATAAAAAATCTGACCACACTTTTTCATAGATAGTTGATAATTCTTGAAAGCACATATGTGAGCAAATTCCTCTTTTGATTATAGACAAAACCCTGGTCTCTTGACAAGCTTATTTGAAATGCCTGGAGGTTTACAGTTTACTATGTACTTCACCAGTAGCCTGCTCTCCTGTGTTCTCATTATGATTATTTAAACTTATCCATGACAGTGAGAAAGATGAAAGATTACAGATAACTTTAATGTAGATGTGAAGGATTTGCCATCATTTTTCTACAGGTCCTTTATGATAGCTTACTGTTAATGCAGCCAAGTTCATTAAATATTTTAGTAAGAATGTGAATGTGAACCACCTTCAACAAATCACAGGAGTGTTTCAGAAATGGGGGTCATAGGTAGATATTTCTGAGAGTTTGGTCTCTGGTGTTCAGTTCAAGACAGGATTGTGTTTTCTTGGTTTTTTTTACCTTAAATTTTTATTTTTTATATTAATTACAGTTTATTCACTTTGTATCTCAGCTGTATCCCCTTTCCCCATTCCCTTCCAATACCACTCTTCTTCCCTCATCTCCTCCCATGCCCCTCTCCAAGTCCACTGATAGGGGAGGTCCTCTTCCCCTTCCATCTGACCCTAGCTTATAAGGTCTTATCAAGACTGGCTGCATTGTCCTCCTCTGTGGCCTGGCAAGGCTGCTCACCCCTCATTAGGGTGGTGGTCAAAGAGCCAGCCACTGAGATCATGTCAGATAGTCCCTGTTCCCCTTACCCACTTGGATACTGAACTGCCATGGGTTACATCAGAGCAGGGGTTCTAGGTTATATCCATGAATGGTCCTTGGTTGGAGTATCAGTCTCAGAAAAGACCCCTGTGTCCAGATATTTTGGTTTTGTTGGTCTCCTTGTGGAGCTCCTGTCCTTTCCAAGTCTTACTATCTCCCCTTTTTTCATGTGATTTCCTGCACTCTGCCCAAAGTTTGGTTATGAGTCTCAGCATCTGCTTTGATATACTGTTGGGTACAGTCTTTCAGAGGCCCTCTGTGGTAGGCTTCTGTCCTGTTTCTTGTTGACACACATGGTATATACTCACTTATAAGTGGATACTAGACCTATAATATAGGATAAACATACTAAAATCTGTACACCTAAAGAAGCTTAGCAAAAAGGAGGACCCTGGGCAAGATGATCAGTCCTCACTCAGAAAGACAAGTGAGAAGGACTGTGTCTTAATGCATAAACTGTATTGACACAGGGAGAAGTCATGATGTGATTTTGGTTTGGTGAACACTATGTGACAAATTTGTTGATGGAAGTTAACAACCATTTGACAAATGAGCCCATTGTTCAAGTGGGTAATCTATGTGTCCTAAAACAGTTTTCATTAAAACAATTGATTCTTTTCAAATATAGTGCCTCCCAAGAAATTTCTACATCCAATAGCAGGGTTATTTACAGTCTTATTATCTATGACAAAAAAAAAATCTCTGGAATAAAGGGGAAATTCAATTTCATACAAGCACACAAGTACCTTCCAATTTTACACTTAACAATCTATTCTATTTGGGTACAAATGATCTTGGTTCCCCAAATTATATAGAACCTGATAGAGGATGCTACTTTTTGTATTTATCTTAACCCCCTTGGGATAACACATGGGTCTAGAAAGAGTCAACCAGAAGGGAAATCAGCACTATTGATATTTCGGATTCATTCTACTATTTATATCTCATCTGGAATTTTCTCGAAGATAACAAGTGGTTACAGTTTGTTTAATAAATTTCAAAACATCCATTGCTTCAGAATATTTGACTAGAAGACTTTCATATACAATTTCAAACGTGTGAACATGCCAGACAGTACTGTCATTTGGTGATTTGTTCTCTGAAAACAGCCATTTACATGTCTTTGTAAACGTTGTAGCTGTCTGTTTTTCCCCATCCTTGCCCACAAACACAGTGGTTAAAAAACTCATTCGGCCTTGAATGCCATAGGCTTTCATGATCCCATTGTAGTAGCATTAAGTTCCCATGATAGTTCTTTCTGCTATGTCTCTGAGAGCATAATCATCATTGATTTGTATTACCATATGGGCTAGTCCAGGTAAAACTGATTCTGGATAAAGACTCAACCCAAGTTTTTCTAGAATATTCTGATTATAACAGAGGCTATGAGCATTAAAGACTCAGACTGAGTTATGGTTTGCATGTCAGCCAAGGCTATATAATGAAAGGGATGAGGACAAAATCATAATATTGTTGATCTTTCTAAAACCATAAATAGTTCCAAAGTTAGAAATCTGAAAACTACATTTAAAGACACATACAACCAAGTCTCTGGATTCTATTAGCTGTTTGGAGGTATTATTATTCAAAAAACATGGATCCTCTACTTGATATCCAAAACCCTTGTTGGTATTTTGTTTCATTTAGTTTAACATGGCCACCTGTGTGATGAACGGATTGTGACTATCTATGAAGTAATAAGTAGGGAGAAGGAAAATAAAAAAGTGTGTGGGGCAAAGGTAATCAGATGTACTGTATACATGTCTAAAATTGTTAAATAGCTAAATTCAATAAAATTACTCTTGTTATGGAAGTCACCTTCCTAAGACGAGCGAGAGATATAACAAAGAAGTCGGAAATTATTCAAACCAAGCTTTTCAAATAAAGTGAAATCAGAGTGATAGTCTGATTTCTAGTTAGAAATACTATCTAGTTAGAAATGAATTATTTTCCATCTAGAGTATGTACAGGAAAGAGTATAGATGGAGAACTGGAACTCATGTTCCCGTCTCTTTCTAGATTTATGACAATTTTATTACAAACCTTGAATAATAAACTAGAGTTTCAAGCTGCTCTGAAGAAGTCAGCCCCTGTAACTTGGGCCAAACTTTCTTCTACAGCGACCTGTTCTCTCACTGCAAGGAATTACGAACAGCTTCAGCTTTGATTGTTTCCTTGCCAAATAGCATGCTTTACTTCTCCTGTGTCATTTATAGGAGTACTCCATAATATATCTAACTTCTATCATGATTATATATTGTCTTTCCCCATCTCATACAATATTAAGATGCTTTAAGCCCACAGGCTTGATGCATTCATGCATTTTTTAGTAGGTGCCAGCTATGTGACAGCTTTGATAGTAACTCAAGAAGCCAAAAGAAAGAAACCATATCACCCTCAACATGCTTAACACATCAGCACTTTACTCATGATCCTGGTTCCCAAGCCTTTTAGACCTTAACTCTTATAAACATCCTGCGAATGTATCAAGGCTTTAGAGTTAGGTGTAGCCTGATTGTTTAAGAATGGAGATGGCTTTTAATTAATTTTTAAGTTAGTGTACAAGTTAGTGGAATCTACTGTAGCGTTGCCATGCAGATTTGCTAATGTGTTCTGTCCTCATTCATTCCTTCCCCTGGGTGTACCCCTCCCCTTGTTCCTCTATCCCAGTCTGTCTAGTTCTTCCCCCCCCCCCACCCCAGGTAGATTCTACCCTCTGGTTGCATGTCACATATAGGCTATTACCATCACTTTCCTGCCATTTCAGTCCTCATTTTTAATATTTTTAACCTTCACTTTATATATGTGTACACACACACACACACACACACACACACACACGCACGCATGCACACCAAATACTTCACATCCATATATAATTTTTAAAGATTTTATAATTGCCGAAAAACACCTTGGGCTGGGCAGATAATTCCATCTGTGCTATTTCAATAACCTCACCATCCTCCTCCCAGCCTGCATCCAGTGCCATCCTCTCCTTAATCATCCTCATCTGGGCTATCTTCCATCCACAATCTTATAAATACTTGCTTGTTTTCTTCATCTGGGCCTTTCCATACCATTTTTGGAGTCCTTCCTCCTGGTCCACATGGTTTCTTCTCCATGCTAACTCATCCTGGTTTCCTCCTTCCTCCCCTCTTCCTGTCCATCTGTCTGCTTCCAATGATTCTCTTGTTCCCAAAGCACGGGAACTTTAGTCACATCTACCCCATCTTGCCCTGCTCAGGTTTTAAGTTTTTTGTTTTGTTTTGTTTGTTTCTTTGTTTTTGGTTACAGAAACCTAAAACTTTTTTAAGTTTATTTTTTATTTATTAACAATTTATTCACTTTGTATCCCAGCTGTAGCCCCCTCCCTCGACCCCTTCCAACCCTACCCTGCCTCCCTCTTCTTTTCCCATGCCCCTCCCTCAGTCCACTGATAGGGAGGTCCTCCTCCCCTTCCTTCAGACTATCAGGTCTCATTAGGACCGGCTGCATTGTCTTCCTCTGTGGCCTGGTAAGTCTGCTCCTCCTCAGGGGGAGGTGATCAAAGAGCCAGCCACTGAGTTCATGTCAGAGACAGCCCCTGTTCTCCTTGCTAGGGCACCCACTTGGAGACTGAGGTGCTATGGGCTACATCTGTGCAGGGTTCTGGGTTATATTCTTGGTTGGAGTATTAGCCTCAGAAAAGACCCCTGGGCACAGAATTTTTTGTTCTGTTGTTCTCCTTGTGGAGTTCCTTTCCCTTCCAGGTCTTTCTCTCTCACCCTTCTTTCATAACATTCCCTGCACTCTGTCCAAACAGGTATAAGGTCTTAGGCAGGTTTACGAAACAATGATAGGTGTATCAGGTAGTAACCAGATCTTAAGGATGCCAAAAATTAGCATAAAAATAAGCATCAGTCCAATCCCCAACACTTCCCTTTCTCTGTCTAAATAAAAAGGCCATTTTTTAATACAGTAAAATAATTACCAGTCAGACACTGATGGCACACACATTTAATCCCAGCACTTGGGAGACAGAGACAGGTGGATCTCTCTGAGTCTGAGGCCAGCCTGGTCTACCAAAGTAAATCCAGGAGGGACAAGGCACCACACAGAGAAATCCTGTCTCACCACCTCCCCCCAAAATAAGGATATATATAATTTTAACTCAAAACTCTGAGTATAAGAGATAATGTATTTGTCTTTCTGGATTTGGCTTATTTCTCTTAACATAATGAGTTACTGTTTCGTTCATTTTATTGTGAATAATGAAACTTTTAAATATCTCATACTGGAGTTTAGAGATTAGAGGCACTCCCCCAAATAATCAGTAATAGTTTTATACATTTTCACAGCTATACCTATAGCAAAGGATTGGCCAGTAGCAAAGTATGGACCACAGCAGGTGGCACACAGTAGGTACTCCACTAAATGAAGTCTTGTTGGTATTATTCAATTCAAAGGTCTTTTTCTCTTTCAATATGAATTTCTCTGTTACTTTCGTGCTTTGTATTTTTGCACTAGTATTATAATTTTAAGAGTACTCTATAGAAAGTATACCAAGTATACAAAGATTTTTATGTGACAATAGGTACAGGTATAAATACGGGGAGGCGTCCACTTAACATATTTTCTGCTATCATATGCTTCATACTAGCATTATCTGATCCACATTGGTTCTGACATTTCTGTAACTGAAAACTCTTCTTCAAGGGTATATAAGTAGCAGACAGTCAAAACTGAAACCGTGCATGTGTGGGTGCACATTATCAGTAGCGTGTGTGTGCGTGCATGTGTGTGTAATTTTTTAATCAATTTTCTTGCATTTTATTGCACCCGAAATAAACCAATACCCATTAGCAGTGCTTTCTGGCCTTTTGGCTAAAACCAAGTATAATATGCAAGCTTTTGTGTTTTTTTATTATTACCATTTATTAAAATGTATTAAATTAGTATCCCAGCTGCGGCTCCCTCCCTTGTCTCATCTGCTCCTAATCCCAACCTCCTTCCCTCTTCAACCCCTGTGCTGCTCCCCTACTCCACTTGTAGGGAAGGTTCTCCTCCCCTTTTATCTGACCCTAGCCTATCAGGTCTCATCAGGACTGATTGCTTTGTCTTCCTTTGTGGCTTGGCAAGGCTGCACCCCTGCAGAGGGAGGTGATTACTGAGTTCATGCCAGACAAAGTCCCTGCTCCCCTTACAAGGGACCCCACCTGGAAACCGAGTCTATGGGCTACATCTGAGCTGGAGTTTTAGGTTCTCTCCATTCATTGTCCTTGGTTGGGGTATCAGTTTCTGCAGGGCCCCCAGGGCTCAGGTTTGTTTGTTTCTTTGTTTCATTTCATATCTATCTATCTATCTATCTATCTATCTATCTATCTATCTATCTATCTATCTATCT